>NC_051090.1:10673341-10983341 GCF_901709675.1 Syngnathus acus | reverse complement strand
TTCTTTTTGTTTTGTTTACTTTCCATTTCTGTTCATCCGGACATTACTCAAGATCATGCATTTGTTTTTCTTTGTCGGACTTAGCGGTTGCCTTAGTGTGCTAACACACTCGTCTCAAGGAGAGAAACACCGTTTGCATATACAGAAAAAATATGATAAAATAAGAGCGCAGTACATTGGACTTGATTGTTTGCATTGTCAAGAGCGTGTATTTGCGCCGTGTGTGACAGCGGAGAGCTTTAAGGACGGCGTCCGAGAAGCTGCGCAGTCGGACGTCTTTCTCAGCGGCCGCTGTCCAGCACTCGCCTGGAACTCGAGTCAACCGCTACATCGGACGCCTCATTGAAGCTCGCCAGACCGAGTCGGGGACGTCCGACCTCAATTACCTGACCTTGTTCTTTCGGAATAGAGACAGGGAGCGCAGGGTAAGACTGAGCATGCAGAGAAAAACAAAAAGACTTGGATACCATGCATGGAGAATAATGTGGCCATACCGCACTTTCCCCATCACGCGTCCAGTCCAGTAGGATGCTTCGTGACTGAACCCCCTCACCCCACCCCCCTCCTTTTTTTTTAATCTCACACATCCACCCGACACAGCTCTAATTCTTTTCCCTTTTCGTCCCTTGCACCCACGCTTGTAGCCTATGGTGTCTTTGAGTGTGTGTGTGTGTGTGTGTGTGTGTGTGTGTTTTGAGCAATCCACCCACCCTCTCAGGAGGGGTTGCAGATAATGATTTGGGAACGTCTCAGCAGCACACGTGATCTTGCTCCTGTGTGCGTGGGCAGAGCCCAGAGAGCAATAAATGAGGCACATAAATAACGGCGCTTTGGAACGTTACAAACATGAAATGTGAATTATTGGACACATTGTTGTGGACGGACGTTTGGACGTTAGTCTTGACTTTATTTTGGCATGGGATTGCAATATTGGATAATTATACTGAACCAATCGGTCCTGATTACCTTATCAAACAAACTCAATAAAGAAAGAAACCTGGCCCCACTTTGAATGCCCTTGCTAAAAAGGACACGAGACAGATTTTCCTGCACGGTGCAAACACACAGCAGCACCCGTGAATAACATGCACCTGTGTAGAATACGCCGCCCCCTCCAGAAGTTACTCTTCGAAAGCAGGTTTCTTGCCGTACTTGTGTCCAATACGGTGCTATAGTGTCAGAGTAAATAGTGCGTATGACTCAAAATTGAAAACATACCAAGTGTCAATGATTTGAAACCACTCTTCACACCCAAAAAGCAACGTATAGTTGTCAAACACAAGATATAGAGACTTCTTGTTTTAGCAGAAGTGCGCTGAGTTCCGTCACAACATTGAATTGGGCAGCGACTTGATTCTTGAGGAGAGAGCGTCATCATGGCAACATTTGAATCGTTCCTTTCGGAAGGGCTCTATCGCATGTCCAGCTTTGAACAAGTCACAGAGTCGTTTTAGTTGCATGTGGAGTGAAAAGTTGAACGGCTGCTTCTTTTCTTTCTTTTCGCAGTATAACCAGACGTGTGACGATCATTTCATCGGCGCAGTGGTTGTCTCTCTGATGCTGGCGGCGTTTTTCGGCCTCATCTATCTCTTAATGATCCCACAGTAGGTTTCTTACTTTGTTGGATTTGGAATCAAAATGGACATGTTGCACATGTGCCACGTTGCTGTTTGTCTGCCAGGGCCTTGCCGGTTTTGCTTCTGCTGGTGTTCTGCGTCTGTTTTCACGTGGCCTGCGTCATGTACCTGCACCTCACCAGTCTTCAGGTAGGAACGTCTCGTTCCTGTTTGATCAAGATGCGGCTTATACACATTTACCTGCGGTTATTTGTACAGATTTCCACAATGCAGCTACTTTGCAATCTTGACCTCTGATAACACAATTCTCAATTCATTTACATTGCTTTACGAAGAAGATGTGGGAATTGAGTTGCACGTAGCAAACTCACCCAACCTTTTCCTTTGTTTTGCCGTCCGTCAGTGCCAACCGGGCTGCCTGACCATCCAGATACGGACGCTTGTGTGCGTCTTCCTTGTTTTGCTCTCGTATTCGGTCGCACAGGCCTGCATGGTAAGTCCTGTCATCTGACACTAAGCATCAGATGGCTTTTCCTTATATCTATGTTTCTTCTGTTGTCTGTCAAGTAGCGTTTTGCTCTTGCGTTTTTACAGTTGGGCTTTATTCCGTGGGGTCGCGTTCAAGTCAGCTCCAACAACTCTCCCGCCGACGCGTTTGCTGTCGAAGCACCCAACATCACGATCGCAAATGGAGCAGGTCCGAGCGTGGCGTACACGCTCTTGTCCTGCCTGGCTGCTACGCTCACCATAGTCCCCTACCTCAGAGTGTCGTCACTGCCCAAGATTCTGCTGCTGCTCCTCCTGTCTGTCACCTACACCGTCATGGTGGAGACCAGCGGCTATCGGCAAGCTGTCGGGTAAGACTCAAAGTGCATTGGGTGCTGGTCGGATCCGTGCGTGGGATCCATCCTACCGTGCCGGTGGAACATGTGCTCTGTTTTTCAGCGGTGGCTTTCTCCACACTCGGGCTTCTGATCCCGTGTTGGCCGTCTTGCTGTTCTCTGGTGCGCTGGCTCTCCACTCAAGGCAGCTCGACCTCAAGCTGCGTCTTGACTACCTGTGGGCAACTCAGGTATGTGCATTTATAATGTTCGGAACATACATCTTTTTTTACATGCGAAATGTCTGTGTGAAAATATTAATACCCTTGAAAATGTCATTGATATTTATATAAGAGTTGAAGAAATGTTTTCAATTCATTTTGGCTTGGTTATTGCAGAAAACTAAAACATTACTGAAAAACATGAAATGTAGAAAGATACTTTAAGCTGTGATGTCATGATTTCTGCACGTGGGAAATTAAAGCGGCTATGTTCAGAGCTGGCATTTTCAGACCAGTACGAGTACATGAAAAGTAACTCATTATCTCCCCCTAGTGACAAGAACACGTCATCACCACCCAAGATCAGTTGCAATGAGACAAAGATTGACACCTTTTTGTTTGTTTGTGCCCCACGTGACGGTTGACGCCGCCCAGGCAGAAGAGGAGAGAGATGACATGGAGAAAGTGAAACTGGACAACAAGAGAATCCTGTTCAACCTGCTGCCGGCACACGTGGCTCAACACTTCCTCATGTCCAACCCCAGGAACATGGTGAGCATCCGCCGATGTGTTTAGGCAGGCTCGGCCGCCGGAAGAGTTTCGCACCTCTTTGACACGCACAAAAGGTTGCTGGGAACACACGCTCGGATGTGCACAGATGGAGGGATTGGCCATATGGTAAGTACACGAAAATGTCACACAGGAACACCAGAAACAAGATTTCAGTTCCAAAGCCGAGAACTATGAGGCAAATGTGCTGGTCGCGAGGTCACCGTCGTGAAAGTGCGGCCCCCTCGTAGCACTGATGAAACATTTAAATGACTTCAATGACGTCGAAGCTGCATTTGCTATCTGTTGTTTTTCTGGTCTTAATAACAATGAGCAGTAAGAATAAGAATCTCCTGAACCCTGTCCCCATCAGGACCTGTATTACCAGTCCTATGCTCAGGTTGGAGTACTGTTTGCTTCCATTGCCAACTTCAATGACTTCTACATCGAACTGGATGGAAACAACATGGGCGTCGAATGTCTCAGGCTGCTCAATGAGATCATTGCTGATTTTGATGAGGTGAAAGAATTCTCTCATCTTTGCAGAGGTGCATTTTCATTCCTTTAAAAACTGTCAATGGAGGGACAGATGGATCACAGATGTGGATAGACAGACGGACGGGTGGGTAGTTGAAAAAGAGCCCATTGTCAAACACGGGCTAACAAGATATCACTTTTCCCGTATAACTTTAACAAGGTGAAATTTGGTATCAGTTATATTTTGACACAGGGCATTTTATATGAGTAGTAAATAAAAAGGGACCCAGTAAGGGCCCCTGAGGGGCACCAAGTTGTCGGAGCAAAGACCATCAACCTGAATCCTTTTTGGTCTCCCACAAGAACCATTTGACCACTTTTGAAAACATTCTTCCAGTCTCTGTGGGAAGACAATTCTCATATTGTTGTATTTTAAACTTTTGTTTTTCTGTGTGAGCATAATGCCGAGTAAGAGTAATACTTTGTGCTGCTAATGATGATTCCCTGGTCTTTCTTTTTAGCTGATGGATAAAGAGTGCTACAGAGATATTGAGAAAATCAAGACGATTGGCAGCACTTACATGGCTGCCGTGGGGCTCGTTCCTACAACTGGCTCAAAGGTACGCACCTGGCTCAAAGTACCCTTGACTTTTCTTGAAAGTTCTTTTTCATGCCGTCGTTGGTATTAATAGTCCCCCGCGCTGTGGGGGATTACGGGCCTGCGAAGCCTCAAAGATGTCGCTTCTCATGCTTAGTGCCACAAGAGCAAAGTCGTGCCGCTTTTGACTGCTTTCCTCCTTGGTCAGCAAGCATGTTGTGTGTTTCATGTTTTCCAGAATTCCATCACCTCACATCTATGCACAGTAGCAGATTTTGCCATTGAGATGTTCGATGTCCTGGATGCAATTAACTATCAGTCATACAATGACTTTGTCCTTCGAGTGGGTGAGTGAAACGTGCAGCCGTCACGTCACGACTCTGACCTGTTGCACTGGACACTGTTGACACTGATTGCTGGGAACTGCATCAGAGAGAAGAGTGCCTTCCGTCCAGGAAACTCGTCACAAGGGGACCTGCCGTTCTGACTTCCATTGTGCTGAGTATCCTGTGGGCAGCCAGCGTGTTCACTACACAGTGTTATACATATACAGTGCATACACAGTGTTGTCATGACCTCAGACTCCATGGCTCCATACAGAAGCCGTGCAGTTAAAAAATCACGAGGTTGCTGCTTTGAATCCAGCCATTCATTTTAGTGGATTCCATTTTGAAATTGGGAACGACAGGATTTTCAATATGTTGTTGATCTAATTTATTGACAGATTCCCGCACGTGTATGAAAACATAATGATTCCAGTGTCTTCTTATAATTTTGCCAGCATCCAAACACGTTCAAACGTGCCCCCGTCGACGATTCCGTTTCGATCGGGGCAGAAGTTTAACAAGTGAGGGTCGGACACAAGCGTCACCGCCTGCGAGCTGCGGCACGTTTTTATGCTAGGCTACGTTTTGTTTGGATTCCATGGCGGTGCAACGGCAATATGTTTCTAATAAGGCAGGTGTCAACATGACATCCAGAGTGGCTCCAAAACAGTCATTAGGCTCTCTTTTGTTTACATCACGAAAACATGGAAGGGAGACGGATTATCACCGGGTGAAAAATAGTGACAGTTTATGAGCTGGTTTTTGGGTAGTGCCCCGCTTGAGGCATCTCAGCATGTCATGTGTGACGTGGCTGATCCCTGCAAGTTCATTTGAAATATTTGACATTTTCTTGAGTTTTTGGGGTCAGCGTTGCGTAAGCTTACGGCAACTCATTGTTGCTTTTTGGTTTGTGCTCAGGAATCAACGTGGGTCCAGTGGTGGCAGGAGTCATTGGGGCCAGGCGGCCTCAGTATGACATCTGGGGCAACACTGTCAATGTAGCAAGCAGAATGGATAGCACTGGAGTCCAAGGCAAAATACAGGTATGGTATATATTGCACGCAAATGCATAGAAAGTGTGCTCCAAATCTCTTTTCCATGCAGCAGGAATCCCCAAAAGTAAATTGCATATTCACGAGGAATGCGGTTTGAGACCTGCTCCAGATTCAAAGTGCCTTGAGAGAACTTTGGCTGTGAATTGGCGCCACAGTATCCATTCATCCATCCATTTTCTGAACCGCTTAGTCCCCACGGGGGTCGCGGGGGTGCTGGAGCCTATCCCAGCCGTCATCGAGCAGTAGGCGGGGGACACCCTGAACCGGTTGCCAGCCAATCACAGGCCACACAGAGACAAACAACCATTTGCACTCGCACTCACACCTAGGGACAATTTGGAGTCTTCAATCGGCCTACCAAGCATGTTTTTGGGATGTGGGAGGAAACCGGAGTGCCCGGAGAAAACCCACGCGGGCCCGGGGAGAACATGCAAACTCCACACAGGGAGGGCCGGAGGTGGAATCGAACCTGCACCCTCCTAACTGTGAGGCGGACGTGCTACCCAGTGCTCCACCGAGCCGCCGGCGTCACAGTAACTAAATGAAATTGACCTCGCTTGACTCGGTCAATCAGATGGTATCTGTCCGTCTTTGAAAACTGTGCATTCTTCCGTATTTCTTTTCCAGGTGACAGAAGATGTCTACCGTCTCATCGCAAACCACTATAACTTTGTTTGCCGGGGCCAAGTCAGCGTCAAGGGCAAAGGTCAGATGCTGACATACTTCCTGGAAGAGCGGAAGCAAGACTGCGGCCCGTCTCAATCCCTCCAGCAGCAGCGCCGCAACACAGAGCAGCGCTTAAGCACCTTCGGCCAAGGGAACGTCCGCACCAGGTTGAGCCCGGCGCCGACGCTCGCTACCTACGGTACGGTCAGGACTCCCGGCCCCTGCGTGGCCAAAGCAACGAGCTCCGCCGGCACCATGAGGTACCTGCCGTCCGTCCCTGTGGCACTCGTGTGACATCTCCAGAGTGGCAGTTGGAAATGGGAGCAAAATGAGGGCGGAGACGTCCTCACGGACTCGAGCCTGCACTGCGTTGGCCTCGAATGGAGCTCAAGTCCAGTTTGTTGCTTGACGCCACCATGCAGGAGGCTCGTCGTCAAAAGCCAAGGATGCGTCCGGGATTTCCGTGGAAACGCCTCCATGTGTCGAATCCACCGAATCAGCATCAAAACATGCAGCGATCCTCGTGTAGCACGCAACAAATTCCTTTAAGCGCATGAGCCCACCCACAGTCTCAAACCAAATCAGTGAGATTTGCCTTAGCGGCTTTTTGATGTTGACTTTTATAGATGACGCTTTTACTGCCGCGGCATCACCGGCAACGAGACACGGTGTATAGTTTCGAGTCGACGGAGCCAAATGTGTAATTATGCTGATCAACTTGCCAAAATGCAACAGGGCAAGGCCTTTAATTGTTCGTAGCTGATCGTAAACCTCATATGACACACGAGGTGATTTCATTTTTGGGGCCTGAGCTGCTAAGTGCATGTAGCCGCCGCCGCTGCGTTCCGCTCACGTTGCCGGTTGTTTGCCTGTGATGCTTGATTTCCAGATTCTTCCTTGTCCAAGTGTAGCAATAAGATGCTCGGTGTCCTCTCGCAACATTCTCACCTTTGCATGCCGGATCCTGGTTCGATTTTGCTCGTAGAATGTGCGTAGTTAGCCTCGCCAGTCTCCGGCGTACCTCTGCCCAGTTGAAGCATCACTTTGAAAGCCTGTTTTCCATGTCACGGTGAGCGCGACTCGTAGCTAATGGAAATAGAACAAAAAGAATCTGTGGATTTATTTATTTATTGAGTAATATTTTTATTGTTTGATAGTGGACTATTTTTACAATCTAAAAATCTGCTTTCATATGTCAAATAAAATGTCTGTTTATAAGGAGTCAGAAAAGCTGCATGTGTTCCTCATGCTGAGAAGTTCAGATTCTTTTGTGGGATAGCATGCTACACGCTAACAAAGAAAGAGCCGCGGCCCGTGATGCGTGGGCATCGATGGAAGCTGCTGTGGCCAACACGTGGAATCGGCGTGCATGTGTCCGGGTAGCGGTACTCTCGAATGTAAGGTGCTTTCTCGACTTGTGTCTTCTTCAAAAGCTCGCTGTACAACATTTCAGGATAGTTGGACGTGACGTGTTGAGGTGGTGTGGGGGGCGGGTCCTCCTCCCTGCCCCTGCCCCTGCTCTTTCCCACCACAGTCACTTGGTTTGTAACGTGCCAACCTATTTTCATAAACATATCAAACTTGGTGTTGAGCTGTAGCACAATGAATGTGTGCCTGCGGTTACGTGCATGCGGACGTTCTCGGTTGAATGGTTTCATTTCGATTCTTTGCGCCGTTAATGAGCAGTGTTTTTTCCCTTGTCTCAAACGGGACATGAGCAGGACGATGTCGTGCTTACGACGTTGAAATTGTTTGACTGGCAATGTTACGGCTGAAATGCTTGCTTTACCTTTTTCAAAACGGTGAGGACTTTTATATGATCCTTTCAAGTCGATGGCCAGTGGTTGTGTACGACGTCCCTGTAAATTGCTTATTTTCATACTAGATACCATTGTCATATGCAGGTCTTTCTCGCTATTGTACATTGTCGTCTTTTTCACAACTAAAACTTTTGTTGACAATCTCCAGATGTTTTATGTGAATTGAAAGGACATATTTTGTATCCGTGTTTACATTTGAATGATATTAAAGTATTGTGAATGTGAAAATAAAGCAAGAGAGAATTGCGTCATACGGGGGCAACTTGACTTTCTTTACTCAAAACAATCTACAAAGTTACGTAAGGGAGGAGAAAAACAGTAGCTGACCTATGGAGCAAGCCTCCGTGATCCCAGATGTGTTTTTCACAAGTAACGTCATTCCTCGACGTTGCAAAACAGGCCCTGAAAGAGCACATGTGGAGAGAGGACACACTGCTCGACACACAAATAGGGAATACAAAATGAATTTGTGAATTTCCAACATCATGTGCAAATGTTGCTGCTATGTGAGAGTTTGTTTGTTGCATCTCGAGGTAATGTTGGGATTTTCCGAGTCCGCACGGGAACATACTGTATCCTCCTTTTTATGTTATGACCCAAATAGACAGTCAGGAATCAACATACATACAGTACACATAACAATACACACAGAGAGGGACACACACAAACAAATTGTGGCTGAGAAAAAAAGAGAGGAAAGCCAAACAATGATTGTGTGTATTTGTCTGTCAAACGGAGTTGCTCCCCCCCCCTCAGTCCTGCCACAGGAAGGGCCAGCTCCTAAACATTCATCGATGTGTGTGTGTGTGTGTGTGTGTGTGTGTGTGTGTGTGTGTGTGTGTGTGTGTGTGTGAGCGAGAGAGAGCGAGAAAGAGTGCGAGAAAGAGAGCGAGAGAGAGAGAGAGAGAGAGAGAGAGAGAGAGAGAGAGAGAGAGAGAGAGAGAGAGAGAGAGAGAGAACGCTCAACCGTAGCGTGCCGCCGACCGCCCAACTGCACCGCGCTGGTCGCATTATTGTGACAGAGCCGTCGCTGAAATTTAGAAAATATTTTTAAAGTTCTGATGTACTTTCTAATATTTAAGTGGACCTCAGTGCGCAGGGAGCTTAATTTGGTGCGGTCGCGCAACCGCAGCGCGCCGGGCGCTCACTGTCGCATTGCTTAAAGAGCGCCTTTGTGTTTTAGGATGGCTTTACTGCTCCCACTTGCTTTCTTTGGAGGCATGATTAGGGGTTAATACAATCCTCAAAGTAACGAAATTACAATAACGAACGGAGTCAGTCGGCATCCGGGCCGCGCGGTCGGGTTTTCTCGGGTCCTTTCGGCTCATCTCGCGAGGTTCAACCTCCGAATTTTGTTGGACAACCGAAGCAAAATAATCTCGAATTTTTATGTTCGAATTCCGATTTGTTCGAGAACCGGGACGTTCGAAATCCGAGGTTTGACTGTACTCCCAGACTTCCCTGCCACTTGTGCGCTGTACAGAAAGCCAATTATGGGACTAAATTGGAATAGCTGGTCTCTGGACACTGGAAAAAAAAAAAAAAAAAAATTCAAAACTTCTGGCTCCCACACCAGCATATGCCAGCCATGGTCTGGACCTTGTGGTTCCATGGTGTAATGGTTAGCACACTGGACTCTGAATCCACTGATCTGAGTTCAAGTCTCAGTGGAACCTCTACCTTTTTGGCATTTACCTATTCCTATCTATACTGCTTGTGAGCTGCTCTATAAAACCATATACGTAACTTCCATGAAATAGTGGCATGAGTTCCATAGTGTAGTGGTAAGTGCTCTGGACTCTCACCCCAGTGAACCGAGTTCAAGTCTCAGTGGAACCTCAACTATTTTGGCATTTGCCTATTCCTATACATGCTTGTGAGCTGCTCCATAAAACCATATACGTAACTTCCATGAAACAATGGCGTGGTTTCCATGCTGTAGTTGTTAGTGCTGTGGACTCTGACCCCAGCGACCTGAGTTCAAGTCTCCGTGGGACCTCACCTTTTTTGGCATTTACCTATTCCCATGTATGCTATTTGCTTGTGAGCTGCTCCATAAAACCATATAGGTAACTTTCATGTATTAATTGTGTGGGTTCCATAGTGTAGTGGTTAGTGCTGTGGACTCTCACCCCGGTGACCTGAGTTCAAGTCTCAGTGGAACTTTAACCATTTTGGCATTTACCTATTCCTATCTATACTAGTTGCTTGTGAGCTGCTCCATAAAGCCATATAGGTAACTTCCATGAAGTGATAGTGTTGGTTCCATACTGTAGTGGTTAGTACTCTCACCCCAGCGACCTGAGTTCAAGTCTCAGTGGAACCTCAACTATTTTGGCATTTACCTATTCCTATCTATACTGGCTTGTGAGCTGCTCCATAAAAGCATATACGTAACTTCCATGAAATAATGTCATGCGTTCCATAGTGTAGTGGTTAGTGCTCTGGATGCCCACCCCAGTGACCGGAGTTCAAGTCTCAGTGAAACCTCAACTATTTTGGCATTTACCTATGTATATATACTATTTGCTTGTGAGCTGGTCCATAAAACCATATACGTAACTTCCATGAAGTAACGCCGTGGGTTCCATACTGTAGTGGTTTGTGCTGTGAACTCTCACCCCAGCGAACGGAGTTCAAGTCTCATTGGAACTTCAACTGTTTTGGCATTTACCTATTCCTATCTATACTATTTGCTTGTGAGCTGCTCTATAAAACCATATAGGTAACTTCCATGGAGTAATAGTGTGGGTTCCATACTGTAGTGGCTAGTGCTCTGGACTCTCACCCCAGCGACCTGAGTTCAAGTCTCAGTGGATCCTCAACTATTTTGGCATTTACCTATTCCTATTTATACTATTCTTATATCTGGCTTGTGAACTGCTCCATAAAACCATATACGTAACTTCCATGGAATAATGGTGTGCGTTCCGTAGTGTAGTGGTTAATGCTCTGGTCTCTCACCCCAGTGACCTGAGTTCAAGTCTCAGTGGAACCTGAACTATTTTGACATTTACCTATTCCTATCTATGCTATTTGCTTGTGAGCTGCTCCATAAAACCATATAGGTAACTTCCATGGATTAACGGTGTGCGTTCCATACTGTAGTGGTTAGTGCTCTGGACTCTCACCCCAGGGACCAGAGTTCAAGTCTCAGTGGAACCTCAAGTATTTTGGCATTTACCTATTCCTATCTGTACTATTTACTTGTGAGCTGCTCCATAAAACCATATAGGTAACATCCATGAAGTAATGGCGTGGGTTCCATAGTGTAGTGGTTAGTGCTCTGTCCTCTCACCCCAGCGACCTGAGTTCAAAGTGGGACCAAAAATATCTTATCCTTGAAAAATTTGCAACAGAGTTGCTCGTGTGCTCCCCCATAAAACCTTAGACCTGGGGCTGGAGTTAGGGTTGGTGTTAGACCTAGGGTTGTTAAGGTAAGAGTTAGGGTTAGACCTAGGGTTAGAGCTAGGGCTAGGAATAGGGTAAGAGCTAGGGTTAGAGCTAGGATTAGGGTAAAAACTAGGATTAGGGTAAGAGCTAGGGTTAGGGTTAAGGTTAGAGCTAGGGTTAGTGTTAGGATTAGGGTAAAAACTAGGGTTAGAGCTAGGATTAGGGTAAGAGCTAGGTTTAGGGTTACGGTTAGGGTTAGGGTTAGAGCTAGGAATAGGGTAAGAGCTAGGGTTAGGGTTAGGAATAGGGTTAAGGTTAGAGCTAGGAATAGGGTAAGAGCTAGGGTTAGGAATAGGGTTAAGGTTAGAGCTAGGGCTAGGGTTAGGGTTACGAATAGGGTAAGAGGTAGGGTTAAGGTTAGAGCTAGGGCTAGGGTTAGGAATAGGGTAAGAGGTAGGGTTAAGGTTAGAGCTAGGGCTAGGGTTAGGAATAGGGTAAGAGGTAGGGTTAAGGTTAGAGCTAGGGTTAGGGTTAGGAATAGGAATAGGGTAAGAGGTAGGGTTAAGGTTAGAGCTAGGGCTAGGGGCTAGGGTTAGGACTCTCACCCCAGTTCAAGTCTCAGTGGAACCTCAACTATTTTGGCATTTACCTAACCCTAGCCCTATCTATACTATTTGCTCGTGAGCTGCTCCATAAAACCATATAGGTAACTTGGCGTGGGTTCCATAGTGTAGTGCTCTGGACTCTCACCCCAGCGACCTGAGTTCAACTCTCAGTGAAACCTCAACTATTTTGGCATTTACCTATTCCTATCTATTTGCTTGTGAGCTGCTCCATAAAACCATATACGTAACTTCCATAAGCGAGGGTTCCATAGTGTAGTGATTAGTGCTCCGGACTCTCAACCCTAACCCTAGCTCTAACCTTAACCCTAGCTCTAAACCTACCTCTAACCCTAACCCTAGCTCTAACCCTTGCTCTAACCCTTGCTCTAACCCTAACCCTAGCTCTTACCCTAACCTTAGCTCTAACCCTAACCCTAGTTCTAACCCTAACCCTAGCTTTAACCCTAACCCTAGCTCTTACCCTAACCCTAGCCCTAACCCTAACCCAGAAGTTTGCAGAACTCTTACCCTGATGATAGCATCAAACAAGATGCCAGCCTACAGGTAACATTCAGTTAAACTTTGTTGTAAGAAATAAACCTTGTAGACCTTTTCTTGTTCCCTTAGTTTACAGCTTTTAGTTGGAAAGCTGTTCTTTAGTCAGAAGGTACCTTAAATAGCATTCGGCCAACCATTGGATCACACGGTTTTAGTGGTTCTCCTCATGGAGCCCGTACGAACCAGTGGCACACACACCTATAGATGGATTGTTGAAACGTGCGTCCATGGGGCTCCAACCAATCATTCACACACGTATAACAGATTTCTGAAATATGGCTACTTGTGGGGCCCTCCGTATGGATCGAAGGTTGTCTTATGTTTTTAGATCATAGTTTTCGTTACGGACATTATGGAGGCTGATTATATTACAGCTATAGTTCCACACATCCTCAACAGCTAAACGGCTAAAGTGTCATGCTGAATGATGCTCGACTACATCCATAAAGTTGCTGTTATAGGACCTGATGAGACATCCAGAACTGACTGGAACACTTTAGTTAGAAGGGCTTGTTTGGTTTTGGGGACTAACTTCACATGATTTAACTATACAGGTCCTGAGATGTCATTTATGTTGTCTGTATGATGTTGGTAAGTTATTTGTGGTTTTAATTCCAGGTGACAGGCTCTCAGGCTCTTGTTGACGGTGCTGCTTGAACCAACTTTGCAGGACTCTTACCCTGATGATAGCATCAAACAGGATGCCAGCCTACAGGTAACATTCAGTTAGACTTTGTTGTAAGAAATAAACCTTGTAGAGCTTTTCTTGTTCTCTTAGTTTACAGCTTTTAGTTGGAAAGCTGTTCTTTAGTCAGAAGGTACCTTAAACAGCATTCAGCCAACCATTGGATCACATGGTTTTAGTGGTTCTCCTCATGGAGCCTCAACAAACCAGTGGCACACACACCTATAGATGGATTGTTGAAACATGCGTCCATGTGTCGTTCAACTCAGAAAAAAAATGGCCAAAAGAAGGTGAGTTTGTAAAACTGCAGTTTAAGGTCAGTACTCGTTTTCAATATTGATTTTTATTTTTTTTAATTCCACCACTTTTAAATATTACAAGTCCATTACATTTATATCTGCTCCTGTCTAGTATTTACCAAAATCCAAATTTGGTTCCAACAAGATTGGTTCTACAGGACATTATTGTAATAAATAACTCCTTATGAGCACAAGTGTAGATAGTTTTTTTTCTCTTTAGTTTGCTGTTAGAAACTGTACCCTTGATCAGGTGTTTGCTGTCCTAATAAGATAAGTTTAACATATTTTTTTCTGTACTTAAAAATCATCATTTCAGATGGGGCTGAATGCCAGAAGTCATAGAAGTGACCTCTTGTACCTTCACATCTCGTGGCCCAAGTAATGAAAAGTCTGCCAAAAAGAGAGGGTGAGTTTGGAGTAATCCTTTTCAATATATAACTTTATCACGGTTGCTTTTAAATTGTCCAATTGTTACTACTGTATCAGTATCTAATTATCCTCACATATGCTGCTTACTAAGATTTAGATGACCCAAGCAAGATATATTAAACGCCACTTGACTTTTTTTCTTAGACATGTAAGGTCTAAACTTTCGAATTTTGTGATAAAATGAAAATGAACCCATCCTTTCTCATGTGAGTTACAGGTCATTGCTAAACTTGATTATATGTGAGATGTTTGTTTACATCTATTTTTAAATAGGGGTAATGTACATGACACATCTACCTCAAAAGAGAGAAAAAATAATTGCACTAGATTAACCTATTAGTGAATATGCAAATTCATACATTGACACACCAAGGCAGATACTATTCTTATACAGCTTGCATTTGTTTTTTTTACACATTATCCATCCATCCATTTTCTGAACCGCTTAGTCCCCACGGGGGTCGCGGGAGTGCTGGAGCCTATCCCAGCCGTCATCGGGCAGTAGGCGGGGACACCCTGAACCGTTTGCCAGCCAATCGCAGGGGCACCAGAGACAAACAACCATTTGCACTCGCACTCAATCCTAGGGGACAATTTGGAGTCTTCAATCGGCCTACCAGCATTTTTTTGGGATGTGGGAGAAACCGGAGTGCCCGGAGAAAACCCACGCGGGCCCGGGGAGAACATGCAAACTCCACACAGGGAGGGCCGGAGGTGGAATCGAACCCGCACCCTCCTAACTGTGAGGCGGACGTGCTACCCAGTGCGCCACCGAGCCGCCTTTTTACACATTATATATTTCCAAATTTATTTATATCATCTTTGTTTGTCTATGTGTAGCACGTTATCAAAGCAAACTCCCCATACATGTAAAACACTGTCTGAAAAAAGTTTTTTTCAGATTTTTATTTTTTATTTTCCCTGATTTTGCAACAACTTGTATCTGTTCTTAATGGTTTTGTCAGAGAAATGGTGCATCCCAATGTGCTGCCTGTGCAACCTCTGTAGGGGCCAGGAATTGCTTCATCTACCAGCAGTGACACTCTGGTCAAAACCATGCTACTGCTTAAAAGTAGTCAAGAAAATGAGAGAGCTCTTTCCCCCCCTCCAAAACTGGGCCATTCTAATATTGCCCTTTGTGCATCTATTTTTAATTTTGTTAATATAAAAACAGCTGACACTGAAGACCACCTAGCAACTTAAATGACCGGATTAATATCCCAGATAATAACTGATTTACTTATGTCTATTGTGGGCTCATCACCGTTGACAAAGATAGTTGACTTTTTAAAATATCTCATTTAAATTATTTTGTCGGACTATTGAGCATAAAGGTGAATGTATCTTTATGCAGTCTTGTTCTAATTAAGTTGTCAACTAAAAGTGCTCTTCTTATGCCTTAGGTAAAGAAAAGTTATGAAAAGAAGCTGGACCCCAGAGGAATGTGCTGCAGTAAATAAACATTTAAGGAAGTATATATTGACAAATCAGGTTCCTGGTAAGTTTGACTGCGAGAGATGCATTGCTGCAGAACCACAAGCACTGAGTAACAGAGACTGGAAAGCTGTTAACCCTAACCCTAACCCGGATGACAGGTTGTCATGGCAACATAAGACCGGTCATGACGCCAAAGAATTAAGGCTGTTTTTCAATGAGTAACAAATTACACGCAAAAAACACGCACATGCACCCACACCCACACACACACGGGCACATACACAGATGTCTTTTTTGCTTTGAATTTGCAGTTGGGGTCAAATACCCATTGTGACACTAACTAAGGTTACAGAGTAAAAATGGGAGGCTAGGAACTTTGCTTTGTCTTTGCTTTGTTCTGATGTGTGCTTTCGACTGTTCTTTTTTGTTGGCTCATGTCTGGCCCGCGCACTTCTCAGGTTATGTCTCTTTAGGGTTTTGTCGCGGCCCGCTGCTTTGCATCTACCAATCAGCTCCCTCGACCACTCGAGTGTCATCCAGGTGTCGTTATGTTGCTTGTATATAGTTGCCCGCTTTAGCTTCACTTTGGTTTTGCTTGTGGTCCCTGTCAGTTGTCACGACCCTTTGTCCTGGTTATTGTTGACTTGATTTTTTTTTTTAGTTTGTTGGTTTGATTTGAGTGTGTTTGGACTTTCTTTAATTTTGTTTTCGATCAACCCAAAGTGCCTTGTGTTTGTTGTTTTTCATGTCCAAACTTTATGAGTGCAATCCCACCCACCCTGCCTCCCCGCTTCCCTGCACTTTAGTCCACAACCTTGCCAGACCCAAATAGAAAGTATATGTGGATTTTATTATTTATAAAATGTTATTTCTTGATTGATTTTTTTTTTTTTTACTTCATCTTCTTTTGCTCATTTGTTTTGAATTGGTGTTTTTTTTATCATACTGACCAAAGTATTTTTATTAAACTGTTGAGATTTTCTCAATGAAATTAACCTGTCATTAACCTGAAATTAAATGCGCACACCAAACTACCAAAAACAGATACCGCTGAGTACTGGTACTGATTGGCAGGTACTGAGAATCTGTACCGTAGCGGTTCAAATGTGAAAAGGTACTATCATTTATTTTTCTTCACATCCCCCCCTACCGATGTTAAATACATATTTCTGTGGATATTAAATGTAATCTCAAAACAGTTAGGATGAATCGATGCGTTACAGTTTATGTGCGCGTGTGTTGACGTATGCATTTCCCACCTGCTGGATGGAGGGCACATCAGACGCAGGAGTGCCAAAGCAAATATTGGCACAGTCCGCGATAAGGGAGAGCAAATGGCTCCCTTTGGCGCTCGTTGGGCGTACGGCCGCGGAAGAGCCGAGTGGCCGTTCGTCCGTCAGCAGTCAGAGCGCGTGTGAGAGGGATGTTAATGACAGTCTTACTACTTCCGGCCTTCCCGCGCAAAGTTTTTCCAATGCGCCTCTTGTGTCATAACATCCTTTTACTGGAAGTGCTGCTGGAATTTGGACATAAAGCGTGGGAGGGAAAACAAGGGCCCAGCGAGCGCTTACGTCTTTATGTTACCAAATACTGGCTGTGCTTTTACTAGTTTGCATCACTGGCTCCCAAGGATAAGAAATTGGGTGCAGTTTGACTTGCTCATGGGGCGCAGGGGACTCCTGCTCATTAAAATTGTCCCAACATTGTGGCTTGCAATGTTGCACTTTTAGTCAGCTTCTTGTCGTTGTTTTCTCACTGCCATTCAAATCGTATTTTCAGCGTAGCTTATTGCCATTTTTCCTTCACACAACAAGCATCATGTCATATTTGTACCCATGTTTAAATATGTAAATATGTTTAAAAGTATTTGCAAGTATGTATACACGTGTTTGACCATTGAAAGTTTGTATTCCATATTGGCAGTTCTACGCTTCTGTAATATTCGCCCCTTTAACTAAAGATTATGTAAGTAAGTCTCCTTGAAAACCACAAAAACAAATGTAAGGCACTAATTATATTTTATTCAAAAGATAAAGTCCCAACAAATAGAATGCATGAATGAATATATAAATTCCCCTTATATGACTCTTTTGTTGTAACGTAGCCTTTGTCCAATGCGATCCACAAAGCAACTGTACACATGCTTGTTGTTTGTTTCCCAAGCAGATTTCGCGGCACTTCAATATGGAGCCCAAACAGCAACTCTTCTTTTTTGATTAGCTGAGCAAAACATCCTCCTCTGCACTATGTTCCAATCAAGGATTTCCCCAGCGCAAGTGTTATTCTCTGAGCACTCCGTTCTGTTCTCCCCACAAGCGGAAAAACACGGCGGGTCAATGAACTCCAGGTTGTGTAAGAACGCGGCTGGCCGGTCTAGTCTTCCCGATTCCTGCCGCATATGTTTGGCCTCTTCTCAAAGACAGAATCTGACACGCTTCTCCAAAGGCCGTAAAGCGCTCAAGGCGGAGCGCCGTGACCTGAGGAATTGTGGAAAAGAATTCAAAGCCTTGACTGACCGCCTCAATGTAGCCAAGCTCAAAATGATTTGGAATCCATCCATTTGTCAAAGATAAGCGCTTTGACCCTTCTTGTGGTATTTTGGTTGAGAAGGAGGGTTTTCAAAGTCCTTTTTAAAAGTGCTCTCCAAAGCACAACTGACAAATGAAGAGCTCCAAACACCTGGATGCGGCCTACTTGTATGTCTGGACTGGATTTGGATTGGAAACATGCAAAATCCAAAGGCGCTCATTGATGAGAATGCATCCAGTTGATTTTGCCAAGTGCTAGCATGCTATGGCACACACTTCCTCTGGCCTCTCATTAGCGGCACAATGAGAGAAGGAAACGTCGTAGCTAAACATAAAGTCACTCAGAGAAGTACGAGAGCGAAGGAAGCCAAACACAATGGAGGTCGGCCGGCACATGGGAGCGCTCACTTCCTGGGTTTCCCACACAAAGGTGTGCAATCACACACATTCACAAGCATATGTAAAGTTGACAAACAGGCACGCATCAAAACATCCTGCCAAATGCGGACTTCATTTCTCAAAATAGGGCACAAAGTCAGCAAAGTAGCCAGCCGTGATACCGAGTGACGCAAACGTGCGGCCTGACTCTGATGTATTCTTGCATCATCCGCTGTAAAACGGAAAGTAGCCCGATGGTAGAAGAGAGAAACATTTCCACGCTTCCATTTCACTGCTGCTGTTGAACCAATTTCGCATTCAAATAAGAATGGAAGATATCCCTGCGGTCGGTGGAAACCCAACAATTTAGACAATAACAAGAGTGTCCCCTCTTGTTGCCATGGAAACCAGAGAAGGACTAGGCTGGGCACCGCTTATGTTAGCATCAGGACTAGCATTAGCAATACTATTCCTTGCGGGCAGCCACCTGCTAAACTGCACAAACATTTTTTTTTGTTTGTTTTGGATGACATCAAGCGACAGCAGCTGTACATTCACAACACTTTGTTTTGTCACAAATATAAACATCCGGTCCTGCTTTCTTTTGTGGTTGTTTTTAGTTTCAGTTATTGTTCCAATAGAATCTAATTATACCAAGCTAAATTCAGAATGATCAATTGTATTTGTTCCAGGGAACATGTCAAACATTGCGTTAGTCTTTGAGAGCTGCATTCATGCAGCTGTGCATTCTTTTTGTGGGTGTGGGTTCAAACAAGCCCCCCCCCCCGGAGTTCATACGACATAGAAATCCTCCTTTTGACAGTGCAAAGGTCTGAATCAAGCTCAATGGAATGGAGTGACGCATTTCTGTGTGTACTCTCCTTGTCTCCTGAGACAAGGAGACGGTTTCCGGGCACTCTTGACAAATGTACTGTATTTTCTGGACTATAAGTCGGTACTTTTTGCACAAGCCTTGAACCCTGCGGCTTACGGTCCAGTGCGGCCTATCTATGGACATTTCATGATTTTTATGATATTGTATGATTTGTGCATATTCTCTTATATATATATTATTAAAACACTTGCGGTTTATGGTCCAGTGCGGCTTAAATATGAACAAAACAGGATTTCCCCCCCAATTTTAGCTGGTGCGGCTTATATTCGGGTGCGTCTTGTAGTCCAGAAATGAAGGTAAACATTCCAGCCGCGGGACGTTCAAGGCCAAGTGCTGTTTGAACATCACGTGACACGTGAAAGAGCTGTCCTCCCTCATCTCGCTCTGCCCAACACAAACCCCGCGGCGATGATACCCGGCCGCGTGCTTTGGGTTGGGCCGGCATCCAACAGAGGACATAAAATGTAGGTCTGCCCCTGTACTGAGATAACTCGGCTCTCCTCAAGCGCGTGGGATCCGATGGCACACAAAGGCAGCCAGCGATCACAGGTCCATAAATCAAGTTTGAGTCCTTAAGGCTGAATTGCCACCTCCATAGACGACAAGGTTCTGTTTTGAAGGCATACGATGAGAGAGAGACGAGCAAGTTGAGAGTCAAGCACAAACTTGTTTGAGAACTTTGTGGTTAGGCAGCTGTGCATGTATGCATGCATCATCTAATTTATGTGCTTGCTCCCGGCAGCACATCAACTCACACAAAGCATATGGGTGGGGTGGCAGGGGGGGGGCGCTCCTTCAATCCCGGTTTATCTGAGGTCTCACTTACGCAATTAAAATACAGCTAGCCTATAAATGAAGCCGCACCACTTGCCCAAGTGCAAAATGAAAGCAAATGGAAAAAAGACACGCTTGTTGGTCACTCATAATTTTTTGTCGTTGAGTTAGCTTGGGTTTAGCATGAGCCCAGTATTGACTCCTGTCAACCCTTTTGGGCCACCTTTGATCTTGTGCAACTCTGGCAAGGTCGACATGAGCCATCCCCCGGAGGCCCCCGGCGCACTCAGAGCTCTTTTGATGAGAAATATTTGACTCATTTAGCAATTTTCAGTCGTAAAAAGTTTGCCTTTTGCCAACCAGTCACGATTCGCGCCACATTTGCGAACTGAACTTGCACATTACTGGCCGATGCCGTTTGCAGTCGACAGCAGCAGCCGCATCAATTTTTAAAGGTGTTAGCAAATTCACCTTTTCCTGCTGAAAATGGCGCCATAAGTCAAGTATCCCTTTCCTTTCCAAATACATGCGTGGGGGTCCTCGCTTTTCAGCCGTTCTGTTGTGACAAAAACGCACACTGCAAAGTCGTTCAAATGTATTTGGTAAAGTCGTTTCACGTAGGCTATTACAAAGTCAAAGTCAAAGTCTGCTTTATTGTCAACCTCTTCACATGCCAAGACACAAAGAAATCGAAATTACGTTTCCACTATCCCACGGTGACAAGACATAGTACACGACATACATACAAGCAAACAACACAAAATAAAAACAAGAAGGCACAAACAAACAAGTCATTGCTGTCTCGAAGATTATACTTGTCACTTGTATTTGGGATTCCTGCATGATGATGAGTGGCTAATATGAGTTGACGGTTGCAAGTTGCATTAAATTAGTGTTGCAATTTTCACAGGTTAAAATTTGAATTTTCTGAGCACGTACCCTTTTGTTTCAAAACGATCTCTCCTAACTATAATAATGACAACACACAGTCATTTATTGTAAAGAATATATTTTGTCTGTAAATACATGAGAACAATATCACATAGATGAGGTTAGCGTTCCAGTTTTTCATTTGCAAAAATAGTTGCCCAGCCCTGAACTCAATTGAAGGAAGAGCCATTTATTGAACCGGACAAACAAACACACAGCTAAGAAAATTAAAACAGTCACAATGTTTCTTTTCCATTTGTCTGACCTTTTTTGTTGAATTATTGTCAATCGGTTTTCATTGCCTGTGTAAATTGTGGCGTGTGCGTAGGTTTTAATATTGAATAACATCCGAATTGGCAATGTGTGTAAAATGCCTTCAGGTTGGGTGCACCTTGCAACCTTGATCCAAACGTGAGCTCACGTGAGCAGGAGCCTTGGAGCAGTTGACAGATGATGCAATTCTATCAAGAAGTTGCGTGGGCCAATCACACGGGGACGCTTGTTGCATCAGAAATCGTCACCACGAACAAGCCTTCTCATGATGTTATTTTACAACATATGTTGTACACAAACAAAATAAAAATAACAACAAGCGTGAGCTGAATTGGTGACTTGAAGGAGGTCATGCAAGAGCTGTGATTAGCTGTTGGAGCCTCAAAGCATCTTCCTTCCCAAAGCGCGCACGCGCGTGCACTTTGAGGAACGTGCCAGTGGACACGTCAGGTCAGCGCGACCCAGCTCCGACTTCTTTTCTATTAATAAACAAGGAAAGTGGTCATTTCAACTGGCCTTGTGTTGGTTTGGAGGCCAAATTGCGACCTCACAGCTCACGCAAAAGACCGGATTTCAATTTCTCAGTGTGTCCCAAGCGGGAACCGTCAATTACACAAATGTTTTGACTCAATGCGCGGATGCACTCTTTCTCTCAGATTGGAGCCAGTGTGTTCTATTCAAAGGCCCACGCACTGCGAGCAGACGTGCGCAACAGCATTTTCGCTCATTACTGTATTGAGTTTCCCAAACGGGATGTAAAAAGTTCGCGGAGCGCACCATGAATGGGGGCAGCTCCAAACAAAGAAGGCTTATTCACACGGGCGCTGAAAGAACCACGTCACCGTGCACTCAAACCGATTCATTCAACAATAAAACTGCATGTGAGAACATTCCAAGTCGTTATTAAAAAAAAAAAAAAATCGCCTAAAGGACAACTATTTTGTCGTGGAGCCTTATAAAGTGATTAAAGTTGTTTTAGTGTGACACCCCGGTGGGAAAATCGTGTGTCCTTGCTTACAACATTGGTGTCCTCACTGGTCCACAATATGCGCAAGCACGGACTATTCCAAAATAAATATTGACGGGATTGTTGTATTCAAATGAGCTGGCGGGCTGACCGTCGGTGGGCCAATCAGAGGCCAGGCTATCAGTACACCTTCTTTTCTGAAATCATTCATAACGCCGATGCGTCAAACACACATACACGAGCCGGCGGCTATAAATAGGGCTGCGCGCAACGCACACAGAGACATTTCACCCCCAAATCAAAGGAAACACTCTCGTGAGCGAGATACGCTGGGAAACCGTATAACGGCTGACTTTTGACCATTCACTCGATCGCGCTGCAATTTGTGTCGTTGCGTAGTGTAGTGTAAAGGCTTCGAGATGCTTTGGGGTGGATTTTACGTGAAACACGTCGTGGTGGCAGCTGTGTGCTCCGTGCTGGCAACAGGGACAGTCACGATGGGGTCCCCGGTGTTGGCGCCGGAGCCGATCCGGTGCTCGCCGTGCACTCCCGAGAGGCTGAGCCAGTGTCCGCCGGTGGATCCCGGGTGCGCGGAGGTGCTGAGGGAGCCCGGCTGTGGATGTTGTCCCGCCTGCGCCCTGGCGGCCGATGAGCTGTGCGGCATCTACACGGCGCCGTGCGGCTCCGGACTGAGGTGCAGCCCGAAGCCCGGGGACCCCCGACCGCTGCATTCTCTCACCCGGGGACAAGCCGTGTGCACGGAGAGCTCCGAGCCCAAACCGACTGAGGAGCTTCAGACACAAGGTAGGCCTTTTTCCCCCCAACCGCTTCCTACCACACGATCTAATTTATCCAGCTCAATAAATAAGCCGATTGTTCCTCTCACAGCCGTTTTTTCTCTTTTTTCTCGTCCCCCCCCTCCCCCCTCACGGACATCCGTTTCAATTCATCGAATTCAACGTCCCTCCTCCAGATCCGGGCGAGCAGGAGGCTGAGGTGGAAAATGTCGCCGTGGTCTCGGACCCAGGCTTCAGTTACTACCTCCCCGGCCAGAATAAGCCATACGACCCGAGGGCGGCTGCCGACGCGCAGGAGAGCATGAAAGCCAAACTCGTCGCCATCCGCAAAAAATTAGTCGAGCAGGTGAGCACGGCAGATCCCCAATCGGCAGGCTTACGGACGCCACTGTCAATTCATCCATGGGAATTTTGTTGCTAAAAGTTTTACAAGATAGATGGTACGATGGGCGCTGCCACTAGGGGGAGCCCATATGCTATTTGATACGGGGTGCAGTTGGTGGTTTTCAGCCTACGTGGTGGCTGGCTCCAATGTGGAGAGGCTTTTGTTTAACCCTCCCGTCGCCGGTTTGCTCCACACAGGGGCCTTGTCACATCGAGCTGCAAAGAGCCTTGGAGAAAATTGCCAAATCGCAACAGAAACTCGGAGACAAGCTGACCAGATTCTACCTCCCCAACTGTGACAAACACGGGCTTTACAAGGCCAAGCAGGTTGGTACCAGCACTGCGTGACCAGCATGAGTCCAGAACAAATTTCGCAGTCAGTGCTCTTTCTAATATTCTTGAACAGTTTGCTGTCAATATGATGCAGTCCAGTTATACACTTGTGCAAATACAATCAGCACAGCAGTCGCTTGCGCTCAGGACACGAATTAAAATGTCGATACTGGCTGAATAAATAGTGGACTGCTACACACGCAAAACGTGTGCATGATCCAAATGAATCTATAAGAACTTACTTTGACGTGGAAGGTCAATTGAAATGATTTGCTCTGTCCATAGTGTGAATCATCTCTGGATGGCCAAAGGGGACGATGCTGGTGCGTGAACTCCTGGAATGGCAAGCGGATTTTAGGCTCCGGCGAGCTGTCGGCGGATTCCGAGTGCTCTTAAGCAAGAATCTCCCAAAGAAAAAGAAGCGAGCCACTGATTTTCCATTTTGATAGCTGTTTATTTATTGACCCATCCTTGGTGGTGTTTGAATCAGGTACACTGTTGTTGTGGGACTGCCATCGCCCCGTTCTGTCCCAAAGAGAAGAGCAAGAGTCTATTTTTGCTTTTCAAAATGGAGATTTTAATATTGATACGTATTTACTTTTCAGTCTATTTATTTCAGTTGGGTTGAATGTGTGCTGTTGTTGTGTCATTATTATTATTTTTGGTATTTATGACATTTCTGTGTTACTGTTATTTTTTTTATTTTTATTGGCTGTTCAATGTGTATATATTTATCTTAGCCCTGACTAACTCCATTGCTGAGTTGAGCTCGTTGTACCGTCGAAGTTGTCTGGAGGTTTGCTTGTGACAAACCAAGCGAGAATGAAAGCACTGAGCGTTTAAATGTCAATGATTGCTGTTGTTGTTGACTTTTTTTGCTTTTAAATATTTTGATATCATTTTCTACATTGCTGCCATTTAAATGTCTTTCAAGACCTGATGCGAATCAGCATCAGCTCTTGGGAGTGACTGCAAGGCTGTCCAATTGGAACAAGGACGTAGTCTCAAAAAACATCTCCCCGGCCGGGTTCCGCGCGGGCGCCGCCATTTTGACGCACCTCCGCTCAGACGGGTATTTCAACATTTACCTACCTCCAGTATTGATGTGTCCTCTCGCAATTGTGTTTGTGTGTCTGTCGACAAGACTTGCTACTCGACCTCGTATGTTGCCGTTCTCTCGGGATAAGAACACGTGACCACATGGAAGGAGTCCCACGCTTGAACCGTGCCGTGGTTCTCGAGTGGCGCCTCTCTTCTGATCTACATGCTGCTGTTGGAGAGGATTGTTTCTATTGATTCCAAAGAGACTAACCGACCGCTTGCTCACTTTTGTAATTGAGATGTAATGTAAGAACTCCAAAGGTGATATATTTAATAAAAACATGACTTAACCCCGGCTTGTGCGTGGTGCTATCAAAGGGGAGGCGGTGTTAACTTTAGCCAGCTGGGGCCAGGCCGTTGAGCAGCGCGCTACCTTTTGACCCACGCTGTTTGCCCCGCTCGGGCACAGGAATGCGCTTCGGCCTCCCGTGTCCGCTGCCAGCCCGCCTGGCACCGCCGGATTTATTTTTATTCTTTACAAATGGAACCTTCGCTTGATCCTTATTGACACATTCCGAGACAGAATGATTGCATTGGTGGGAAACAGCAGCAGATTTGTTACTCCGCAGAAGCGAAGACGACAGAGAGACGCTTTTCCGATGTTGTGCTGCAATACTCATAACCAAACAAAGTGACAAACGTCATTTTCACGTGTTCATCTTTTATTAAAAAAAACACAACAACATTAAATACAAATGATATTTCAAAGCAAACCGGTTTCGTGATTGGATAATGCAATACATGTGAGGTTTCTAGTTTAGTATCAAGAAATGCTCCAAAAATAAACTTGGAAGGATCAAACTGACATTTAAACTGTGCACAGAGATCCTTAACATGGCCAGCGGGCAAAAAGGTCAAAATAAAAAAAAAAACTGAGTGTCAACCTGGCTTTGAGGCAAGATGGCGGCGTGGGCAGACGTAACGTTGTGAAAAAGTCGCCAGTGGAGAAAAGGAGCAAGAGAAGAAATTGGATGTTACAACGTCAACATGAAGTAGTGATTCCATTCCCCAAAAAGCATTTTGAGTTTGCTGTGCAATTCACGAGAAACCGAGTTTGGATCAGCTTATAAATCTTTTCAGATAAATAGTTCATATTTGGAAGAACTGTTTGCCGAGTGGCCAGAAAATACAAAAAGACACATGTAGGGAGGAAATAGCTTTGACATCTTGATTCCTTGTCCTCCCCTCGCAACAAGTCTCACAGTACCGCCGGGCTCGGGTCTCTCAATTTGAGCAAGTGCTAGCGAGCTACTGGGACGCCAGATCCTCGGACACCGGCGGGCCTCCTCCCGCTCGTGTCGATCTTTGCTAGCGCGGGCGTCCACCTTGTACACATTTGTGGGCAAGCTTTGATCAAAGAAACACAACAACAATCAAAATGCAAATAGTTGCAACGAAAGGAAAATTTCTAAAGGCCTTCGCTATGCTCACCCGCCAAAAGTCCTGGTGCGGCTTCCGTTTTTTTCTCCTTCTTTCTAGCAACCCCAGCCTGGCCGGTTTCTGACTTACAGTACACAAATTGAACATACACTGCCTGTCAGGAAACGTACGCAGATGCAAAGAGGCCCAATTTTGATTTGCACAGGTGCAGCTAAAGTGCTTTAAGTGCTTGTGCTTGTAGCATAGGGGTAGCCTGCACCAGCGGCGGGGTGACCCAATCCCGCCGGGCTCACACGTTTCAACAAGCCGCTGACAGGACGCGAGGAGCTCTATTGTTTTCGAGTCGCGTACAAAAAACAAACAAATGGGACAGACACGGCCAAAGGATGGGATCTCAGCGCCGCTAGGACGGACAAGAACGAGAAGCAGAACCAGGACAGGATCGGGAGGATCGTAGACGGACAGGAGCAGGTGGTGGCAAAAGACGAGAGGAGGAGGGTGCACTGATCCCTTCCACAACGGTCCGTCTGTGATAAAAGCTCATCACGGAATTGCTGATGCCTCTGCGATGACAAACATCAGCTTTGGGCTATTTTCTGATGCCACCACTGCTATAATACTTTGCCGTAGACCGAACATGAACTCGTAGATCCGAGTGGCTCAGACAGGTCCTTTAATTCAATAAGAGGTGTTTTAATTCAAGAAGTTGATTTTTAATTATCTTTCGATTGCTGTAATTGCTGCTAATTACATGTACGGCTGAGGGGGTGTATTTGATACTCAAGATCGATTTGCTATCGCGGTAAGGCATGTAAAAGGTCACGTTTAAGGCACGATCCGGTCTGCAGCTGATCCTTTCCTGCTACAAGCAGTTGAGCGGCGAGATGGATGCAGCCGTGAAGTTGCGCGAAATAGGAAGACGATGCCCTGCCGTGCCATCATCCTGCTCTTCGGAAGCGACCCTGAGACACTTGTTTTGATTCGTCCAATGGTACAAGGCCTGCACTTGCTTAGCCATGTAGCGCTTAGTATCGACACAAACACTTTTTGGGAAAACACTTCTTGTGCAACATGCAGCCATAGACGAGATGCAAGCGATCCCACTTGGACACGAGCGCCGGCAGACTGGCGCTGGCACGTTCGCAGACGGACAAACATTGATACGGAGGCGCTGCATTTTGGGGCTCACAGTCACAAAGAAGTTCTTTAAAAGTGAGTGGAAAATTCCCTCATTTCTCTCCCTTCCTAGCAAAAATAGTGCACATGGTGAAATTCTTGGCGTTTCAAAGTTTTCTTCCTTTTAGCTTGAACGTTTTCTGGAGAACCAACAGAGGAACTCGGCACGGAACAGGTAGTTGCGATGGATGGGCAGCTTGGCGGACAGGTGCTCCACCCCTTCCCCTCTCTTTCTTTGCCTTTCTTGCTTCCTCGCTTCCTTCATTGGCTCTCCCGGTTGTGACACTGTTTGTCGTCACGATCGTCATAGCCGGGCAAGGGCTGTCCGTATTTGTCCACACACCAGCAGTATCCCCGCCTTCGGCCCTTGGACGGACGGCACTGCAAAGAGAAGAGGTGGCGAAAGTTCAGTCTCGTCATCAATGACGGCAGGCAAGACTGCAGGTGGTTCCCTCACTTTGACACATCTCACATGTTCCTCACCTTCCATCCTTCGCCGAGCATTTTGGGCAATATTTTGAAAACAGATTAGGGTTCCCATGGTGAAGAATAATCCGGGTAGGAACGTCCATCTAGAAAGGTGGATGTGTTTCTTCTAAAAATAGTTTAGCTACACCTCCATGGCCAAAGTAGGCTAAGCTGCAGGAGAGCTCCAATAAGACAAAGGTCAGTCATTGTTGACGGAGAAACGAGATTTCCCCAAAGCATGCAAATCAACGGGTGTTGCCTGACCCATGACGGATTCATGACTTGACGACGTGGTGTGACCCAAGATTTTTGTCCGGAAGAGTCCGTAAATGCTAAAAACATACTAAGCTGCTGCATTGTGCAAGATGATGTGAGTATAATGATCAGAGTGATGCTTTCACAACATGAGCAACATGCAAATCAATCTCTTTCCATCATTTGGAAATGGAAGGCTCGGAATGAGAAACACTGAGTGAGAAAGTGTGACGGTAAACACGCCGTTGCTAAAATATTTGCCAAGGCCAGTCGGAGGGTTGCGGGGAAACCAATGATGCTATTCTGGGAGTCTGGCAGAGACTCAAAATCATCTGGAAATGATTATGGCCTGCGAGTGCACCAGGGCGAGTGCACCAGGGCGTGTGCATGCTCTCCCCCAACCCAAACGTATGTCAACAAGCAACATGTTGCGCAAATCAGCGAGGACGCACAAATACTTTGGCTCGCGTCATTCACCCTAACCCCACCGTATTTTTCTGGCCCAGTCCAAATGGAAGAAAGGCACGTAAGGTCAGGTCCAAGGCACATCAAAATACAAGCACACGCATGTGCACCTCAGCACTCGTATAAAATGGCCCACGGCTTTTGTAGAGTGGCAACTTTATGAGCTCAACACCATGTACACATTGAATGCCACATTTCTTTGGGCCGGGCTTTGCATTGGTGCATGATGTATAATCCTGGTGGCCAATATCTTTTTCATTCCTTTCGGGAAACACGGATGCGGCACACGATCAGGCTTTGCGTGAGTGTGAGCAGGTGTCAGTTTCCGGTGTAGTCAAGAGACGATCAAAGGCTCTTCATGGCCCTGTTCAAATACGAAAGCAGCGACGACTGCTGCCGTCTAGGTCCGACATGTCTCATTCGGCTGATGCTAACAGTGTTGAGGTTTTTGTTTTCTTTTTGGATTAACTCCATTTCCACCCCCCTTGTCCTCTTGTTTTTCTCTGTTTTTGCCCCCCTCCCCTCAAAACCCCGCCCTCTTCTTCTGTAGCCTCTTTAGGTGCCCTCAACTCTGTGGCCAGCTTCTATTTTAGACCTGACCCAGCGGGCGAGAGGAGCTTAACATTGTGTTACTCTGCCCTGCTTAATGATGACACTCAATGTGTGTATGTCAAGGGGAAAGAGCGAGGAGGGATAGGAAGTATTCTGTAGTACGCAACGTATGCGTCGCCCGGTTGCTGGGCTACCTTTCAGTTTCCACTCAAGTTGCCCTTGCAGTGCAAATGTCTGCATGCCTTTTGCAAAATGTGGAGGCCAACCAGAATCCAAGAACAGTTTGAGGACGTTTTAGGAGCTGCCAATCGGGAAAACAAAATCAAACAAATTGAGAAATAATACAAATGTGTGTTTACAGTCAGCATCATTAAGGCGACATAAAGGCCGCTTGTGTTACAAGACCCAATGTTGACCCGCTGAATGACAAATAACGGAATGGCCAAATTTAAACGCGTGTTTGTCGATTATATTCTTAGACATGTTGGTATTGGTTGCTCAACTCATGAATGTTACATGATACAAACAGCCAACATGGCTGGCTGACAGGGAACAAAGGCTCAATTAAAAATCCGGCCATGGTACAGAGCATGTGAGAGAGTTAAAATAGCAGTCTGAAAGGTTGAGCAGTTATTATAAAGTGATTGCGGTGGCCGCATACATTTGCGCACATCCCCTCAATACGGCAGCCCTGCCTGGCGCGAGGAGGAGTGAAGGAAGGAAGGAAGGAAGGAAGGAAGGAAGGAAGGAAGGAAGGAAGGAAGGAAGGAAGGAAGGAAGGAAGGAAGGAAGGAAGGAAGGAAGGAAGGAAGGAAGGAAGGAAGAAAACGGGCACACAGGCACCTGGCTGCCATGCTCAGGCCGCCGCCCCTCCCCCCTCCTCTTAACACACACACACTAACTCTGAAACTGTTGTCCCATTCACAAGCGCGTGCATGCAGGCTGATTCCAGGCCAAGCAAGGAAGGAAGGCCTGGATGAGTGCAATCATGGAATGGATAGGATGGCATGGATGATACACTGGCACAATGCTCACTCCCCAAAATCAATACCGGAGAGAACGTGTGTGCGTGTGTGTGTGTGTGTGTGTGTGTGTGTGTGTGTGTGTGTGTGTGTGTGTGTGTGTGTGTGTGTGTATGTGCATAAGAGTCAGACGGGAAGGGAGAAGTTTCGAGATTGATGACTGTAATGAATGGGTCAGCGCAGGCTACGCGTGGCCTGGGCTGGGATACTGAAGCAATTCATTTAGCTGCAGCTAAAAATAGCTTGTTCTTTGGCCAAGGTAGACTCACACAGCTCAGACGCCTCCCAAGGCACTCGGATTACCAGCAACACACGTATGAGATGCACATTGACACTTCATTCAAACTGCACATTGAGCAACTTGTCTGTCAGTGGCATGTTTTCCATCCGCTATGTGGCTCCACCCCAAAAAAGATTTTGAAAATAAAAATCAATAAATAGAAGGCCAAGTGTTACTTTTTTAGTTGGGTTGATGATTTCTGATTTAAAATATGGTTTGCAGGCGTTAGTGTTGAGGTTAGCGTTGGGGTTATTCTATAATCTTTGTCTTTGCGGGGCCCTCTTTGGCCTTTAACATTACTTGACCATAAACTGGTCGAACTGACAGCGAGGAATCGCGGAGGTGAATCCTCGTGGGGAGCAGTTGACGGCAGCAGTGAAGGTGAAAACATGTTAGCAGTTTGAAACGATCGGAGAATGAAGTTTCAGTTAATCATAGTGTAAGTTTAGGCCTTTTTTCTTCACTCAGCTCAGCCCCTCCCATTCCTAGACACCCCCCCGTGCAATCTCCTTTTCACAGTATTGTCACCCTAGACGGTTCACACGGTCTCCTTTTCAGCGTATTTCCGGTCATAAATCTGCAGCACACGGTGAAGACGCATTCCCTCGGATGGATTTAAGAGCCTGCACCCCCGCAAGCCTCCAAATAAGCCAAGGCCGATAAGGCTTGGCACGCTCGCGTAGACTATGAGCAGAGCTGACACATTCCTGATGGATATTTGTTGACAGAACCGAGTCAAGGAACAACGAAGACCCTTGTTTTGCAAACCGGGACGAAACGGCGCTTTGGCCGACGTTACACGACAAGAGCATCTCTCTGATGACGTGTGCGTCCGTTGTGGCTTGTTTTGATTGTCCAATCGCGCTACTCTCCACCACGATGCAATACCCCGGACAAAAACCCCAACACAAGAAAAACGTGCCTCAAATGCACTGTTGTAGTTCTCGTGATTAGTCTCGACACCACTTCTCAACGGTGGCGTTGCCATTTGTGCAACATGTTTGAGTGTCCTCAACTCCTCCTTCTCAAGTAGGTTGACTTTGGGTGGCCTGAGCCTGGACCACAGACGAGAAAAACTCAACCACCATTTGTTCTTCGCCTCACCAAGAGAAGCCCACGCCTCCTCCACCAAAACTACCGCCATCCATACATTCCGCTGGCGCCACATCTGCCGTGCCACACACGCTCCAGAACCGCATTCTTCCAGGCCTGCCCCCACACACTCCCACACCGCACACCTGACCGACCTCATTTCCTGTCAGGCATGAGTCAGACGCCTGCACCGACTGCACTAATACATGGTTGCAGTCATTCCGATAATATAGTGTTGATGTGGCTGTCAAGGCAACCGGAGCAGCAAAAAGGAGGGGGGGGGGGGTGTGACTTGTGAGGATTCCATCAAAGTGCTCAGACATGTGCTGGGTCTGTCTACAGGTGTGTTTTGCAGAAGGTGTGTAGGGGTCACCTGTCTTTTCTTATAGAAGCCTCTTCTGTCACAGTTGGGTATGCGGAAGCCTCTTGGGTTGAGCGGGTTGCTGATTTTGAGACCGTTGAGTATGCTTTCCATCTCCCGTCGACATGGGCCCTGCACACACACATGAAATCGAGAGATTTGTGTTTGCAAAAAAGACACTTGCATAGAACGCATGCCCTGCAAATTTTAAATCAAATCAAATCAAATGATGTAGCATTATTTAGTTTTTTGGCAGACATCTGCTTGGGTTTGACTTACATACGCGGTTTCCCGTTTGTTCTCCAAGGAGAAGTTCTGCATGTCCATATTGGCTCCCTCTGACACTGACTCCACTTTGTAGCTGTGAGTCTTCCTGTTCTGCTCTTTCTTTATCAGCTTGTTGTGCAAGGGGGACCTGGGGTCCATCGCGCCTCTGCTCGGCCCCCCTTTGACAGTCGGCGAAGAGGGCGACGCGCTCGACGTGCTCAACGTCACCGTCTTGTTGGCAAGACCTTCCTCCACCTGATTTCGTCCACTGTCTGCACGAGGAAAATAAAACAAAGGCTCATCAGAACATCAATTACAGAATGTTTGGCGCCATCAATGAAATGCTGTTTTTATTTTGGAATCCTTGCTTGTTAGTTTGACTGTTTGTTAGCTGGAAACTTTCTGGTCCAGCAAGGAGGACAGACGACAACAAGACGGGCTTGCAGTTACGTGGGATCCAGTCTACACTTAAGTCTGCACGCGCGTTTAAATTTGTAGCAAGCGTCACAAAGGTCGAGTCATTAACAAGTTAGCCCAAAGCCAGCGACAGGACCACGCATATCATTTTTAATTGGGCTGTGGCAAACGGATCCGGTGTGATTCAAAGGGCAAAAAGTCGAGTCATTTTCATTCGCAAAGCATCGATTCAAATGGTGGCTTAACTCAGGGCGTTTGACGTATAGAGCAAGCCAATGTTAGCCGATGACAGAAGACTGCACACAAATTTGGGAACCTGCAGGCGGCTGCACTTACAAATGGACCAATGAGGGTCCACCTTGTCATGCGCAGTGGAGATGACAGTAAAAAAAAATGCAGTTTCCTCATCTTTCACCAAGTTGTGTGTGTTTGCAAGTGTGACTGGTGGATGGATGCTGCACGCAGGCCAACCGATGTGTTTGCGGGACAATTTGGCTGCTGGGTGAAAGATTTGCTGCAGCCAAACCCAAAGGCCAAAGACAAGAAAAGCACACAGAGATTTGGATTCCTGACGTCAGCATGCCTAAACCACACAAGAGTGTGTGTATTCACACGCTGTTGGCCGTGTGTGCCGTCTCACCACTGTGAACACACCGCCGTGCTCGTTCCACCAAATATCTTGAGGTTGTAGCGAGATGGGGGGGGGGGGGGGGGGGGGGGTGGAGGGAAAAGTGCCTTGTCAGCGATGAGGGATGATGTAGCGCTAAAATGCCGAGCCACATTCCACAACAGCGTGCGCAAACACATCAAGTTTGCGGGTGGTTGAGCGCACAGTGCAACAAATGTCACTGCTGTGGAATTTGTTGAATGATATTAATTCGCTCTTGAGTCAAACGTGGCCTCTTAAGCCACTAAAAGCACTGAGGTAAAGGCAAGGTGCAAAAGAAACCAACATGACATTTTGCGATCGAGCGATATCTCCTCTGGAAGACGCCACGCCAGGCAGCAAGCCCAAATCTGCTCATGTCAAAAATGAAGCATTGCAAAGTGAGCAGCAGCAGAAGCAGCAGCAGCAGCAGCAGCAGCAGCAGCGGCAATGACGCTCGCGATTGGCAAGCCTCGCGTGTCACGCTCGCGAACCGTTGCCTACCTTGTTTTTGCGCCGGAACCAGGATGCCGTGTAGTTTTTTGGACGGCGCGCTCGCGCACACCCCCCGTCCCTCCAGCAGAGCTTGCAGGGGCCGGCTTTCCCCGAGCTGCTGCTGGCAGGTGAGCGCCGAGCCGCAGCGCGCCGTGTACACTCCGCACGGCTGCCCTCGGCCGAGGGCGCACGTCACGCAGCAGCCGCATCCCGGCTCCCGCAGCCGCTCGGCGCAGTCCTTGGGCAGAGGCTTGCACTGCAGGAGCGCCGCGGCGTCGCACGGCTCGCAGCGGACCACCGGCCCCACGGCAGCGACACCCGATCGCGCGAGCACGGCCAGCGTGGCCGTCAGACACAGCAGGCAGAGCGCGGGCATGGTACGTGCCGATTGCGTTTGTCACAACGAGTGGACGCAGTTGGAGTTTGCTCTCGGTGGCGCTGCGAGCCGGCTGGCCTTCTCCATCTGTATTTTCTTTGACGCGCACTTCTCGTTTTATACAGGAGGGGAAAAGGCCAAGAAGTCACTCCCTCCCCCGTATGAATAATGTAAACGGAGAGTCCAGACATGAGGGACCGCGATAAACATCCGCTAGGAAGACGAAGCCGCTCACTCCGATGGGCCGGCCGTCTGCGCAACCTGCTCTGCTGCGCAATAGGAGAAAAGAAATTGCAGCGCATGAAAAAAAAAGTTGGGAAAAACTTGGACTTTGTGCATTTCATACTGCAGTGCAGGCGTTTGTGTTTAGTTGTCGTGACAGTTTTCTATCACCAATTGGTGGCTGAATTAAAGTGACTCAGTGAGTCAAAATTGCACTCAAGCTGACATTTGGAAAACGTTTCTTTGGAGGCAGTACAAAAATGTTGGCAGTATTTGTTCTTCATGTTAACACACTAGAGCAATTTTTTTGTGTGTATTTGTGCAACCAGCTGCAGCCAAAGAAGTGTTGCTTTACGGACTGTTTGGGATTGTCATACCTGCAGCTATAGCGCGTCATCTCCAGCATGCCAGCGGGCCCCACAAGATTTGGAAGGCAACGATTGTGCAGGCGCAGCACACCCCCTCCCCAGCCCCCCGCAACCCCTGGATCCAGCATAGCCTCTCGTTCTGCAATAACAAACGCCAGAGTTGGGTACACACTGAGAAAATAAAGCAATCAGTATCAGTCATTGTGTGATTTCCACCACAGAAGCAGAAAAGGTGTTGAGACTACATTCTGAATAACAAGCAAAGTGTAAGGGAAACACTCGCCCAATAGCAATAACATTTGTCGGGCTAGGGTGACTTTTCTTCTGACTTGACTCTCCGCAGTACACTCAACTTCTGTCGACCTTTTGCTTTGTTTGTTGTCACGCTGTCCACACGAGGTTTCGGTTACCTCCCAATTTAAGCAATTCGGCAAAACGCTGACCCCACTTGCCAGCCCCCAAGTTTTTTTTGCCATGCAAGTGGCAGAGTTGAACTTCACGTGGCATTATCTCGGGTCGGACTGATGATGGCTTGAAAAGATGACATTTTTGCTTTCCAAGTGCAATGTCATTGACAGTTTGTCGTTTCCCTTTCAAGGAACGTCTTCCTCTTTGGACTTTGGGCAGTCTGCTCAACAATCGTCTCGGTTACATTGCCACAATGTAGCACATTTTGGGCCGCAAATCATCGTTGGAAATGCAAATCAGATCAGTGATGCTGGCGCATTGCACTTTATCATTGAGGTTTCTGGGAGCTGAAAGATGTCAACTGATTTATTTGTTTGCCTCCACCCTGAGGGACAACGTTGCGCTCTTTGCACCAAAGTTGTCACTTGCCTCATTTCATGTTGTGCCTCATGGAAAGAAAATGGACATTTTGCACAAATGGGGTTGAGGACGCAGAGCAGGAGGGATCAGAGAGTGTCACTCAGCATAAGAGGATGGCCACCTTAACCTTTGCACACAGGTAGGCGGCAGGGAAAAGCACGTGGGTTGCATGCTCAAATGCTGATTCACTTCAAGGGTCACGATTTTCTCCCCTTTTTTCACATTGCAGACATTCTGCAAAGGTCAAATCAACAACTTGAGTGAGATTTGGCTTGTCGTTTGTGTGCCAATGTATTTGGAGTGGTGCAAATTAGCCGTGGCGTCCGCTTCCTGTTTGTGACATTCCCGCAAAGCAGGTTAGTCAACACAACTGATACAAAATGGGTTTGGTGGTGGGGGCTGTCAGGAAAAGATTGATCAAAATGATGACACTTGCAAGCACGGCGATGCCCACTTTATAAATCTCTCTCCCTTACGAGGCCTTGAGAACAACGCATTTCCCGTCAAACGTTGAGAAGCGTACGCACGGTCCAATTTTGGTCCTCGCAAGGAAGGTCGCATTTTTATGAGTGAAAAAATAAATAAATCTGGCTTCAGAAATAGATTTGCATCCCAATGACTTTTCACTGTTCTGAGACACGACGGGGACGCAAGAAATGTTGTCTGTTTAAGATGTTCACATTTAGATTTGTGGGACTTGGTTAAACTGAATTACGACCAAATGTTCAACGAAAATCACAAACACATTGTGCAGTCTGGAAGAAATTTTGTGACCCCACAAAACATTCAGCTATTCCGACATAGGAATGATGAAAAATAGTTTAAAGTAAGCCCATTTTGGGACCTCTCTGTCTCTGATGGAATGTCACTTTTAAGCAATGTGAAAATTAAGCCAGCAGTTCTTGGTCCAGCAGAAACATTTGGTGTGGCGCCAACAACTTGAGCACAGCAGATTCATATTTCCTGACCGTATAGTAGAATATATTTTTGCAACGGAGCACTGTGAAATTCCTCATGACAATTTGATGTCTGACCCAAAATATTTGGGGCTTCTTGTCCTAATGAGGGAAAGAATGGGTGTGTGAGTGAGAAAGAGAGGCGGGGAAAAAAGTCCCGCACGCACACACACTCATCAAGTTTTACACACGGTCGGACACACAAAAACGCACACACACGCACACACTCGGAAAGCCACAAGTTTCTAATTATATCCTGACTTTCAAATAAAAAGCGTTTACAGCCAATGGGTTTGCGTAAGTGCCATTGGTGTCCGTATGGCGCGATGAAACCAATTGTAGACTTGATTGCTTTCATTTGCCGTGGCTTTATGTTGTGTTGCCAAGCCCTGAAAGCAAACCAAAAAGCATATTTGGCCACTAATGACTGTGTGATTTGTAGAGTCTGTCTTTGACATTGGGGTGTCTGTGTGTTCAAACCAGCCGTAATTAGACCTCTGGAGCTGCACAAAGTACAAAACACATTTAAAAGAAATGCTCTGCTTCCCTGAGAGACTGCACGTTGTGGTTTGGGCATCACGCTCGACAGTCGCTGCAGGACAAAAAAAAGGCACATGAGCACTATGTACATATGTATGCATGGATGCATGTGTTTGAATGTATGTACATGTATTATATGCACACATATACTTATGTATACATATAGTATATGTATACGTACATATGTATATGTATGCATATATTCTGTTGTATGAATGGCAGTAAATGGGTACACAGGTTGGTTGAGTTATTTGTCATGCCTGCCACTACTGGAATAGAAACAATAATAATTCAAATATCACTACAATAACATTAATAGTAATAAAAAAAATAATGCCATGAATCTATACTTTTACTCTACAAACATTTTTCTTTTGAAGTCAACATGTATCAAACCGAAAACATTGACCACTCAACCGAGAATGGAAGCGAACCGTTCCAGTATGACGTACGTTTAGCTTTGACGCACTTTCAGAGTGTGACACAAGGAGAACATGGAGCATTTTGATTGGCTCAACAGCAGGAGTTAGTCGAGCATAGGCAGCACCCCGCCGAGCAGACAGAAAGCAGATTCCTTCTCTTCTTTGTCCTCGCTGAGTGCTCACCCGAGTTTGATTTCAAGTTCACAAAGAAGCAGGTGACTCTTTTTTACAGCCTCCAACTTTCTACTTCCTGCTCTTCTTGTTATGACTCATTTGAGAGGAACAATTTTACGAAGAAGCGCTGATGTTTTTTTTGGTTCCATGTCTCTGTCAAGTGATTTCTAATGACACACTAGTCTTGTGGCCGCAACATATATTTTGGAGTCAATGAATCAGGCAGTCCATGTCTCATTAAGTTGAAAGCGCCGCTTTGAGCCACAAAAGTACACGGTGCTCTGGATCCCGGCCATTCGCGCCAAAAGGCGGGCGAGCTGCGACACCAACATCACACGAGTGTAAACAGGGCTTCTCCATGTGTGTGTTTGCTGTACTCGCTCCCGAGACATGTGTCTGTCAGCAAAAGCTGAGGAAGACAATGACGTTTAACACGACAGAGTGCCCGGCTGTCCGTATCTCTGTCTGTCTGACCGTCTAGCAAAAAAGCTTTTCTCGTTTCATTTCTAGCTCCTCACAAATAACTATTCGGTATATGATGAGATGATAAAAAGAGGATCCCTCTCCACGTTGGACCACATTTACTGGGAGGGAAGGCCGGAGCCCGTGCACAAGTCACGTCACAGGTGATCAATATATGTTCTTGTTGTTGCGTTTAGGTCAGTTGGCCCGATGAGCACATGAGCTGCACGTTGAGCACATCAGCGTGCTTCCTTTATTGGAGGCACCTCGAAGCTGGCTTGCAGGTGTCAGATGAAATGTTGGGAGGTCCCGAGCGCAGACATCAAAAGGATGTACCAGCCATGAGTCACTTGTCCCACAGCTCCGGATTGCCATCCGGCATCGTGAAAACACTTGCACGAGATCAAAACACTCGGAATGCAAAGTGGGAAATGACGCCTCGCGCAAGAATGTCATCAAAGCGCATTTTGGAGCCTTCCGCATCAGGGCCACACTAGTTGCCTTGGAGCTTGACCTTGTGTGTGTGTGTGTGTGTGTGTGTGTGTGTGTGTGTGTGTGTGTGTGTGTGTGTGTGTGTGTGTGTGTGTGTGTGTGTGTGTGTGTGTGTGTGTGTGTCTGTGTCTGTGTGTGAGGTTAAGATGAGTGCGCGTGCATTCCGTTCATTCAGCCAAGAGGCGTCAGCATGCTTGTGAGTATTTGTCAGCGAGCGACTTTGCCAGTGGGATTTTCAAAGCATCTTGATATTTTCTTTATTAGACTCAGGATATCATCACGCGACATCAAAGCTTGGAGGTTCAGTGCATCGTGTTCAAATTGTTGGAAGAATTTGTGACTGTTTTTACTCAGCGCAGAGTGTCTCTTTTCAAAATGTTCTGGAAATGAAATGTGGCTGTGTTGGAAACCAAACAATTTGCCGTTCGTTATGTTTACATGCACTAAAACGTACGGCAATTTGATGAAATGGATTGAAAGCAGATGTTTCAAATGTGTGGAAATATCTTGATCTGACGGGACCAACATTTAAAAAGTTGTATTTCCGCCAACAGTGAGTCAGGGAAGGACAGTTAAGATTTTGGAAACAGCAGGACAGCAGGGCAAGCCGAGCACTTGTTTTGGTGTCTCCTTGTCTTGTTGCAGCCAGGCTATGTTTCGACTGGCTGCTGATCTCAAGGACTGGCGCTCGTATTCTTGTCTGTGCTCTGTGATTGTGTTAGCGGAAGGACCTGTAAGGCCCCCCGCTCCGTCCGCCACCCCCTACTATGACTTGGCAAGTGGCGGTCAGTCAGCTGACTTGCCCTGCTGGGGGATTTGCTGTTCTGCACGAGCTATTTAAAAAGCACCCCACTCCCTCCCTCCTTTGCTCATTTTTCCACTCCTATTTGTCTTCCTTCTTTGTTTCCAAATACCGACATGCCGGAGTTCAACAAAGTAGAGGAAGAAGCTCAAGTTGTGATTCAAATGATCGTCATGATGTCATTTGACTGTGGGACGACGCGACGGCAAGTGCGAAGGCACCCTCAGAGATGTTTTCGAAGCGAGACGATTGCGGCCGGGGACTCTCCGTGCGGAGCTCACTTGAATGTTCTGCGGCTTCTCTCGGGCTTCAAATCACGGTCCAAAATCGCATGTTAATTGAAGAGTGGAAATTGCAATGCCGGACTGAATGTACCGAGAGACGTATTATTGCTCGTCATCTTCCAGACATGCTAGACAAACCCAAATTGATACTTTGTGTTTATATATAACTGTTTTGATATGTTAATTGTGTAAATGACAGCAAAATGTTAGCTGGGAAGCAGCTGTCAGATTCCATTCCTAAATAAAGACGTGAGAGTCCCCACAAGTTGATGTCAAGCAGATCGTTTGACGAGCCAGACATAACCATACTGGCTTACTGAGCTATGACGTTGACGATGGCCAGCCTTCTGGATCTTGGGGGGCCAGATTCAAACGCAACCGAGTGTGGAATCACAAGATAAGCCTCGTCTTTCTTTTTTTCAGAGGAACAGGAATGTTCCATGACAGTGAACCTCTAAAGAGGAACTCCCCTGAAATCTGTCCACAGCACTCACTTTTATTTCTTGTCCAGCCGTTCAATCGTTTCACCTCTGGTGTTTATAAATGATGTTGCCATTTTAGCTAGCTTGTGTTTGAAATGTGCTCTTCAAGCAAAGCTGCCTCTTTTTGTTGTTGTTGTTGTTAAACCCTGACTGTACACAAAATACTTCTGCGGCTGGTGCTCGAAAGCATACGTTTGAGTGCACCGTGTGTCCAATGGCCTCAGTTCTCCATCATGTCACCGGGCCGAGAGGCTGAATGAGCTCATTGTCAGCCTGCGCATAGTGCAGGTGCGCCTCTTCTTTTTCACCTCCGACCCTCGGCCCTCGACCCCACAAAGGCCTTTGTGAACTCTATTTACTTGCGACTCCAATGAAACCGCAGTCCATTGCCAACATTTCTTCTCTCCCTTTCTCTGGCTATTTTCTCCTGCTCTCAAGAAACCAATTAGCAACAATACAAGTAGGTTAGCGCCCCCATTCAGAGTGGCCATTGTTGAGCACAATACCAGGAAGCATTGTGAACGAACAATTAGCAGCGAGCGGCCAGTGTCGAGTGTCGCCGACATTGTTGGGAGCCGCACAAGGCTCGGCTTGTTCCCAAAAAGGCCGCTCGGCCAGGGTGGAGGAAGCGAGCGGACGGGTTCCCAGGTGATGAATGTGTGTGTGTCTCTCTCTCACTTCTCTGTCGCAGGACTCCAAGAAAGGAGAGCGACCCCGAGGAGGGTTTGCTTTTTTCTCTTTTCTTCTTCCCGCATTGGATTTTCTGTGCTCGTATGTAAGCTTGTATTTGTGCAGTGTGCACGGATAGGCGAGTAAGTACGTGAATCGAGTCGCCCTTTTGCCCTTTGTCTCGTGCGTTGCCGTGAGTTTGGTCTTTGTGCGCAGTGTGAGGATTCCGACAAAGAGGTCGTTCCCTGACCTCCCGGCCTGAAGGTCAAGACCCCGGGCCATTAACCTATGCTAATGCTAACAGCAAGCTAGCAGCCACCTGAGGGTCTTCCCGGCTAGCGACTGCATGCTAGGTCACTAGCAGAAGGTTCAGGTTTCACTCATCATTGTTATTGTGTCCTCAGGCCATCCGCTCGAAACACGCCTCCTAACACATCCCCAATGAAGGATGACATCATACTCAAGGGGGAGGGCTTGACCACTATCATGGAAGCAAAAACAGCTGCTGCTGATGGTTGTCTTTACATGGAGGTTGCTCCAGGTACAACATGAAGGTGGATTGAAATGGTACAAAAGTGGACGCTGGTTCCCGCACATCAACTCAGTTGGATTTCAGAACAAGGGCAGCTTTCAAAAGACGCACGTTCCAATCCAACCTATGTCTTAGCCAGCACATGCACGGTCACGCAGCTGAACGTGGACTGATTCAGCACAAATGAGTGTATAATGAGTGATGCAATGGCATGAGCGCCAACACGCCCACGCACATCCACGCACGTAATCCCTCCCTCATTAGGTGCATTGTGGGGATGCTGATGTAATGCAAGTTAATCTCTTGGCCTCTGCTTGGCTCGCTGGCCCAGTGGGAGCTCTTTTGTGCAGGACATTACCCAGGTCCCGCCCCCTGGAGACAGATTCATTAAGACTGACGCTGATACCCAAGTACCCGGCTCCTTTGTGTGGGAGCGCTCGTGCGCGTGCGTGTGTGTGTGCATGTGCGTGCGTGCGTGTGTGCGTGCATGCGTGCGCCTCACTTCTAGCAGGGACAATGCAGAGAAGACGCGGGCCATAAAGGCGCTACTTTCTCAGCATGTGCCCGAGAGCACGTAGGCCGGACGTGAGCACGTGTCTGTGTGCACGTATGTGCTCATCTTGTCTGTGCATTGAGGGCATTTTTTTTCCAGCAATCAAGGTTTTTGTGTCAGCCATCCAAAGCTGACGGTACAGACACCGTTGCTGCTTTGGAAAAGGCCAAACCAGCCACGAGGCTGTCAGAAGCCTTTCCCTGTTGCGCTTGCTTCATTCACCACGTGAGAAGGGGTGAAAGTCATTCGAGCACAGCCAGTGGAGGCTCAGGAAAGAAAATGCGTGCCTGCTCACAACACCCTGAGCATCCGACAGTTCCCGGCAAAGAACATCAGTTGTTTGCATTTTAGATACATCATCCGGAAATGTTTACGTATATAGAATCCGCTTTTCAGTTCACAAAATAGCGGCATTATGTTCAGCTTGAAAGCAACGTCATCAAATGTCACCCAGTGGCAGTAAATAAAAAGAATCATCATCAGCCAAATAATTTGACATCATTGAATGAGTCTGCTGGATTGCAGCTAAGCGTGCAGGCTGAGCCCAAGAAATTACAAATAGAAGAGAAATGATTTGTGCGAGAGCAGCAGCACACTTGGCGTGGGCTTGAAATAGGTAACTCAAATAAAGTGGGAGGAGGCCCTGCCGGGATCAGAGGCTGAGGCAGGCATTCCCCAACGGAAGCCAGCTTTTGGATTTACAAACACCATTCTGTGCAAGTGTGATTCCAGGAATGTGCTGCCAGGTGCACGCTTTCGACACAAAATGCAACGGCCAGTCTCCAAAAGGCCACAAAGGGAAAACGAGTCCTCCTGGAAGGCCTCTCTCTCTTTTGCCCAGTCACGTTCCTAGTTTGCCTCCTCTTTTTAAAAGTGCGTTAAATTTCTATTCTTCCTCATCCTTTTTACTTTTTGACGGCTTTCTTTGTGTGCAGGCTGTGGGAAAGTTTCCTGAAATGGTGAGGTCATCCAGCACCGACACCCATCCGCCACCGTCACCCCCACCCCCCGCACACACTCTCACACCATCACATCACATCACACACACACCCTCACCCACCGCCCCAAATTCACATGCTGTTCCCCCTTTTCCCAACCTGGCTGGACTGACATGTCCCCCGTGTCTCTGTCCTATTTCTACTTCCACAGCAATCCCCAAAGAGGACGATTAATGGACCCCAATTCAAAGCCTGTATCAGATTATCTCTCTCCTAAAAATCTCAAGTAAAACAGTAGATGGAGACAGCCATTCATGTGCACCAGGAGGCCCATTTTTTTCTGTCTTGCTTACATGTTGGAAGCTCTTCATTAAAAAATGTCCTTAAACTGAATTTTTGTTCAATCAATGAGCCATACAATTCGAAGTGCACTGAATTGAACCATCCACGTTCCACTTTGTTGTTCGAGAAGGTGACTACTTACTGCCACCTAACGGCGAAAAACCTGCAAATCACCAATTCAAGATTGAAAGAATCCGCCAAATATGGAAGACGCGCATTCAGTTTGTCGTTGTTTTGCCAAGTTGCATAAACCAAAATGAACATGTAGCCCTGACCTACAAATAGTTCAGACAAAAAGAGCAAAATTTCTGCATTCCAGGATTGTATGTCACTATGGCAACTACCGTATACAATAAAAAGAAAAACAAAACAAACAACAACACAGCTATATCTTGATTTTTTTTTAATGAGCTACAGAATACATAAAAAAACATGTGACATAATAGCATAAATCCTGAGTTACATTATCTATTTGTCATAATGTACAGAATATATATAATATGTATGTACAAAAATACAGTTCGTGACATGAACATTTTTGGAAAACTACATTTGTACAAAGCATATCTGGATAAATGGATAAATATTTTGAGAAGAGTCAACACAAATAAAAATACATCTCATACACAAAGAGAAAAAATCCTATTGTTTTAGAGACATCAAAGTCCTCTTTTTAAATAAACATGAAAAGTTAAAACGGCTAATTTTATCAATAAATTTATAGACGGCTGTCTTTCATGTGAAATAATGTTATTTGTTATTATTGCTCGCTCTGACAATCAATAAGACAAGTCACGTACTATATATAGTTTTCACAATAATTATTACGTGTCCCATCTAACTTCTTCGAAGCGACTGTTAGCAAGAGTGCTCTGGTTTCATCCAGTTGATGAGTTGAAAATACTCATGTTAGCTTTTGCTCTCTCTAGCGGCATCATTTTGCAGCACACTCAGTGTTAGCACACTGCCACGCTCTTCAAAACAATGGCTCAGTTATTGAGAAAAATCTTGTTGTTTTTTTCGGAATGCTGGCCATCTCCGCCAAATCATTTCTACCATTCAATTCTAAACTGCAATTAAATAATTAATAAATACAGTAAGAACTGTATTAGAAATGAAAAAAATATTTTTGGAAGGCGTCTGTTTCATGTCTTTGACACATTGGCATTCAGCCTCACTTCTTGTGCGACCCGATCATGACCTTCGAGACAAAGTTGACGATAGCGCTGGCCGGCTGCTCCGGGTCGTGTTCAGCAAACAGATGGCAAATATTTTCAGTCTCGCTCTGAGATTTCCTTGCTACAAACCCAAATATCCTGCGAGAAAGACAAACAAGGATATTGAAATATGACAACATGAGTCAATTGAAATGATTGTGAAAGAGCGGGTTCACTGTAAAAAAAAAAAGATAATGACTTTGACACATTGGGGAACTCGCACTGTATGTCCAAACATAATAAAAACAACAATAACTAGAATTTGCCATTTCTGGAGAAATTGCGTGTGAAGGCAAGAAGCTGAATAAATACTTGGGGAATACTACAGAATGATGTTTAAAGTTGGAACGGGTTGAATTGGTCAAATAATGTAGGAATTAGAAGGGGAAAACTAAATTTTGTAAAATTTAGCGTGAATTTCAAAATTTTACATTTTTGGTAAGTGGGGAATTTTGGAGTAGGTAGGCAAAAGATGAACAGTTGAAAGTTGGAACGAGTTGAATCGATTAAATAATGTAGGAATTGGAAGGGAAAACGAAATTTTCTCAAATTTGGCGTGAATTTTAAAGTTGAAAATTTAGAATTTTTCGTAGGTGGGAGGTTTTGGAATAGGTAGGCATAAGATGAACAGTTAAAAGTTGGAACAGGTTGAATCGGTTGAAAAATTGAGAAATTAGAAGGGAAAAACTAAATTTTGCGGAATTCTGCGTGAATTTCAAAAGTGAAAATGTGAATTTTTTTAATCATGTGAAGTTTTGGTATAGGTAGGCACAAGATTAACAGTTTAGAGTTGGAACGGGTTGAATCGATAGAAAGATGTAGAAATTAGAACGGAAAAAGGACATTTTGCAAAATTTTGCAAATAATTTGTGAAAATGTGAAATTTTTAAAGCGTGGCAATCTTGGTAATGTTGACAATCCTCTCCAACGTGATTTGAATGAGCTGAATGATGTGAATTTCAAACAGGAACGATGTAAATGTGAAACGTGTGCCATTAAGAATGAATGGGGAAAATCTTTCCGGAATTTTGCCGAAATTTTGCCGAAACTTTGCAAATTTTGCGAAAACGGAAAATCTTTGGAATGAGAAAAATGCAAGCACTCCTCATGTAAATATTTGGAATAAGTGTAATGAAGTGAATCAGATGAATAGAAGAATAATAAGGCCTTCGCCTTCACACTAATTATTTATGGAACGCTTTTAGTCAGATGCAGATGAGTTAAAAAAAGTACAGCTAAAAACACTTCATGAGAACAAAAGGAAATCATCTATTAAAACAGGGCACCATGTATGAGATAACCAAATATTCCACAAATCTGGAGATTTCTTTCATCTGACTTTCATCGACAATATCACGTGGCAAGGTGGAACTGTCCAGTCCCTGGATGAGACACTTACTTTGCTGTAGAAGCACTTCCTCTCGTCCATCTGTGTGGAACAAAATATTAATTAGGGACAGCCATTCCTCAATATGAAAGACAAATGATGTGCTACGTGATGTTAAAAAGTCCTGGAACCCTTTCTCAATTTATTTTTAAATGCTGATTTTATCAATGAAGACTGATTCCACTTAAACATGTTGCGAAATACTGTCAGTCATCAGATGACTTGTGTATGTGTCATGTGTCGACATCCTTTATTGTGTGTCAAGACCATTCCTGAAATGGGATTGCAAGCATGTTCCGGCTTGTTGTGTCACGTGACTCACCTCCTGCCTTGCGGGTCCAAGGAACAGAAAATGACGGTATTGACTGCATAGTGTCTTCTGAAAAACAGCCTGGAGGGACATCACGTGCATTTTTGTTCAAGTGAGATGTTACAAGATGAACTCTGAGCTCGTCTGGAGCATTTAGTTGACTCACTTCCTCTGGTTGTCTGTGAGCGTGATGCCCTGCGCTGACACCTTAAAGTGGACAACAGTGGACGGTGTCGGTGGGTTCGCGGTGAGCGTCACCGTGGTAGCTTTCTGAACAGCCTGGTGCCCCGTCAGAGACTCCAATTCCACAGAGCCAAGGTACCACACGTTACATGCTAACAATGACCAATGACATCATGTCAACACAAAGATCCAAGCTAGCTCACATGCCTGAGATGCACTCAAATATTTTTTTTGTACCTGCTCCTTGCTTCAGAAGCTCAGCTGCTGAGTTTGTTGCCGTCTTTGCAGGAGAGTCACTCATTTCCTCAAACGGATCTGACAGGTACAAAATGTCACAAAAGAAGTCCAACGTAAACACATAAACCACATATTGTCTCCCAGATTACAATAATTTCAGAAAGTGCAGTGAAAACAACTTGCTTTTATTTAGTATTTATTTTATTTATTTGTTTATTTTATATTTATTAATATCTATTTATTTAGTATTTATTTTCTGCATTTAGCTCACTGGGTCAATGAGTAGCTTAATAAAGTTGTGCATTCTTCAATGCTCGCTTTGACATGGCATCCACGTTCATCCTACCTCTGTCAGGCAAAATGAGTTTGCAGGGTAGAGCCAGAGGTGTGATGGAGTGCTGACACACCAGAGCGGTGAGGCTTCCTGGCAGAAAAAAAGGGAATACATAACTATGACGAAAATTAAGTACAAGGGAAAAAAAACACAAGAAACATTTGAAGAGGGCGGCACAGTGGCGCACCGGTTAGCACATGCGCCTCACACTTCAGAGGGTGCGGGTTCCACCTCCGGCCTTCCCTGTGTGGAGTTTGCATGTTGTCCCCGTGCCTGTGTGGGTTTTCTACGGGCACTGCGGATTCTTCCCACATCCCAAAAACATGCATGGTAGTCTGATTGAAAATTCCAAATTACCCGTAGGTCTGAGTGCGAGTACGGATAGTTGTTTGTCTCTGTGTGCCCTGCAATTGGCTGGCAACCGGTTCAGGGTGTCCCCCGCCTACTGCCCGATGACTGTATGTATGTATGTATGTATGTATGTATGTATGTATGTATGTATGTATGGATGGACGGATGGATGGATGGACGGACGTTTGAACGAGATAGCTGTGTTAGATAGCAGTGACCAGCCGGGGGAGCTAGTGAGCTACATAACACTACAGTGCAGTTGCTGGTAATGTAGCAGTTCACTCAACTGACTTCTGGATGGATGGATGGCTGGATGGATGGATGGCTGGATGGATGGATGGATGGATGGATGGATGGATGGAGGGAGGGAGGGAGGGAGGGAGGGAGGGAGGGATGGATGGATGGATGGATGGATGGATGGATGGATGGATGGATGGATGGATGGATGGATGGGAAATTGGGAATGTTTGTATCGAAAATCAGTCACTTTGGTCTGGCGTTGTAACAGCTTTCAGCAAAGTGACTGTCCCAATTTCAACGCAGTTGGGACGCAGTGTTTATTCTTTCAATTCCTCTTATTCTCACCAAAGAACGGCTCGTCAGGGCAGCCTTTGAGACGGACTCCTTTCTGCATACACTCGATCAGGAAATGCCTCACCAGCTCATTGGATGGATCTCCAACTGCAAAGCCACAAAATATCCATCGCATTGACATTCATTCAAACATTGACAAAACAAGACATTAAAGTTAAAAAAAACTTAAAGTTAAAGTCCCAATGATCGTCACACACACACCTGGGTGTGGTGAAATTTGTCCTCTGCATTTAACCCATCCCCGTGTGATTTTAATCCATCCCCTGGGGGAGAGGGGAGCAGTGAGCAGCAGCGGTGCCGCGCTCGGGAATCAGTTGGTGATCTAACCCCCCAATTCCAACCCTTAATGCTGAGTGCCAAGCAGGGAGGCAATGGGTCCCATTTTTATAGTCTTTGGTATGACCCGGCCGGGGTTTTGAACCCACAACCTTCCAGTCTCAGGGCGGACACTCTACCACTAGGCCACTGAGCTGGTTACTGACCAAACTTAGCAAAGTGGATCACTTGTTTTGATCTGGATTAGGAGCCTACCTTTCTTGCTGTGATGCACCACAGATGGAGGCGGAGTTGCGACTTTCATCGCCAATCCATAAGCCCCGCGGAATGAATGACTGTCTCTGACAATGAAAGAGCCGGGTTCTTTATCCTTTAACACGGAAATCGCTATCAGAAGATAAAGTGGGAGTTAGAATAAGTCGTGGGCTGCTTCGCGCTCTGCATGGCAAGACACCTTTTCCACTATTTGGACGCGAGTGGGAAGAACGTGATATTTACCTTGATCTCGGGAAATGTCAGGCTTGTACCAGAACTTTGAAGTGTCCTGAACAAACTTCACAGTGTCCTGCTTACTGCCAAGCTCTAAAAGCAAATACAAATGCAACAGAAAAGCTTCGTCAACTGCAAGAAAAACTGCAACATGCTCAAGTTAACAATCACCATGCCCCAGTATACAGGAGCTGCCCTCTTATAGATTTGTACCTGCTCCGGGTGACGAGGTCCGGCTTAAATTTTTGAAGGGGTCAGGGGTCAGTGAGGAGAAAGAAAGGCTGAGACTGCCTTCACTGTGAGGACTGGAAAAGCCGGTGAGAGAAGGCAAGCGGGAGCCAAGGTCGCCACCTTCCGCTGCTCTCCTCTTTTCCGGCAACAGCGGGGGGAGCTCCCCATCCCCACCGACCCCCAGGTCCTCCACGGCCTGCAGCAGGCTGTGCTCCAGATCGCCATTTAAGGAGGACGAGTCCGCCCGAGGTGAAGCGAGGGCATTGGGTGTGCTGCGCTTGATGGGAGTTGAGACTTGTGAGGAGGTCGGCGTTTGCTGGTGCCAGGCGGGAGGCGGCGAGCAGCTGATGAACATTTGGGACATTTGGGATTAGCTTCAGCATTGGAGCAAGATCCTACAAGTTCTTGTGATTGAAAATATAACGACAGCTAAATGTATACCTGTCTAAATGCGGGAGGGGGCCGCTTGATGACACAGAAGATGTGGAACCAAATATCCGCGGACAAGAAGCCGAGCTCACCGACACGTCGGACGTGAACAAATCTCCGTCAAGAGAGCTGCCGCCATGGTTTACGCTGTCCAAGAAACTTCGGGAATCTATTACAAAAAAAAAGATAGCATTTTTTAGCATTTCAGTTCTGATGCTAAAATGCTGACTGGCCACCAGTACTGTAGAACTGCAAAGGATCTCAAATGTTACAAGGAGAAATTTTCTTTTTTGAGACTGAACTTTGAAGTGGGCCAAAGAAAATGTTTTCGTTGCTCTTGAAAAATGAATTGAAGATTGAACAAATGTTAAGCTCAAAATAGATGTCACACGCAGGTTCCATTGCAACGTACGGTCCATTTTGACAGAACACAAGAGCTGCGGAAGGCTCAAACATGCCACGATGACATGTTGACATTCAAACAATCCGTATCATGCAGAAAACAAGAACACAGCCGTCCTTAGGCCACAAGCAGGCCCCGGGTAGCATGAGTCACGGCAAAGAGAGTCAAAGGGCTCCTTGTTCAGACACACTACCATGCCCCCCTCCCTACTCACACACCCCGCCCACCCCTTGTACCCCCACCACTCTTTGGATTCGAGGAATTCGTGTTGGAGGAATTTGCTTTAGAAAGCGGCCTTGTTTCAACAGACGTGAGCGTTACCAAGCGGCGATACGACGCCTTGAGTCCATTCCATCATCTCACATGTGTCTTGAAGGGATTCCTCTTGGAGAGCATCTGTGATGTGATACTCAAGAAGGAGCCATTTTCATCAGCTTCTGTCCCAAACCTTGCCTCAGAGACATGCCCAGAAAAGCATACAAACAGTCCATGGAAGCAACTCGGCCAAGAAAGATCCAAAGCATAAAGCGCTACTCCTCCAAATGGCGGCTGTAAATCACATTGTGCTCTGCCGCCTTGATCTTTGGACAAACGGCTTTCAGGAGGCAAAGTTGCAGCCAGTTGATGAGCCCGCAGAAGAGACATGGCCAACGGGACGCAACGTCAACAGAAAAAAGTTACTGCAAATGAAAGAACATCACGCCATGAATTTGTGTCTTGCTGAAACTATAGTGGAAGATCCATTCCATCAATCATAATACAAATACCAAGAGATGGGTTTAGTCTTGTGCAATGTCATGCTTGTATTCATGTTGAAGTTGAAAGACTTCGAGTTGGAGTCATGAGAACGGTCAATATATTAGACAGAGAAAAAAAGGTTCCAGACGTTTTTGAGACGATTCAAAATTCCTCAGTCTTTGCCCATCTGGTTAGGTCATCACGGAGAATGGGGCCTTACAATTGCGGCTTTTCTCTTTCTTCCAACTGTTTGAGCAAAGAAAAGTAGAATCTTTCCAAATAAGGATGGGACTTAGGCAGATTTCAACACCACATAATAAAATCAATCTCATGATGGTAAAGTCATCAATACGTATACGATGTGTCCTAGATCGAATCAAACATCATCTGGGTGGGCGTTTTGGAGCTGAGCGTCTTTGGGCAAGAACTGGGGGGAGCGCAGATGATATATGTAAATGCTTCTTCTGTCATCTGGTGAACATGTAAAAGAAAGTTACACAAAGGAGGAGATTAAAAGTGAAAATCAAGATGCCTCCCTCCCTACCTCGAGAGAGCGAGAGAGAGAAGAATTTGAAGAGGACCAGGAATGTAATGTCTGACACGGGAGCGCATGCTGTACATACCAAGAGATGCGCTCATGATGTGCGACACGAGGCAGCTTTCCTGTTGGCCTCTTTCTCTCTGTCTGGCTTCCAGTTGCAGGCTGAACGAAAGACTCCCTACAAGCGGACTTTCTTGAGCCCGTGGAAGCGGTCCCCGTTGGGCTCAAGCTCTGGAGCGGAGCGTGGCCATGGCCAATTCCAGATGGAAAAAGAAGCACTCTGTTTGTTCCTGCTTGTTGTGACACGGCTCGACTCGTGGGTTTCCAGGGAGGAAGGGACAGAAGCAAGGGGAGGAGGAGAGTGAGAACCCACCTCCCCTCCACCCTCTTCCTCTGACTGACCACTCAGCATTGTTCTTTCTTGGGCACTGGGAGAACTTTCCCCCAATCAGAATGAATTGCAGGGGTCAAAGGTGACATGTGGCCTTTTATGGGCAATGGAGACAAAAGGGGGCAACCGTGCTGCTGAACTGGTGGTGATGGTGGTGGGGGGGGGGGGTTCCTCTCTGTCGGGGCATGCGTGTCCGCTCCCGCCTTCTGCTCACTACAAACACGGAGACATGGAGACAAAAGCCCGCAGAGCCCAAGCAAGTACGTCTGCTGCTGTGCGTTCAATCTGAGCGCATCATAAATTTGCCTACAATGCCGGTGGCAGGACTGTGTTGCATTCATGAACACGTGCGCCTTGTGCTCACAAAGGAAATAAACTGGAATGAACTGGAATGGAGCACAGTCCATGTGTCCGGCTCAAAGAAAGAAATACATCGTCAATCCCAACAAGTCCAACATCTCAAGAAGTGAATGCAGTCGTAGCGAGCGTCTTGACTTTCTTTTCTGCTGACCTTTGACCGCTCAGGGTTCAAACAGTCAAGTGTTTGTATAGTATCTGCTCGTGTTAAACTCGGACGGATACTGTTTATATTCCTACAATCCACTTCCAGAAATGCCATTTGCATGGTTAGGCAAATTACAACCAATCATCTTAAGGCGGAACTTTATCGGCATTTATAGCATAGGTGGAGTATGTTGAAAGTGAATGAGCTTGTCCCCGTGACAGCAGAGCGAGTGGCACTTTGCTGGAGCCCAGTCAGGGCTTCTGACATTGCCGTCAGGTCATTTGCCATGAACGTAATCAGACGTAAACACGACATGAAAATAATTGAACCGGGAGCGGAAGTGTCCCGAAGGGTCAAATTCTTTCCCAGGCAGTCATCTGGCTCTAAAGTGGTAAACAGGAAGCAATTGTCTACTATCTGAATCCAGTGTCACTTTTTCTGGACGGATGAATTCCAACATGGACTCCCGCCTCTGTGCACGATAAACACGGGCAACCTTTAGCTAGCGAGCTGCATACCATCACAAACGTCACATTGAGTCATTAGTAAACAGCTATGGGTGACAAGAAATGTCGGACTCGCTCGACAACCTAGCCGACCATCCTCATATCGATCTTTCAAATCGGTTTGGTCATTGAATGTTCTCGAGTCGATTTGTGACATAAATGCAAATTTAGCCGCCGGTCTCTCCGGATGTGGCGGCAACAAAAGACCCTCTCCAACGTCCCCTCCCAGAACAGGATGTGCCTGCACATCCTGTCAGCAGTGCTCTTCCTTTATCAGCCCAAACTATTTATAGACATCCAGCATCAGCTGTTCTGCCTTTAGCACGATTCATCAAAATACCGCAAGGATTATGAATTACGGCACACGCTTCACCATCATGTCCCAAGTGAGCTGAAGGCATGTTCAGACGTGATTTTGCTTTACTCCATTCAAGTAAGACAATAGTGAAGCCAGAGCGTTGCCTGCCTTTCACCCAAAACAGTCATGTTTGCATTGTCCACCAACAGCAGCAGCGGCCTTGCCAGGTGTGTGTGTGTGTGTGTGTGTTATGCCAAGTCAACATTCCAGGCATCTCCTGAACCCTGTCTGGCAGCCATGAGCGTGTGTTTGAGTCCAAACTTCCTGAGCAGTCAAGCAGAAAATCTTGTCTCCATGCTTGCACTGGTGCATACGCAAAAATGCTCCTGAGAAAGTTTACCTTGTGTCCAGCTGGATTGGCCCCATCGGCCGCCGGTCTTGATATGAGGAAACTCTGACATGTGTTCAACTGGGAAAAAGAAATGGGACGCTGATAAGATTCCCGAAGACAGCAACAGCCGCCCACGCATTGACATGATTTCTTACCGTAAGGCGTCGGAGGAGACAGCGGAAAGGCCGGAGTTGCTGGCACCGATTCAAAGCGATGGCTTTGCCCGCTGCGGTCGACACAGTAAAACTTCAGATACGAGAAGGAGGCAGAAAGACAAGCCAGGATCAAATTTTGTTTCTCCACATAGTCTTATGGGGTAATAAATCCACACACATCAGCAGATTTCAGTCTTGTGATGCGCGTGTGTGCGTGTAAGTGTGTGTGTGAGTGAGTGTGTGCGTGCGTGTGTGCGTGCGTGTGTGCGTGCGTGTGTGTGTGTGTGAGTGTGTTTGTGAGTACAGACTGTTTGAGTGTAAACAAGCAGGCTATTCATGCCAACAGAAGCGTATAATGTCAACCCAGACAAAATGAGAGACCGATAAAAATGAGCACCATGAGATTTATCTTCTACTTGTTTCATATTCTACTGTTTGTTTGTTTGTTCGTGGTTTTGGATAGTCATCTCTGAAAAAATGCAGTACTGGATTCTTCCAAGCTGCTTACCTGTGATGACAAATGGAAGGGAGTGCCAAGCAGGTCGGCCCCCAATCTTTGAGGTTCTTCCCCAGTACCAGGAAAATCCGCGTTGCACATCCAAAAACTGGAGTAGTCAGTCACATCACTGATCTGCTTCTGCTGCTGCCAGCCTGCAAAAGAGCAACAAGATCAAGCCAAAGGTAAAGAACGGCCATGTGGGAGGCACATAAAGGGCAGTCAGTCAGATAAGGCTCTGAAATGGAATCGTGCAACAAAATCAAGATACTCAGAGGACAAAAGAAGGCATCTCCGCACAAACAGATGGTGGAACATCTGCTGGACAAAGAGCGTTCAAGCGAAAGGAAAGCTCCTCAGCAAAGCGCTGCATCGACTTCAGATTGTGATGTTTGGGTGTAGGTCAAAGCAGACCCAAAGTACGCGATGTCTTACCAGTTAGATGGCCGTCTCCTTTCTGACTGAGGCCGCTGCTTTGGACGGAGGTGGATCGTGACAGGCGGGTGCTGCTGGTCGGCACGGGGATGAATGTGGGGTCCAAATCCAGGATCAGTTGGTTCAACTGCTCGATCGAGTCATCGATGTCTAAAGACAACGAAGCAAAGTCCGCTTCTTGGGAAGACGACGCCTCTGTGTCCGTGTTTTGTGTAAGACTGCAAGCTTTGGCATCCTCGCTGTTGGGCCCTATGCTCGATACCTGAGGAGCCAGCGATGCGGACGGCTTCTCAGTCCACTCTCGCTCTGCGCTGAACTCTCCATTTGACACGAACTGGCTTTTGGATTCTAGTTCCTGTTGAATGCAGCTGTTAGTGAAGTCGGCAGGGGCTGATTTGGGTTCTTCTGGCAGCTTCTCCGTAGAAAGGGAGCAAATATTGCATGAAGGAGCTGCTTGGTCATTCTCATCTTCCAATATATCCGTCTCCCTGTCACTGGATGAGGACTCTCCATTCACAGCTTGTCCCAAGCAAGACTCGTCTTCCGACATCCCCCTTTTGCATGCGGCCAGCTCAGTCATGACCACTAGAAGCTTCACAAAGACCTGAAGGAAATGCTGGCAGTTGCCATTTGGCCACCGTAGCGAGAAGAGTGAAGATTGTTGGTCATAACTCCTCGACCTCGCCCCGCTAAACGAGTGTCATTGTTGGGCACGAGCCGTAGGAGTCGAGCTGGGAAGACACAAATGTTGCTTTCATTGCAGGCTTCAAAGACAGACAAACATTTTGTGTGGGTGTGTGTGTGTGGGTGTGTGGGTGTGTGTGTGTGTGTGTGTGTGTGTAAGAGCATGGTGCATGTGTTTCACGCAAATAACATGTCTGTCACAAAATCTGCCCGAGGTCAGATCAAGCTGATTGTTGATGATTCGCGCACTCGACATTTACTGTTACTGTCAAACTTGAACAGACTCACACCATCAAAACACTTTTTTGGGGGGATGCAAGCAGGCTGGAATACCACACGTCGTTTTGTGATCAATCTTTTGGGGCTTAAAGTTCATCATGTACCTCTTGTAATAATACATATGGTGAGTGCAGGCTCTTAAATGCAGACAGGCAATAAATTCCAGACACGCATGGTAAGATCTCACAGATGGTGTCAAAGATCTCCTCCACTTGCTGTCCAAGCGCTCACGTACAGATAACACAGCACGTTGAAAAGTTGATTTTCAACATTGGTCAATTGGTAGAATTCATCTGATAACAAAATACAATCAACACGAAGAATAGCAGACGAGTGTACCTGCGGTTGAGACGGCACTCTCACGACAGACTGAGCAGAACTATTGAAGGACTGCTTGATGTCAAACTTGACGAGCTGGAAGCCGATGAGGACAAGCCGGAGGACTTGCAAGGACCTGAAGTAAAAGCAGACTGCAAAGGAGATGCAAAGCTTCAGACGGCGTGCCCTCTCCTCTCCTTCCTTCCTTCCTCCTCCTCGTGTATCGTCCGTTCTGACTGGCAGGCAGTCAGCACAGAAAAACAAGCAGATAAGTAACTGTTAAGGTGCTGGCAGCCCACCCCCAGCCCCTCCTGCCTGTCTCTCCACCACCCATGTCCTTACTACGCGTCCTCCTTGCTTCCTCCGTCCGTCCCCACGAATCTCCGCCTTCACTGGCCCCGCCGTTTTGAAAAGGGCCAGCTCAGCGAGTCCCCCCCCCTCCCCCGCATCCTGCCCCAGTTGACACAGGTATCTGCAATGTGTAACTATGCGCTCATACTTTTTGGTGTCTCAGGGCCAGAGTGAGGTTAAAGGGTGACCATCTACCCAGTGTTCAATCAACATCACATATTCAACCAGGTAAAAAAAAAAAACATTATATTGCACAGATGAGGTCACCAATGAGAAAACAGCATGCTGTGTAAAGGCCTTGAGCTGCTCAAATATGGAGAAGGGAATGTAAACATGGGGGCGGTCTCTCAAGTGGCTTGTGTACTGAAGGGGGGGCGGACAAATTGCAACCTGCAACTTGAACCTGAAAGGCACGAGAAGAGCCTGATAAACGCAGAAGAAGCCAGTGTTCGAGTGTGCAGTGTAGATGAGGAGATAGAAACGAGACGAGGCGGGCTCACAGTGGGCTGAGGGGGTAAAGTAGAACCACCTGTGGTCGAAAACAACATTCTTGAACAGGCCTCTGCTGCAGTTTGCCACACTAGTCCAGTCTTGGACCACACAAGTTTTGCTCACGAATGCTTTGATCTTCACTGCAGATGTCAAATATAAAGACCAAATAATAGCAGGTGTATATCCCCGTTGAAATAAAAATGACTATTTTGAACAGCTTGAGGCAGACACACTGAAAGTGTGCACAGTTTCTCATTTTAACCACACTGCAACTACAATCTAAAGTCCTGTCAAGTTGAAATCGAACTTACTTTCTGATGAGAGACGCCACATTGCAAGATTGTAGCGCAACAGTGGCCCCACCTGGGGATTTGTCAAACTTGAGCAATGCTTGATGTACTTCATTGATGTTTCTAGTTTTGATGTTTGTTGTTGGTGTGACTATCAAAAAAATCTTTGTAATGTTAATAATAATAAGTAAAGATTGATTTTTCTTTCTTCTTTTCTTTTTTCCTGCTGTGCTACGTCACTGTTTTCCCCACATGGGCAAATTTCCGAGCGTCGGCGCGACCCTGAATGCACCATACTTTCTATTCACTGGGACCCGCCCTGCCCATACTTTCTATTCACTGGGACCCGCCCTGCCCTGCCGTGCCGCCCGTCACTCATCCGTCTGCAAGCAGGACAGCCTGACTCGCCTTCTTGTGCTGGCTTCCATGGCAACAAACTAGGACCGCATTCGGAAATCTTCAACGCGCCGCTTACCTCACGGTCGCTTGCAACGATGGGATGATGTGGCCCAACGAGGTATTTGGCAGAACACGCAGCACCCGGGCTAGGCTAGGCTAACGGGGAGAGCTCGACGCTAGCCAAGGCTAGCCTCCCTCCACCTGCAAGCTGTCGCTAACTGCGCCTCACGGGGATGGAACGCGTGAAGGAACACGAGTGTGGCGCTCTTTCGACTTCGCCAACACCACAGTGGACGCCAGAGTGTAATCATGACGGCGCTCACGCCAAATCGAGCGGATTTATGGCGCTATCTGCTGCCAAGCGACCATCCATCGGGGAAGACGAGGCGACTGGTGGCGCCGAGGCAAAACTCTTGACAGGGAAGGGACTGGCGGCCACCTCCCTTCTGCAGATTGCCATCAGGAATGGGATCTACCAAAACCAAGTTGCTAACGCTATTGGCGGCGCGGTCAAGAACATCAACATGCCCTCGGCGAAGACTGGCAACATTTACAGCCTTACATCGGCCAACAGCGGCACTTCGAGCAACTCGTTGCTGAGCAAGAGACGGCAGCGGCACAAGCGGAATCTGTCGCTGGGCTGCCCGCCGACCAGCAGCTCCTCTCCCAGCGCGTCTTCCGCCGAGGCGTCCGGCGTCGCCCCTTCAGCCTCTCCGCTGAGCACCCTGAGTCTGGATCGGAAAACCTTCCTCAGGCAGAAGCAATCCAAGCAGCTCCTGGCCTCCGACAAGGGATGGGTGCGATCGGACCTGAGAAGGGGTTGCATTCACGTCCACGACTGGCTCTTGCCCACCTACCCAAGGCCAGTGCTGTGCACAGTAGACACTCTGGCCGCAGAGGTGGTCAGCAAGCTGGAAGCAAATAAGAGTGAGGGTGTCTTAAGAGTCACTTGCCAGACAACAACTGAGAAAGATATTCATGGACAGACTGATGACACGCGTAGTGCTGGATCAGATCCCACAGACGTGAAGACAAAAGCAAATGAGGCTCTGCTATTTAACAGCCAGGCGAAACCATGTTTTGAGTCTGATCTCTTCTTAGATGATTCAATTGCAACTAACTCTTCATCAGAGCTTTGCCTGAACGACATTGGCTTGGAAGTCAACTTTAGTGCAAGCGATTGTTGTGGCGCGTACTCTGGATCAGATTTGGAGACCAGTACTTGTGAGGACATCAGCCTGGGAGGACCCAAAAGCACGCCGCAGCAGGACTCCCTCAGTGAAGTCGCAGGTTTGCCTATAGACTCGCCGGTATTGAGCCCAAACTGTGACAGTGCCACAGAGGGACCCGATCCGTTTGAGAGCTCGTCCGATGAGCTGGAGCTCACTTCTTCTCCGACACGCTCAGCTGGTGATTCTCCCGCAGACCCACCTTCAACCGCATACCTCTCAAATGCTCCAAAGCGACCGATCGGCTCGCTGGGAGACGCCAGCGAGGCTGCCGCCGGCGACGGCAAGAATTCACCTCAACTGTCAAAGGCCACCTCCAAATGCTCCAGCAGCTCTCAGACAAGTGAGCGAGCGTCGGTGCGACTCGACCCGGAGATCGATGCGGGGAGCAGACTGCGGCCCGAGCAGATCAATAGCAGTCCGACTCCAGCGCTCTTTGTCCAGCTGCATGGCGGCGTTGTGCGACGTCTGCACGACGACGAGAGACCACTACAAATATTGAATGAATACCTGAGCAACCTGGGCTTTGAAGACCCGTGGAGGGTCCAGGAGGAGGGAATGAATGCGGGCATTGGCAGCCTCATTCGCTTCTACTTTGGTGAGTACTGTGAAAAATGAGTCGATGTTTTGCTTTGTTGTCTCTTTTAATTTGTCTTTCATTTGATTTAATTTTTATTGTCGACACAAAGGTCGAGGCATACTTGGATACTCTGTCCTCCCGAAATGTTTTTGTCAGTGCTACGATTCAACGAGTACTCCAACATAAATTTGGTTTAGGGGGAAAAAGTGGGATCTGGGATTTCTAGTAATGAGCCCTGGTCCCTCTACAGGAAAGCCTCGGAGCGCGGGCGGTTCGGAGCGTGTGCAGCTTTCCGGGGTATTCAATGTGCGCAAAGGGAAGCCGGTGCTGCCTGTCAACCGCTGGTCCAAACGGCAGGTCACGCTAAGCGGAACCTGCCTTCTCGTGTCGTCCGTCAAGCACGCCCACACGGGCAAGATCCACGTGCTGCCTCTCATTGGAGGCAAGGTATGCAATCCGTATTGTCGTCTGTGACGCGCTTAAAAAAGCGTTTGCATCTTTTTATTTTTTTTATTTTGCTTCCGCTTGGGAAGCTTGTATAGAGATGCAATTTGAAAATGTTCCTGATTGCAGGTGGAGGAGGTGAAGAGGCACAGCCACTGCTTGGCGCTAAGCTCAGCGGGCCCCCAGAGCCAGACCTACTATATCAGCTATGAGTCCTACACCGAGCACCTCTGCTGGCACAGAACCGCTTCCAAGGTGAGGCTTGACCTTCTCAAATGTTTTCTCCTTTCAAACCAGCGTCCTTTGAAAACGATCGTAGACAATTGACCCTGCTCGTTGTGTCCGTCCTTGGCCAAGTCAGATTGCGTCCCAGCGGGTGAACTCTGTTGACCTGTCATGCTGCAGTCTGGAGGAGTTGCCCACTCAGCTGTTTCACAGTCAGGACCTAACACATCTCTATCTCAAAAACAACTTCCTGTCCATGAACAAAGGGCTTTCAGCACTTACCAGGTGAGTTTGCAGCACCTTGACGGCATGTCAAATGTCCAGATTGCTTGTCCTAAAGTAACACGCAACACGTCATGAGATTATTGATTGTAGCGCTGCGGCTCTTGCAGGTTCTGTAAACTGAGAACCCTGAGTTTGTCCAATAACGCAATGTCAGAGTTCCCACTGGCCGTATGTGACCTCACGTCACTGACTGAGCTCAACTTGTCGGGAAATTACATTTCAACCCTTCCTGTGGAAGTTGGAATCATGCAAAAGTAAGTTGACCAGACTGAAAGCAATAAAAAAAATAAAAAATAAAAAATAAAAAAAACTGATTCATGAAGTCATTTTGAAGCTTTATTTTCTCACTGCTAGTTATTATGATTAAAAAGGGTCAGCCGAAAGATTTGCTTCTCAGAGCATCGTTGATTGTGGCTGTGTTCTGGGCCACGGTTGCCTTTTCTTGTAGCAATGTCAGAAGATAATTTTTCAGTTATCTTTCTCAGAGTTGACCGTAGCATGTTTCGAGAGAAAATGAGGCGGGAAAAGCAACGTTGCATTTTTGTCAATTAACCCAAAAGCAATGTTGGCAGCCTGCAGACGCTTCTTCTGGACGCCAACTGCCTGACTGCACTGCCCGCTGAGCTGGGCACCTTGGAGGCGTTGGTCTACCTTGGCTTGTCTTTCAACTGGTTCACCTGCATCCCTCCTGTCCTGAAGAAGATCAAAGACATGGAGAAACTGTGCCTGGCAGGAAACCGAATCTCGGTCCTGCACATGGCCGGACCGCAGCCGTTGTGCGCTCGCCGCCACATAGATCTCAGGTAAACGTTAAAACTTTCAGGAGACCAAAATTTGAAGTATGCGGTAGGCTTCGGATGCTACTTTATACCGTAGCGACTAAAAATAGAAATCTGTCCAAATCACTCCTTGGCGCCGTCCGTCTACTTTAAGCTCGCATAATCCACTCCAAGGTGATTTTCTGCTACTACAGGCTGAACCGGCTTGAAAGTGTGACGCTGGGAGACACGAAGCAGCTGGAGCACATCGTGCAGCTGGACCTCAGGGACACCGGCTTGCAGCAGCTGGACGTCAGCGCCCTCTGCAAACTGGAGCTTCTCTACTGTGATAGAAACCGACTCGCCGTCCTGCGAGTCAGCGGCCACGCCCTCAAGAGCCTGCATGCCGCACGCAACGGTACGGTGCGGCCGCAAAGCGCGCTTTGTTTCAGGTTGCTGATTCATCAATATTGTCTTCATGATTACAGAGCTGCAAGAAGTGGATGTGCGGCCTGTCCCGGAGAATCTGACTCTTCTGGATTTGTCCTGGTACCGAGACTCACTACAAAGCATGAGACTATGTTCTTGGTTTTAGCTGAATGTTGACGCTTGTCTGTTTTCTCATAGGAACAAGCTAAGTGCTGTCCCAGTTTGGGTATGCGAAAGCAATAAACTGGAACTTTTGGACATCAATCACAATTCCGTGAGCGAGCTGCCCGTGCGGTGAGCATCGCACACAAATACTTTCATGAAACGCTACCAAGCCTTGAACAGCATAGCCGAAGCAAAAGGAATCAATTACGTGTAATCGAGTGTGAAATTCTTTGTAAAGTGACAGTGGGAAGCAAGCCGAGGGAGACAGCCACGTGAAGGGGTCGCCACATGATCAAAGAACATTTAGCACCGCTCTGATCCAAATGCAAAAATTGTTTTTGACTGAGTGAGATATAGCTTCCAGTTTCCAAAGAGAGTGAGCTTGATTGTTTTTGTGCATCCTAGCTTGCTATCCAACGGCGGCCTCCGAAAGGTGCTAGCAGGCTGGAATGCTCTGAGCCAGCTGGGCGAGGGCCCGGAGGCCTCCCAGCTCCAAATCTTGGACCTGCAGCACAATTGTCTCAAGGAGCTTCCAAACAACCTCTTCATCAAAGCCCAGAAGTGATTACAGGCTGCCTCGCTTGCCTTTCTTTTCATTTGCTTTATCATGCCGATTGTACGTTTGACGCTTTCAGCTTGCTCTATCTGAATGCCTCGGCCAATAAGCTGGAGAGCCTCCCTGCCGCGAGCCCGTCGGAGGACACGTCGAGCAGCCTGGAGGAGCTCTATGTCACCAACAACTGCTTGACAGACACGTGTGTCCCTCTCCTGAGCGGACATGGCAACCTCAGAGTTCTTCATCTCTCTTACAACCAGCTGCAGACCTTCACTGCCAGGTAAACAAAAACAAAAGAAAACGCCCAACTCAATCAGGAGGAGTTTTTGATTGTTTGCTAGCAACGCAAAACTTTCATCTGTGGAAAGCAGTTGTAGCTCCTTAGTTTGATCTATTTGTCGCTCTGTAGTAAGCTGGCCCAACTGGAGTGTCTGGAAGAGCTTGACCTGAGTGGCAATCGGTTGAGGAGCGTGCCCACCACCATCTTGAGCTGCCGCCGTCTGCAAAGCCTCTCTGCACACTCCAACTGTATCAGCGCCTTTCCGGAGGTCCTGCAGCTGCCCGAGATCAAGGTTCAACCTCACTACGCGACGAAAAGCCAGTCAGCAATGCAAATGTTGTCGTCTGGGTATCCGTCGGTTTCGGCCAGCCAAAGATCCCGCCGCGTCTAACCTCATCTTTGTTCTCACCGTCAGTGTGTGGACCTGAGCTGCAACGAGCTGACGGAGATTACCTTGCCAGAGTCACTTCCCGCCAAACTGCAGGAGCTGGATCTCAAGGGAAATCCCCGCCTTAACTTGGACCACAAGAGCTTGGAGCTTCTCAAGTGGGAATCTTCCCAATACGAAACCTCCATTCTCGTTTTTAGCTAAAGACTCACAAAATCACACGGTGTCTCTGCAGTAATATCCGATGTTTAAGGGTGGATCCGTCACCGTCCGCTCCCAGCGCCAGCGAGCGTCACGGAGCTCCTGCAGTCTGGAGTCACGGATACACGGAAGCCTCCGGAATCAAAAACAAGTCAGTCCTTTTGCTTCTCGCTTCATCTTTTCTCTTTTCATGTTACGCATATCTTGCATGTCTTGCAAAGCTGGATGGAACTTGTTTGTTCCTGGCAGGTTGTGTGTGGCCGCGCTTGCTCTGGACACCTTCTGTGGAGCCCGTGAAGCACTGTATGGCGTTTTTGATGGCGACAGAAATGTTGAGGTGCCTTACCTGCTGCAGTGCACCATGGGAGACGTGTTAGCCGAGGAGCTCCAAAGAGGCCCGAGCCTGGGAGACTACATGACCAACACTTTCCTCACCATGCAAAGGTAGACGTTCGGTCGGCAACAGCCAACGTTTCCGCAGCTGTGCTCTGCTGAGCGTGACTTCTGCGCCGATCTTCCCTAGGAAACTGGGCACGGCGGGCCAAAGGCTGGGCGGATCGGCGGCGTTGTGTCACATTAGACATGCCCCCGCGCCTCCTGGCGAGCGCAGCGGCTGCTTCACTTTGAAAGCTGCCAACGTGGGCAGATGCCAAGCCGTCTTGTGCCGAGATGGAAAAGCCGTGCCGCTCTCGGCCATCCACACCGTCCGAGAAGAGGTGGAGTGCCAGAGGGTCCGACAACATAATGCCATCATCACAGAGGTGAGCCTCAACTGTGCGCTCGTAATTTTGGGGATCCTACACTATGTCATTGTTGGTTTTTTCATCAGTCTGTTCTAGCCGTGCTTGGCGCCTCGACTTTTGAGTGTTAGGATCTCCGTATTATCCTCCATGTAAACATCAACACAGCATAGTTAGCGGAACTATGCGACCAAAATGAAAACCAATTCTCAACTGCAGCCGAGATTGCGCATTTAACTCGGGCCTTCGTGCTTCTCTTTCTGCAGGACAATAAAGTCAACGGCATAACCGACTCCACCAGAATGATGGGATATTCCTTCCTGTGTCCGTCCGTCACCCCCCGGCCACACGTCTCCACGGTGATGCTCACCCCACAGGATGAGTTCTTCCTCTTGGGCAGCCGAGGCCTGTGGGACATGTTGTCTCCCGGCGAGGCGGTGGAAGCGGTCCGGAATGTTCCGGACGCCTTGGCCGCCGCCAAGAAGCTGGTCACGCTGGCTCAAAGCTACGGCTGCTCCGACAGCCTCAGCGCCGTGGTGGTCCGGCTCAGCATTAGCGAAGACTGCTGCTGCTTCTGCGAGCTTCTGCCTCCGCCTCACAGTCCCGGTTTGGGCGGACGTGCGCACGCTCAGCCCTACTTGGGGAGCGGCGACATGGCGCTTCCCCTGGCCTCCTCGGGAACCGTCAGCGAGCTTAGCAGCGAGTTCAGTGCGTCAGAGTTGAGCAGCGAGGTGGGCTCCACCGTGTCGTCAGAAGATCCGCCGCAAGCCGAGCCGCCGTCGTGCCACTTGAGCCTGCTGGGGCGAAGCGGCGGGCGCTGGGTCACCTGCGCAAGTGGTGGCTTCCAGAGGCAGTCGTCCGACAACGGGCTTGACAGCGAAGACGAGGAGCCCATCCCGGGGGTTTTCTCCAACGGCAGCCGAGTGGAGGTCGAGGCCGATGTCCACAGTTTGCACGGCCCCCCACCGCGTGGCACGCGTGTTCCTCCCAGTGTGGCTTCCAGTCATGAGTCTTGGGCTCCCCCTGTCACGCCACCCTCCCCCTGCCTCAGCGGGGAGACCCGCTCCAGCCCTCTGGGCCGGCGGGCTCGAGCCAACGGTTCTGTGGCGTGCCAAGGCAGGAACCAAGACCTGATTGAGGAGGCGGCGGACGCCCCGCTCAAGAAGCAAGGGGGTTACTTTAACGCCTCCGCTCAGCCAGACCCCGATGACCAGCTGATCATTCCGCCGGAGTTGGAGGAAGAAGTGCAGCAGATCATCCGACAGCAGCAGATGGAGACTCGCAACCAGCAAGCGGCCGCCTACCAGAAACCCACTGAGCGGTTCATTACACCGCTCTAACTCGGAATCCTTCCAGTCTGCCACTGTGCCACCTGGTCATCTCGGAGTCCACGTTGATTTGCGCTGGTTCCTCACAGGATTCCAGTTGGTCTGGACCAGAGACTATTTAAAAGAAGTCAATGTTACTCTTTTCTACTGTTAACTTAGCGCGCAACAAAGATGCAATGCAATTTTTGTAACACTTGTATTAATTCAACAGCATTTTACATTTCAGAAGCATTGTAAATGCTTTTCCAATAGAATTTAGACTTGAGGGTGCTTAGAATATTTTGTCAGAATTTATATTTTTTTCTGTTTCATCTTTTGTTTTGTGGTACGTTGAGCGCCGAGTTCTCTTGTGGATGTTCCAACTTCTCTGTCATAACTTTTGGTCTCTCATTTGTCAGAGTTAGTACGATATTAACTAACTCCTAGGAGTTTAATACTTTCAAGTGACATGGTCACCAATGCAGGCAATTTTTCTCTGAGAGAAAAATAAATTATATACGTATAAATTTCAGTAGGCTGTTCCTCCACGTTTGTGTCTGAGGTTTGCTGCCGTGGTGAATGAATGTTGAAGATGAGGATCCTCTTGTTCTAACCAGCACATTGAATGTTATCTGAACTGTTATATATTTCAACTGCACAAAAAGCTACTTTTCTAAATAAACTCATGTTTTCAAATGTACTTTCTGACCTCTTAATGAGTTGCTGTTTTGCCGAATTCATGTTCTATTTTCGCTGATGCATACCGCCACCTACCGTATAGAAGTAGTCAATGCAGTCTTCAGGAAAGACTGCCTCAACAAACACGCAAGACATGCAATGCAGGGCGAGTTTCCATCATCGACGGTGAAAAAAAAGGTTTAAACTACATGGTCTTTTTATTTTTCATTTGAAAACCTTATTTGAAGTGGCTATTTTTTTCGTAAAAAAAGTACTATACATAGTCAATTTGTTTTATAAAAAAAAAAAGTTTATACTGCATGGTATTTTTATTTTTCATTTGGCCACTTCTTTTCATAAAAAAAGTCTTAGTATACATCGTCAATTTGTTTTGCTTTAAAAAAAAGTTTATACTACATTGTCTTTTTGTTTTTCATTTGAAAACGCCTTAGTATACGTGGCCATTTTTTTCATTAAAAAAAGTCTTACTATACATAGTTAATTTGTTTTATTTAAAAAAAAAAGCCTTATACGTGGTATTTTTTTATTTATTTATGGTCATTTTTTCATAAAAACAAGTCTATACATGGTCAATTATTTTTATTTAAAAAAGCCTTACTATATATACATTTTTTTTTTACATTTAAAAAAGCTTTAGTCATGTTTCCATAAATCTTACTATACATGGTCAATTTGTTTTATCAAAAAAGTCTTACTGTACATGGTCTTTTATTTTCCATAAGAGCCTTTCTATACATAGTAATTTAAAAAAAAAAAAGCCTTACTAAAAACGACCGTGAATGTTTTAAAGTTGATGACGCACACGTAACTTCGAACATACCAAATATGAATAATAACTGCAAATTGGATCCTTTCTCAGTTTGCCTTTTTAATCAAGCACAGCATGTGTGCATTTCAAAAACAACGGTTAAAAATGCTAAAACTGCACGATGACATAAAACAAGGTATCCTGATGCACTTACAAAAAGTCAAATGAGGGATTTGGGTTCCACAACACAAATGTTAAACGATCACTTTGTTAAATGGAGGAAGAGGCAAAATCCAAACGGTCTGTCACACCTCGGTGGTTTCGGCCCCGAGGGGGGTACTCTGCGGATTTGATCTGAGTGGCTTTGGCTCCGCATGGCGCCGTTTATGCTCCTTCAAGTAGCGCTTCACCCAACGGATGGTTTGGAAGGTGAGCACCGTGCCCGCGGTGTACAAGATGGCCGTGATGAGTCCAAACAAAGCCACGGCTGCATCGGCCCCGCCAACGTCACAGTTCATCCAGGTGTAGCCGTTGCGGGCGTACAGCCGCTCGCGCTGCACGCAAACGTCAGTGGCATTGACACCGATCACAAAGTGCAGGTAGAGAGCTACGGCCACCACATAGGCCACAGCCCCCACGCCCTGAAACGCCAGCGCCCCGTAGAGAAGCTTGCGGGACAGACGGTGGGGCGGCTTGTTGCCCGCCACCACAAAGAGCAGCGAGAGCACACCCATGGTCAGGCTGAAGGCGATGCCGCCGTAGATGCCCGGCGCTCTCATCTGGCTGTAGTGCATGTCTAGTTCGCGCACCTTCTGCAGCTCCGTGCCCTGCAGGTTGAAGTTGGAGTTGATGCTGATGCTGCCCAGGCCGCCCATGGAGGATAAGCCCGACGTCACCATCTGCGCAGCAACCACGCAGATCAGGACCAGGCCATTGGTCAGCACCGAGCAAATCAAAACGATACCTGAAGGCACAATACATTGGCATGGATATCGAGTTTCTGTGACTGAGAATTGCTCAAGTGAAGCATTTGTGAGAATGACTGTCTAGTTATTATCTACAAAATCCTTTGAGCCATTGAGCACGGCAAGTCGTTGAACCCTAACCCGACTTTTAACCCTAACCCGACTTTTAACCCTAACCCGACTATTAACGCTAACCCTAGCCCTAACCCATGTAGTTATTGCATATGCTGCATCCTCGACAGCAGCTTCGTACCGTACCTCATCCACATGACAAAGAACTTTGTGGGAAAACCAGTTGGACGGTATTGAGTCACAGAAACCAGAATGGAAGCATGCAGAATGAAATCAGAATCCGGCCTTGGAGAAAGCCCCGAATCCTTTCCGCAGACAGCCTCACCTCTCCTGGAGCACATGTGTGTGCATTTGGAGTCATTACGCTCAACACGCGGTACGTCACGCTCATGGCTGTGAGCTGGGCGGCGGTCCGGATCACGGTCGTAGTACGGTGGTTGGGAGGATGACCTGGAGAACGGCAACAAACACAACTGGGATCCATTCGTTCAAGTCTTTTGCGCTGCTATCAACAGAAATGAAAGTTTCTATTGTACTCGCCTGTCAGCTGATGAGCGGTCGCCATCACGTGGGTCACGGGGCTGTCGGTGGTCCCCGTTTCTCTCCCTGTGGCCCGGCTTGGACCGGGGTGCTTGGCTCATTGCTGGGAAATGAAAAGGACACCAAAAAACTTTGAAGAGAAAGGAAAAACGTTGCCGCTCTCACTTGAGTTTATTCTTGCTTAGCAATCACTATAATTTAGAGACAGTCAATTATTAACTTGCATATAGTGCGGTAACTAAATTAGTATGGCTAGTTTGGTCCGTTATTTCTGTGTCCAATAACTGAGTAACTCATTTGACATGACAAATCAGTTTTTGTGTTTGAAAATGGCATACTGTGTATATCTTTTGTGAAAGAAAACTTGCAAGTACAGTGGAGCCTTGGTTTTCGAACGTCCCAGTTCTCGAACAAATCGGTATTCGAACAAAGAATTCTAGATTTCTTTGCTTCGGATGTCGGACTAAATTTTGGTCGTCGAACCTCGCGAGATGAACCAAGAGGACCTGCATGCCAACTGACTCCGTTCGTTATTACATTCTCGTTACTCTGAGGATTGCATCAACTCTAATCATGCCTCCAAAGGAAGCAAGTGGGAGCAGTAAAGCTGATCATGGCGAGAAGAGGAAAGTAGTGCGCAAAACGGTTGAATTTAAAAAATAATTAATTGCAAAATATGAGTCCGGTGTGCGTGTGTCAGAGTTGGCGCGGGAGTTTTGCATGGCAAAATCGACAATAAGCTCGATCCACACGAACTTTGATACAGTACGTATACTGTATGTTATCTTCCATTAGAATTTCTGCAGTTTTTTTTTGTTTTTTGAAATTAAGAAAACGTTTTTGCTGTTTTCTTTCACATGATCTTTAAAATGTTGTCTTTCATTGGTAAAAATAAAAAAAAATGTTTTGATGTGCTTTTTTTCCCCCTCACAATTTAAAAAGATATATTTTACTAATAGAATGAAACACACAAGCGAGTTGCTACAGATACAGCAATACATTCCCCAGCCTAGCCTACGCTATTAATTCAGTTTATTATTTATATTATTTATTTATACATTACCGCCTCACTTATTTACGCAGTTTATGTTGTAAAATATGGTGGTTTTTTTTGTCTTGGAACGGATTAATTGTTTTCCATTATTTGTAATGGGAAAACATGATTAGGAATTCGAACGATTCACTTCTCGAACAGCCTTCTGGAACGGATTGCGGTCGAAAACCGAGGCTCCACTGTATGACTGATCTGAAGAGCTACTAGCCAGCTATCAGCTGTAAAAGGAACAGCAGGTGCATCCACTCTGATCTGCTGTGTGCTTGCCATGCAACCTGGCTCCGCCCCCGACATTTCTTGACTCTACCTACAAACAACTGAGAGGCTAGCGACGACCACCTGAAGTGATCTTATGTAAAGACCCCACTAAAACAATAGTGGTGGTGCGTCAAAACTTTTCATCAGACGAAATCGGCTCACGTCTACGCTACAAGAAAACTTTTTAGAAAGTTTTTAAAAAGTATTCCACCGAAAATCGCCCCACTCGGAAACACTCGCCACTGCCCAAAAATCAATTACTGGAAACTCAAAGCTGTCAACAGTGTCCCAAATCGAATGTGGGTGGCTCAGCGTTTAGCATTTGTCAGAAATCCAAACTCACTGTGAAGTTGGTGTCCGCGAGGAAAAGTGAAACTATTTCGCCATTACGGCGTCCCGTATGAAGCGAGCCCAGGTAAGGTAGAAGGAAGGTGGACTGTGCCCCACCCTGCCCGGAAGAGGAGACGGGATGGGGAGGGGTTGGGTTTTCACATTCAATATGGCAACCCCGTTAACGTACGACACAGCGTCCTAGGCGTTTAAACATATGTTCGCTGTGTGTGCGTGTGTGTGCGTGAATGAGTGAGTGACAAAAAAAAAGTCAGCGAAGTTGTGCGTCACTTTCGACGCAACTTGTGTTTCGCTCTTGCGATGGTGTCACACCTGCGTGAAACTAGCCACCCACCTAAGGGAAATAGTTTGTTTCGTTTGTACTATGAAACAAATCTTCCGCCAGATGTAAACCTCAAAACATGACAGCACTGTATTTCATGTTCAGATACATTTATGTACGAATCTACAAAATCTGATACCATGTCTATTCACCACACAGCATTGATGTTCTTACACTATTTTACGCACAAATTTAATTTACAGCACGATAGCGCTATACCAATTTAGACCGTTGGGTGGCGGTAGTCAACATAAAACAAAAATATAAACATTTCCGGGATACGTCATGAGTCAAAGTTGAAGTTTGTTTATGAGAGTATTTCTGCATGTTTTTGCTGGTCACACCGAATCTCACGTTGGATTCCTCTTAGTCGTGTAAGTACATTTTGAGGTTGAGCTCATGTTGTTTCTTCGGACAAGTGCCGTGCTTGTCAGCCAGCGTGTGGCCGCTTTACGCTGCACGCCCACCGGCTACAAGAGCCTTACAACAGCCGCTGCGTACGTGCAGGGTCAGAGCCCCGAGCCACGCATCCGAGAATACTTCTACTACATTGACCACCAAGGGCAGGTGACCGTTGCGGCGGTTGTTTCTCATGCAAAGTTCTTTGAGATGTTCTTCATTTTGGCTTGCGACCTTCTTTGCAGTTGTTCCTGGATGACACCAAAGTGAAGAATTTTGTCACCTGTTTCAAAGGTAGAGGCGACTTCGATACTGGAATCTGACGTTGTTTAGAAATGTACAACATATAAACAACCAAGTCTGCTGTCGACATATATCTGCTTGCGCATTTCTATCTTAAAACTTGGATCGTTTTTAATGTGATGGTGCTTTGTATTTCTTTTCTTGTCTCACCAGACAAACAGTTCCTAGTCTTTTTCTTCAGTCGCCTCCGTTTAAACCAGAGCGGACGCTACGAGGACGCCTTCCCCTTCCTGTCCCCGTGCGGGCGAGAGAGGAACTTCCTGCGTTGCGATGACCGACCGGTGGTCTTTACGCAGCTGCTGCAGGACGCCACCGGTGACCGGGACTCGCTGTCGTTCTGTGGTGGCGCAGACAAGCTGACGGTGGACTTCAAGCCCGAGGCGCTCTACATGCACCCAACCAGTGGACGAGTTTACCACCCCTGCTTGGAGCGAGTGGGCGGTGTCGGGCTGGTGAGGTCATCCCTGGCCATCGAGCTCAGCCCGTTCTTTATCTACGCTTCCGAGCGGGCTCAGTCAGGACCGCCCACGCACTTCTTATGGAGGAAACAGCAGTACACACTAAGCAATGAGCTGGCCAGAAGCTTTGCCACAGAAGACGACAGCCGAGCTGGAGGGCTGTAATGTCCTGATATAATGACACTTGAGTGACATGTCAGTCATAAAGGTTTGGCATTTCGAGCATTCATATGATCTCGAAACTAAGAATTGTTAAGTGTTTGTTAATTTAATGAGCCCTGCCAAGGCCCGTGACATTGATGAGCGAATTAAACTTGAAATATTAGCGAACGACCAAATTAAACTTGAAATGTTAGCGAACGTTCCCCACTTATTTCGCAAGACACGGCGTGGCAAATGTCAAGTGCTGTTTGTATTGACGTTTTACACAGCTTAGTGGTTAGCGTCAATACCAGTGCGGACACGCAAGCACTGCCTGCTCCAGAGAAATTATGGGATTAGAGAACTGCGCTTGTTAAACGCTTGCCTTCAAATCTGAACACAATGAAAACATTTAGCACGAGGGACTGAAAGGCTTATATTCAACAAGACAAGTTTCTTTTGATTGGCTGAGCATATTATGCATTTTTCCGACTGATTACTCATTACACCGCTTGCTTCACCTTTCATATCAGCAAGGTCACTGCAGCTCAACCTGCGTCATTGCACGACCAGCAGGGGGCGACGTCAACTCGCGGAACAACTTCTAATTGATCCGCGTAACCTTCATTGTCGCAGTCAATAGTAACATTGATGATGATGGCATGCTTGAATGAGTTTGTTGACAACAACGTTCACAAAACCCCGAGCTCCTATTTTTTCCTTAGTGTTTATCCTCCCAGAAGAGAAGTAAGCTTTTATTATCCAATACGGCATTTAACGTCCTGTAAAAAGTAAACACATTTGCAGTAAGCCCCTGTGACTTTTATTAAACGCGCGCACACACACAAAGCCACAAACACACACGTTAACAGCTTGTCTGCCTCTTTGCCTACCGACGGTCATAAATCACCACAGTCTGCACCCTAAATGTCAGGAACGGTAGCAAAATAGAATGTATTTACAGTATTTTCGTCTTGCTGGGAAGGGCCGGTGTTTCTGACTTGTTTAGCCGGGTCATAAAATCCTTCCAAACAGATTCATCATGTCTTTTGCGTGACTGGAAGATTAAGTAGCCAAAGTGTTCCTGGAGCAAAACCCTTGTTGCTTGAGCCATTCCCTCTCTAGCCTTCTGTTATATATATATGGTTTGGGCATTCTTGTTTTTGTTTTGTGTCGCCTACTTGTATGTCTCGTCACCGTGGGATGGAGGAAACGGAATTTCGGTTTCTTTGTGTGTCTTGACATATGAAGGGATTGACAATAAAGCTGACTTTGACTTTGACTTTGACTTTGATATGGACAAGCTATTGTGGAAAATGTCCAAAACCCAAATCATAATGGTCAACATATCAAACTTGGAAACAAGCGATTTCACAAAATGCAAAAGATTTCCATCAGATTGGTTTTTCCTGCCAACCTTGCTGATTCCGTTTGAGCAAAGGTCCTGATTTATTTGCAGGTCACGCATACATTCATTACGTTAAAATGATGAAGCAATCAACATACTGATTGGATGTGGAAATTACCGGCAGGTAAATCTTCTTTCATTGGTTTCCCTTCCTCACTAAGCAGTATCCCGACTCAACAAACATAAGTCAAGAAACAGTGGCAAGAATACGCAAACAAGGCTTTGTGAGACCGTTCCACCTCGGTCATGTAGATGGTGCTACAGCACATTAGAGCAGGGATTTTCAACTGGTTTTGTCCATGGACGCACCATTATAACCAAGAAGCAACTCAGAGACCACGGCTTTGGCGGAATAATATTTTATTTTGCACCAAAGGAGGATAGACCTATACGGGCTATTTACTTATGTCTATTTTTGGGAATCTCAGCTACATTTGACATAATTTGAATGGTTAATTGATTTACAAAATTAGCTGGAAAAGAAATCAAGTTTAAATAATAAATCAATTTTATTTTTAAACGTTACAATTGTTTTCCATTTCCAATTGCGCGGACCACCTGCAATACCGCCAAGGACCACTAGAGGGCCGCGGACCATCGGTTGATAATCGCTGCAACAGAGCACAATGCTCGGAATAAAATACAAAGGCATTCTGAAGAAGTGAGCGAGTCATCAAGAATAACAGATAACGTCACGAAAGCCTCAATCCAAGCTGAGAAAAAGACAGTTGATACAAACTCACACCAAATTCATAATCAAATCTATTTCCACATGTGATACAGATTACAGTCAGAGTGATACATTTGGGAAGTAAAACTTAAATATCCAAAATAATCAACAATGTTAAGCATTTTTGTTACACCACAAAAATGATTTGATAGAAACATTTAAAAAGGACATTAAGGTAATTTTGTTTTTAAGCAGCTCTATTCATTTATTAGCTTCCTTCATTCTTTATGTAATGTCCAACTCACAAAATAAAAAAAGATTCAACACTACAAAAAAAAAGGCTGGTTTTCCAAACCACACTACATATGACTCAGACACGACAAGTTCACATGTACTGTAGAAAACACGCTCATTCATATAAAAATTGGCGTCATCATGAGTACTATAAAAAAAAAAAAGCCACGGTGGCCACTTTATGATTGAAGTATTTGGGTTTTGAACGAGGCCAGCAGCTACTAGAGAAGGTTGTGAGTGGGGCCATAAACCAAAGAGGTTGTAACGTCGGCCGACCAACTCCAAACGTAAAGGAGCCTCTGGGGAGCACAACATTACGGCTTGGACGTGAACAAAGACCTTTGGCGATGCGGGCAGCTTGCATGACAAAGACACAAAGACACAAGCTGAAAATAGACTGCGAGTAGAGAGTGAAACAAAAGTGCCTTTTCTGGAAAGGAGAGTGTCCAGCTCCGCATTCCTTTTATTGAGACGGCCACGACCCTAACAACAGTTGGCTCTGTGTCTTCTGGGAATTTTTCTTAGCTTCGGAGGTCAAAAAGTCCCCGGAGGGATCGTCGCTCACTTTTAGAGGCCACTTGTGTACCTCGCTTTGTCAGTTTTAGGGCTTTGGAATCGGCGTCCCCCAATTGGGACGCCTCAACCTTTCCAGGGCCAAAGATGTGAAACAAGAAGACTACACAAGATAAATGCAAAAATGGAGTGTGCTGCTTTTACATTCTAAACGCCCCCCCCCCCCTCCACAGTGTACATTTCTGATATTTACATTAGTATGATAATCTGCAACAAAGTGGCTTCAAGTAACGGATATTTAAAAAATGGATGAATATGTGGATTATTTTGTTGATTAATCGACGATCTGATTTACAAAAATGTTGACATGCCCAACCCTTTATTCAAAAGCAGGATATTTCAAATTGACAGTGCAGAAAATGTGGAAGCTATTTAAAAAAAATCAAGATACAGTTAGTGGTTTGAGCTGTCTAAAGCAAAGAAATAAGATTTGAGAAGAGGGCAAATACTTTTTTCCAGCACTCACTCTCATGGACAATTTTTGCTAAAACATAAATCCTTCTTTTCCCACCCGGCCAAGGCGGACAAAATAGAACAAAAACAACTGATGAAGACAATCACGTCTTTGGTCTGCCGCCTTCGGTATAATGATCATTGTAGCACCCATCCCCCCCATCCCCCCGGGGAATAAAAACAACAAGTCCTCATCAGCTCGGTTGTTATACTTGACATCGATTTCCCTCCTCTCATCAGTCCGTTCCGCTGCCGTGCTCGTTTTTGCAATGGAAAAAAACGTTCAGCCTGAAATTCTCCGCAATGAAATACCTTCACTCTATTTTGGTCCATTTTGGACTCGAAACAAACACTACAAATACTTTTGTATGTTAGTTTGAGGTTAATTCACATTTTTGTTATTGTGCAATCATGTGGAAAACACTCCAAACAGCTACTACAAGCATCAAAGTCGGATTTGCTTTTTCTTCTTCTCATGATTTCTTCATCCTGCTTTTTCACTCCACTTCCACCTTTCAGTCTTGCGTTAGTGGTGACTTCATTATCCAATCAGTAAAAATATATGTCACTAAGAAGTCCATTTATCACCTTCAAAAACAGATCACCTTTACCTTTATTTTGAAATGCACAAAAACTGTCCTGACGTTTTCCAGAGAGCAAACAGTCCCGGGAAGTTGGACTCGAAAAGGCTTTGAAATGTTTCAAAAGTAGAAAAAAAATGCTTGTGAACTCACGCATTCCCTTTTCCAAGACACCCTGGAGCTGGATGGACTACAAAGAGTGGTGAGAATCATCCCGCCCGCCCTGGCGTCTTGGACTCAGTCAAAGGACAGCAGATCCGGGTGTGGCTCTTGGTCCTCGGCGCCCGCGTGCTCGTCTTTGGCGCTGTCGGCCTCCTCGCTCAGGCTTTTAGGAGAAGGCTCCTTGTTAATCAGGTCTGGTACAGACGGAAGGAGCTGGCGTTCCTCCGCGTGCCCTTGGCTGGCTTTTTCTGGTGTCGCACCGCTTCCCGCCAACTCCGACGTCTCGTCCGCTGGCTCACCTGCAGAGCCCGCTTCCGTCGGCCCGGCGTCCAGCTCACCATCCCATGCGTCCTCCTCCTCCTTGGTGATGAAGGGCGTCTTTTCGGGCAGGGCCATCGGGGAAGACACGTCCGTGGCATCCGGAGAGGAGACCACTGGGTCCGAGGAAATCATCATGTCCCGGGTGGTCTTTAATGCCCGAGGGAGACGCTTCTTTCCCGACGGCGGCGGCGGGTCAAGCCGAGGGATGGAGTCCAAGGGGAAGTGGCTGAAAGAGGAAAAAGTTCTTAGTTGAGAGGTCTGTGCCATCTTCTTGGGCAATACAAGAATTTTTTTCACCCCCTTTGTGACAAGACCACATTGCAGATGCATTCCAAACAAAGAAGAGGACACTTAAACGCCACTACTGAGTGTCTTAACTCTCAGGACTCATTAATCCATTAATAAAATAAAAAAAGTCCATGCATCAACATGACAAGTCATCAGGGTTGAGAACTCTAGCGAACATGAACTTGGCACGCTGCATTCTCATTCTAAATTCCGTCCTCACGTCTCGGCGTGCAGCCAAAGGTGCTCCTCGTCGCCGCTCCCTTGTTTGAATACAAATGCGAGGAAGCCGCTGAACGGCATCGTCCGCCGCAAACAACAAAATAGGCGACGAGCCTATTTTAAACATGGCAAGTAGCTCAAAGCCAACTGCTGACGTTTGGATGGCTAATGGAACGCTCTCATTTGTCCAAAACGCAAACACTGGCAAGCCTTTGTTGTTTTTCGTGCTTATTTAAATGTTGCTGTATTTTTTTGGAAAAACGAGTTGCGCTGAGGGATGTCGCACTGGCTCTTTTAATAAGGTCTTATTGGTGACATTGTGTAACAGGAAGGCCTCGTGTTCATATTACCACCGACAAACTTTGAAGCATTCTAATTAGAGCCATTCGGGGAGACTGCTGGTTAAAAATTACTGAAGCAGCAGGAGGTAAGACGGTGAACTACTTGGCCAATTAAGTTCGCCGCAGGTCAAAGCTTTCGGCTTGCTTGGTCATTTTGGAAGTTTCGTTTTGAAAGCGGCCAGTGACGAGATTATTATTTCTTTTAGTTCAAAGTTGTTGCTGACTTCTTCCGTAAAAAATGTTGAGAAGATTGTTTGGGGAAAATCACTGGTTTTAACGGGGGGAGGGGGGGCACCATAAACCAGGGGTCACCAACACGGTGCCCGCGGGCACCAGGTCGCCCGTGAGGACCGCATGAGTCGCCCGCAGGACTGTTCTAAAATTAGCTCAAATAGCGGCACTTGTCAGTGAGCTGCATCTATTTATTTTACAGTCAAACCTCGGTTTCCGATTGTCCCGGTTCTCGAACAAATCGGTTGTTGAACAAAATTTGGAGGTCGAACCTCGCGAGATGAGCCGGGAGGACCCGAGAAAACCTGACTGCGCGGCCCGGATGCCGACTGACTCCGTAGTTATTGTATTTTTGTTACTTTGAGGAGTGTATTAACCCCTAATCATGCCTCCAAAGAAAGCAAGTGGGAGCAGTAAAGCCATCCTAAAACACAAAGACGCTCTTAAAGCAATGCAACAGTGAGCGCCCGGCGCGCTGCGGTTGCGCAATCGGACCAAATTAAGCTTAAATTTTGGAAAGTACATTAGGACTTTAAAAATATTTTCTAAATTTCAGCGACGGCTCTGTCACAATAATGCGACCAGCGCGGTGCAGTTGCGCGGTCGGCGACACGCTACGGTTGCGCGTTCGGCGGTGCGCTGCAGTTGCGCGATCGGACAAAATTAAACTCCCTGCACACTTAGGTCCACTTAAATTCTGGAAAGTACATCAGGACTTTAAAATTATTTTCTAAATTTCTACATTTTTTTTTAGTCTTGGAACGGACTAAATTTTTTTCTATTATTTGCAATGGGAAAAATAGATTCGGAATTCGACCGATTCGCTTCTCGAACCGCCTTCTGGAACGGATTGTTGTCGAAAACCGAGGTTTGACTGTATTTTTGCTATTCTTGTTAAAATCACACTTACATGTGAACTGGAAATGACAATAATAACACATAGTGAAAGCTAAATTGAGCAAATTGGCTATTTCAGAAGCGTGTGTCAAACTGGTAGCCCTTTGCCTTAATCAGTACCCAGGAAGTAGCTCTCGCTTTAAGAAAGGTTGGTGACCCCTGCCATAAACTGTCAATATAAACTTGACAGTAGTACATTTAGTGGACAAAACAATGTCCTGGATATCGCTTCATACCTGTATGGCGAATTTTCAACGAGTTGGTCCATGCAAGACCACACCGCCCCAGCGTTCTTGTTGACCTCGGTGACCCCGATGTCGCCCACGTGGCTGGATTCCTTCCTCCTCAACAGGTCGTTCATCTGAAATGATGGAAGGAGCACTTGGAAGTCAAGCACGTGGCTTTTGATTGTAGCTTGCGCAAGGCTCACCTTTGCCCCGACGGCCTTGCCTAGATTGATGGCATTTTTCAGCCTCTGCTGGCCTCCGGACGATGGAGAGTCCGAGGCACCGATGGACAGGTGAGAGTTTGGGGATGTCGGGCTTCTTCTGGTGGAAGGCGGGCCTTGCCTGGTGGTCTGCGGACTCTGTTGCTGGGCAACGGAATTCTCAAACATGCTTTGGTCAACTGCAGAAAGAGAGAGGAGGAGGAGGAGTAAGGTAGCGGCAGCGGAGAGCACACGGCACATTGATTGGTGTCAAGCTTGGAGTCATCGCTTCCTCTCGACAACTACCACATCCTCTTACTCGATTGGAGTGGCGAGGACGTTTGGCACTCTGCGTACTCAGCGAGTTGAAGAGACACCATGATTGTCTGAAGCGCTGTTTTGAAAGATGCCCATTCAAGTTGGCACGCCCCAACAAAGATTTGGACGATTTACGGTGCCTTCAAGATGGATGATTTTGCAAGATGCCGATGCGACGCGATTAATGAACAAAGACACGTGCAATACATGAGGAGAAACTCCATGCACATAACCAACAAACACAATGAGGTGGGAATGAATTGACTGGAGATTTCAAAGCTTACCTCACAGAGAGAAAGGTTTCTCGGAAAGCAGGCCAAAAAACACAAAGCGACCACATTTGAGAGCTTTTCAACCTTCTGAGAAATCAAGCACGTTTGGGCAATTTTGCTTTTCATCACAGAAATGCCTGAACAGGTGAGGCGAGTGTAATGGCTTTGAGTGCAGTCTGGCATTGCACGCACACGTCTGAGTGAAACATTGTCTTGGCCCGATAAAAGGAGGCAAAACATATTGCCGTTTGCAAAGGGAAGGAGGCGGTCGCAGAATCTGGCAGAGTGGGCCTGACCTTGACGTCGGGCTGCATGCGCAAGCGTTTCACTTACTGTCCCCAGAGATGGACTAAAGTAGCACATTAGCCGGAGGGCCACGGCAGCAAATGTGCGTGAGGCCCGCTGCGCACGGCGCTTCATGATACCCATACTTCAAGGAGATGAGGAAAGAAATACGGGAAGATAAATCATTGGTTGCACGCATGCACACTTACTCATAACAGGTTACAAAGAAATGCTTTGTAAACGGTTGTTGGAATGAAAAACTAATATTTGAACGATCACGCCGGTTTCCTTTCAATCTCCCGTTTCATTTTCTTTTCCCCAAAGCGTCCGTGGCTCAAAGATCCCGGCAAATCTGCACCCACCCAATTAGTGCAGGGCAAACATCTCAAAGATGACACAAATCTTGCGCTGCGGAGAATAGTAGCGAAAGGCAACCATACGAGATAACGTTTCATTTTCCAGCGCAAACAAGACACATTGGAAGATAGTGAGAACCCGGCAGGGCTCTACGCAGGGGCAAGAGGGGGCAACGCCCCCTCAAACAGATGTCCTGCCCCCTCGAATCAAACTTTCAGAAGTGAAAAATCCGCTGATAGAAACACACGTTAATCAGCCCCCTCTCTTCTCTCATGTCGGTGCAGTGTGTGTCCTCCCTCACACAGCCTGCTGTCAGGACTCCGCACCCCTCCGTAAACATCCAATCACTGTGAGTATGCAAATGAGGCAAGACGCAGCCAGAGAGTGTCAAGTTACAGTCAGCGCCGTAGGAGTTGGAAGAAGCAGTAAAAACTCCACCAAACTCGTCGTAATGACCCGTGATATAACTAATGATTAACGACAACTCAAATAATAGTTAATATAACATTCATATTATATGTTCCCCCCCCCCCCTGAGAGATTGCCACCTTATTGTGGTCAGGGGGTTTGCGTGCCTCAGTGACCCTAAGAGCAATACCAGCAGAAGCTTTAATCTTCAGGTGGGACACCCAAGCTGGACAGGTCTTAGTGTAGAGGCCTGACAAAGTGCAATCCACTTCTCCAGGTTGAGATCTGGACACACAGCTAACAACTGCCGTGAAGAATACACTAACAGTGTTAAAAATGTGTAAAAAAAAAAAAAAAAAAAAAAAAAAAAAAAAAAAAACATGCCCCCTTCACATTTCTGACTGCCCCCTCTTATGTGCATTCCTAGAACCGGCCCTGGAACCCGGTTTACATATTCGCTTAAACGCAGCCACAAAGACACACTTCGAAGATGGCCTGTTACGGGTCGAGCGATGACAGAAGCAGAAGCGCTCCCACTTGAGTGGGCAGCTGCTGTGGGTGGTCAGATTTCATCACACAAAAACGCCCTCGCAATCTTAGGCAACACTTAAGCAAGCCACAACAAGTAAGCAAGCCTCATCCCACGGTGAGACTCCATTCTGTCCATTTGAGTCGCTCCGGACCAGCGTCTTAATTGCACGGCGGCCATTACGACTGTGCTCGACTCGTTCTTTGTGGAGCTCAAAATGAAGGAATGTTTATTTTGTGTTTGTGTTTTGCTGATGACTTTGAGACGACACTGGCAAATGATGAATCAACACGGCGGGAGCTACATACAAGACCAAAACATAAAACACCATTTGTATTGCTAATTCTGCTGGCTTTCTTCCCAAAAGTCAATTTTAATGGCACTATTAAAGAAAAGCTTCATTTCACACAGTTTTATTATCAGCAATAAGTGCGCAATTTAACACGGCACATGAGCTAGCAGAACTGCTGCAGACTAATAAATGAGGGGGGGGGGGCGTGAGTAATGTCCCATTTCAGTGGGAAAATTTACTGCGGCAACTGCAGCATTTGCTCTCCATTGGTCGATTTGCCACAAACGACTCTGCGACGTGAAATACGCACTTCAATTTACAGCTGAAGGAACTAACACACAATATAGAGAACAATCCAAGGAAGGAAACAAAATGGATTTTCAATGAAAAGTAGGTAAAAATTATTGACTGCTTGTGAAATAATCGTCAAGCGGGCCATTTGTGTCCCTTTTTATGGCACAGGTAGTGCCTCTGATACATCTGGGCTTGAAATGAAGCGTGATTACTTTGGACGCTCACTAATGGTTCATTTTGTGCACGCATCTGCGACGACATTACGCAATTATGATGAAAAATTACACAATTATGCCGAAGGTTTGGAACTGTGACAGAAGGGAACAGCTTCATTATCTCCACTCAAAGTGGCTCCAATTGATGTTGAGGGTGTCTCAAACGGAGCAAAACTGGCCAGACAACTTTGGCTCTTCCCCAAATATCGTTATAAACACGCATGCTAACGCTGGTTGAAAATCCAACATGTTCGGCAGTTTCACCTGCTCTAATCAGCAAAAATTGTTTTATCTCCTGAATCAAAGCAGGAAGCGCAAGCTGTGCTCCAAAGCCTCTCCGGGGGGGCTTTCCAAAGCCCGAAGACCGCATTCAAACTTGGCTTACTTAAAGCCCAAATCTAAACTCCACCAACAGAACCCGACCTTATCTTAGAATCCTCTCAAGACATTAGTAACGATTGATCCGTTTGATGCAGAAATCTTTCAATCCTGACCCAATTAGTTAACCGACCCACCGACCTTCGGGGCGACATCCAGCGCTTGTTTCTTGTGTGAGAAAATGCACCTGATTGTAATTACCTCCGGAGAAAAACACTGTGATTTTTACGGTCAGGCTATAATTAAGTCTCGTTGCAAATGCTTCAATAAATTCAAACTTTATTGCCTTGTAATCGACGCCTGACTGCAGTCCGAGAGCACGGACCTCGATAGCGCCATAACAAGCTATGCTAATTAAAGGCAGCATAACCTCTGATGCCTAATCTCAACTGGGTCCTGCTCTCTGAAACAAAGATATCATTACAGCAACTCTGCTTTCATGTCGGTCCCACAAGTTCATCAATCAGCACGAATGAAACAGAAAAGCTCAGGCGAGCGCACCACACTTCTTCACGCATCTTTTGCAATATTTATATTGCCTGCTACCACGGGAGAAACAGTCCCGCGTGTATGCTTACTAGTGGAGGTCAGGAAAAGCCCTCCCAAGAAAATGAAATGGGATCACAAGGACGGGGATGCAATTTGGCTCCAATTATTGGAGGCGGCCGATCAATAATTTATTCCGTCATTTCATAGTTGACTGTCTGTCAGAACAATCAGATCGCCGGGGAGTGGATGAGCATCTCCAAGGTAGTCAAAAATGCCACGGCTGCTCTTTCTTGGTCGAGTGCTCATTTAATCATTTGGAAGGCAAAGTGACTTCATGAGAGTTCAAATTAGTTCAAGCTCCCAAACAAACGCTTTGCTCTCCAAAAACAATCTGTAGGCTCAAAATTTAGAAATATGTATGTTGACACCTTCAATAACAACGAGGAAACGATATTCAAGTGGACCTGCTCACAAGTGGTACCCAAATGTTTGAGTCTGTGACGTGTCTTCTTCAGGACGGAATAAAAACTGTCACGCTGTTGCTTAGCGTGTCACGCGGCTATTTGGTCTCCCAGGTGCTGCTTGTTAAAAACATTCAGCAGCCGCAGGGTCTCCGCCTCTGTTCCCCAAGCAAAGAATTCCATCACCTCCTCCTCTTCCTCCTCTTCATCACTGTCATCGCTGTTGGACTCGTACTCCGAGACGATGCCCGACTCTCGAAAACTAGCAAAGTCCCGGCGGCTCGGCTCTAACTCCGCCGCGTCTTCGGGCGTCTCCGTCACCTCGGGCTTGCTGCTTTTGAGCGGAGGGGGAGGCGAGGAGGAGGAGGGAGGTGGCAGAGGCCCTGGGAGAAAACATTCCAATTGGAGAACATCTTGGTCCCTACCTAGCGGGCTTCCCAGATTCCCGTTGGAAGACGCAAATGCATTGGCGGCCCCGTCGGCGCTGCAAAGCTGGGGTAGGTTGAGGGCCGACACCTCCGGTTCAGGCGTTGTTGGGTCGCAGATTACCGGGGCCACCGTGGACCGGAAGGTGATCTCCAACAAACTGTCCTGGGATCCCGCTGGCAAGTAAACAACAAAGATCAGATGAGAAGAAATATATATTTTTATGGACACGTGAATTGATTTTTGAAACTAGAAGTGTGTCGCATTTGCTGAAAGATTCCTCAATATTCTGCCAGATTGACTTACTGGAGCCAGGTCCGGTGATCTTGCTCTCCAGTTCCTGCATCTGCTTGACCAGGAGCGAGATGTGCTGCAGCAGGTCTTTATTCTGCAGCAGGAGCTGGTGAACGCGAGCCTGTGCCTCCAGCCGAGCCGTGGCCTCTGCACTCAGCTGGTCTTTCAAGAGGTGAACCTTCGCGGCAAGAAAAAAAGATTCCATTTCCATTTTGACGCATGATGTTCACTTTTGGATTCTAGTGGGGTGGAGCCCGGTAACAACTGAACGGCCCATTGCTCTCAAGACCTGTCTGCTTTTCTCGCGGCACCAAGAAAATATAGCTGCAGCGGCTCCGCTTTCTCTCTTAGCTCAGGCGCTGCTTTTTTATTCCGACACGCTCTTGCGCAATGTTCTACTTTACCGCAGGAGTTGCAGATGGATTTTTAGCGAGGCACTTTGTGTTCTTGTTATACTTTGGTGTCCCCTCATCCATCTGTTTGGTCACTGTGGCATACCCTGCGCTACTTATGTCGACGTCACGGACGATCCCAGCTGTTGCTCTAAATGAGCCGCAGATGTTTGATGCTCTTTTGAGGGACTGCGCTCAGTTAACTAACAAAAATAAATGACAAATTAAAGCAAGAAATATTTACGGCCCATCGATGGATGGTATCACGATGTCCGCGAGCATCAACGCATTCTACTGTCTGCTGTCATTCTACATCCTTGATGAGTGGAAATGAACAATAAATTATTAACTGAGACTATGCAACAAAAATTTCAGATTTTTGCATAGAGAGTCTCAGATTTTGCTCTTTATCCTGATTTAAAAGCAAGCTTTTACAAGTGTCAGCAAAGCCAGCAAGCTTAATAATATTGCCATTTGGGACCTTTGCATTTTTGTTGAGTGATATCGTGATTCCATCCCAACTGCCCAAAAAGAAGAAGAAAAAAAAAACAAATCAATGAGGTGATTCGAAAACATCAATATAGGCCAGGCTGGGATTGTGAAAACAATCACATCATTGCCCAAATGTATCAAAGGCACCTGCGCCACGGCCACTTGCGTCTGCTGCTGTTGCTGCTGAAGCTGCTGCTGGAGAAGTTGGATCTGATGGTGAACAGACAAGGGAGTGCCGGGCGAGAGCACACTGGACGCCGGAAGCAGCAACCTGGGGCTGGACATCAGGAAGGAGGCTTCTTCGGAAATCTGCCGACAACAAATTCACGGATTAGCTGAAAACGAGAATTTTCAACCACCTAAGTGGTCAGGTTATCAAAACAAGTTGACTTGTCATGACAGAAGTGTTAGATCGTAGCTGGAGCTCACTTTGGTCGTGTGCACACTGGAATCATTACAAATAATTGATGTGGAGTTTGGAAATGAATTATTAAAACTTACAGCCTTGAGACATATATAACTGGCAGTTTAACACCGCGACCCACTCCGCTCTCATGATCTGCTTCTTGTGGAGAGGCTCACAATAAATCAGTTAAGCCATAGAGCGGCTAGGAATCAAGTTGTGCCTAATTTTAGCAAATGTAAATAAACAAGAACTACCGTGATTTGGTTTTTAGATATCCTCACTGAGGAGACGGCTTAATGATGCCAGATGAATTTAAAATTCTATTTCAAGGCATCTGGCAAATGATCATTTCATGATGACAGAAATTTCTTATCAAAAGTGTAAGCATCAGAAACCGAGAAAATAGGTCACTGCAGTAGCACTGCAAGGAAGAAGAGAAAATGAAGACGAGCCACAGCAGAGTGCTCGTACCAACAGCAAACACGACAATAAGCAAAATGGCATCCTTATTCCTTTTCAGGTCTGCTATACGTGAGATCGCCTCTTCATGAGAAAAGGTTTTCCAGTGAGCCGAGGTCCGATGAATGCTAAGGCATCTGCAGTGCTCATAAATAAGATATTTCCACTGAATAGGTATTTCACGCTTGTTTTTACTTTCAATGCCTTCAAAAAAGAAAAGCGCGGTAAGGACGTAAGCTGCAGACAATAGTGAATTGTGACGTGCAGCAGCAGTTTTGCCGTTTCAGGCTAAGCTTCCTGACTTGACTAGTGGAAATCCAAAGTAGGACAGATGCCCATTGTAATTGGATGACAGGGCACGCGCGGACAGTTCACCGGGAGGTCAAGTGAGTTTGACGTTCCTTGCGAGGAGAAAACCAGGCCAAGTTTGTCACTTGCTCAGTCGCATCCCAACACTCAGTTGACCACATGAACATTGAGCATTTTTCAAAAGGGCTTACTGTGAAATGTCAGGATAAACCTAAGGACCAAGTCCGCAAAAGAAATGTGCAAATCTGCGCTTCTTTTCGTACCTTGTCTGAGTGGTTGAGCTCGGATGTCTTGGCTGTGGCATCCAGATCGGTCACCCCTCGGTTCACGTTGAGCTCCTCGGACACCGTCGGCTGGTTGGTCTCGTCGGCATCGATGTCCGTCTCCTCGGCGACCGTCGTCGTCTTCTCCGCCGCGCCTGGGCCGAGTAAAAGACACACACACACGGGTGGATGAGCACGCACTCCTGCACGCATACATGGAGGCATGAGCATGGATGCAGCCACACATGGAGGGACACAAGGCAAAAAAGAAAAAAATCACCCATTAGTACAGGGGTGGGCAAACTTTTTGACTCGCGGGCCGAACTGGGTTCTAAATTTGGACCGGAGGGCCGAACCAGGAGCAGATGGACGTAGTGAAGTAATATAAGCGACCTGTAAAGGTCATTGCATAAAATATTTTGGCCTTTAGTAGGTAGTAAAGCATGGATATTCCAAACAAGTTTTTTGAAAACAAATGCATTTATTAACAGCATTAAAAAAAAAAAAAAAAATTCACTAGAAAACTGCTATCAGTGATTCTCATAAAATACGACACTGTTATTATGAATAACAGTCTCCATCACTTCAGTGCCTGCAGGTCAGATTAATGAAAGATGTTTATCTTATGAGATCACATCAAACGGCAAACATTCTGACCAAATATATCATCTTGAAGAATCGGTGAAAGCATACATCCAAATAAAGTAATCAAAACGGCAACACGGTGAGGGGTATCTGAAAATCAGAGCAGAGTTTTAACTCACAAACACCTGGTAACAGAGGTGAGGAAACAGGAAACACTTCCTTAAAGTAAGCCTTAAGAACTTTCCAGGTTAAGATTAGTCGCAAACAGGTGGTGCATCAATGTCCTTGAGCATCCTGCATTGTTTGAAAATGAGAATGGTCGCTAGTTTCAATCCCTGCTATGTGTACAAATCATATTCAAAATGCATTTTTTTACAACAAACTTGAGAGCCTCCCCTTCATTTTCAGTGGGAACAGTGTTGTTGGTCTCCCTTTTTTGCTAGTGCGTCATAGTCTGGAGTAAAATTTGTTGTGGCAATTCTTAAGAGAGATCCGAGGTGTTGGTCCGTTTACCTCGATCTGTGACTGGTTGATGTTGACGTTCATGTGGCTGAACGTCACGTCGCGTACGTCGAGCCAAATTGGCCACTCTTTTTTTAAACACTCGGCACTGTGTCCACCTTGCTTTTCCTTGGGCGACTCATTTTAATAGAAGGATTCCAGGGGAAGGTTTGTGGGTGGCTTTAGCGTAAAACTGTATCTGAAAGCTCAGCGCGCGAATTACAAGAATGCTGTCGTCACAGCCCACGCTCTAAATTCGGCACTGCCACAAATAGAGCGCGAGTGCGCCATGTCCGTACTACTGAGTACGTACACGCACTTGTGAGTGTGCACCGAGCTTTCTGACACGGCTTCCGGTAGTAAATGCGCAGGCGAGCGGTTCCCCATCTACTGGGGAAACGCAGTCATTGCAGGCAAAATGACCCAAAAAAATGTTTAATAATACAATTTGTTCAGGGTTGGCGGGCCGGATTAAACGGTCCCGTGGGCCGGATGTGGCCCGCGGGCCGTAGTTTGCCCACCCCTGCATTAGTATAACACTGATACTCAAACTATTTCCGCGTCTAAGAATGATGGGAAATGTAGTCCGACTATCCCAAAACTTCCGTCAGACCCAAAATGCGTTCCTCACACGATTTTGTGTTGCTCTTACCTAAGATGGAGGAGTCGTCTGCATTCTTTTCACCGTGGCCGTCGGCCTGGCTATCTTTGCTCAGCTGCGCGTTCTTCAGACTCAGTTTGTGACAGACCTCAAATGCCTGACCGACAGTGCGGACGATGCGCATGGCCTGACTCTGTTGGCCGAGAACAGACAGCGATAATAATGGCCCTGATCATTTTTTTCCAGTAAACGTAATTGAATACCAATGATGTAATATTAGTGCAGTTCAAAATTTGAAGACCGGTTTCTCACCCACCTTCTTCTTGGACTTGAAAACATTACAGCGGAAGACGTTGGTGTGCCCATCTCGGGCAATGTAACTGAAGATCTTTAAATCCTGTGAGTCATGGGACACATAGAAAATTCTGAAAGACAAAACACACACACAAAAAAAAGACAATTCAATTACGCACCACTTAAAGGAAACAAATTCCACGACCTTCATTTAGAGAAGCAGCCTCCCATCTTGCATATGAAGTCAATGATGGAGAAAAAAGCAAGTCGAGAAACATAATGGGCAAACACAAGATGACGAAGTTCACTTTGAGAAATGTCATCCTTTAATGGACTGTGTGGGAAGTGATTTGACCTGATCAGGGCCAGTTTAGCGGATTAAGTAAGGTATCGAGTGGACCACTTCTGGGTCTTTAGAACTCTGGAGAGAACAGTTTTCATGAGCGCTATGATCGCATTCCAATTTGAAAATCCGATCCACAGAGGCAAATCAGAAATAGGACATCAATGAGTGTGTGTGTGCGCGTGTGTTTCGCTCGTTAAGCTGTTGTGACAGTTAACAGAAATTAAATGCTTGGATGCGTGGGAGAGTTCCTTGGCAACCCTCATCGGGCTTTCAGAATCTCAAGCTGAGGCTGTGTACTTCTTAAATTAAGGACGGCAGGCAAAATGTGAGCATGGAGAACATCAACTGCTTTGCTGAGGTCAACAAAAAAGCGGATTCCAAACATGTCACACCGCTTGCTCACGTCTGATATGGATGGCAGACAGGCAGGCAAGAAAAAAAATGAATCTCCTCAAGTTGGTGTCAATTTGTGCACCTGATGACAGTGCTCGCAAAAGTCAAGCGCTCGCAAAATGTGCTGGGATGGCGGAAAAGATATTTGAGTGTCTTACCTGTAAATGGGGTCCTGCATCACCATCATTTTATTTTCATCCCACATCCACTCCTTTTTCTGTATTAAAAATAAACTAAGCATTAGAACGGCTGGAATCAAAGTTCAAACTTTAGAAACGCAACATTTCAATTTCAATTCAAGTGCATCCAAGAAATAAAAAACAAAACAAAAAACAGCTGAGTTATGATAGTAGCAATTTTACTTTACACAATCAGGATTTTGGAGCCGATCACGATCATAGATAAATAACTGATTACATCACATCTATTTAAACATTGGGTTTACGGTAATTCCTGCACAGTCGAGTAGCCCCACCCTTGAATAGCCAAAATTGGAGTATAATTGATGGCCAATGAAATGAGAAAAAAAATAATAACACACGAGTCGGGTGGCATTTGCTGCCGATGCTCTCAAGTGAAATCATCCCAAATATTGACCTAGCGCGCATCTCCGAGCGGTGCGCCACACGCGTGTCCACAAACCCGCACACTCATTTCCCTTGTCAGTCCGCCCTCTCGGGAGTTTAATGTCACGCTAAAATGTCAACGGAGGAATTATTTATATTGATTCCTATCTCCTTGAAGCTTTGTTGACTCAATATTTCAATCATTGCTATCTTTAGTCCATCATCGCACTTGGACTTGGAGATGAGCTCTTGGAGATGAGCTCGGGACCGCCGGTTGACATTTGCGCTGCCGGACGCCGACGGCCCTTCCGTATGATATTGCGCCTTGAAAACAATGAAGCGCTTTCACCCGGCTCAACCTTCATGAAACCAATATTCCCGATCAATATGACTCCAATTGGGCAGAATTTGCAGGCTTAGCGTGTCTGAGCAGATGACGTAAATAAAAAAGAACTATTGCGGGTGAAGCCGGAGAGCAACGCTTAACGTGCTTGAGCGGCATACGGAAAATCATGAGAACTGTCACTTACTTTTTTCTTTTTTCTCAAGGAGACCTTGACGCCCTCCACAGACACTATGATGCTGACCTTTTTCTTTTTGATGTTTTTCACCTTGAACTCATACTGCAAAGAGAAGAGACATAGACATGACGATTGCTTCCTTACATCCTCTTGAGCGAACGACAGAACACGAGAAAAGAATCCAAAAATTTTTTTGATCCAACGTATATTGTTACACCGAGCGGCCTCTGTCTGCACTGCACCGTTCAGTTCTCTGCGCTCTGTTCTACTTTAAAAAGCGGGAATGGAAGACTCGAAGGAATCTGAGGGCAGCGAGAAAAGGCATCGTTGAAAAGGGAGCTTAACACCGAAGTGGTTATCAAATCTCTGGGCTGACTATCATCACGTCTCGCTAAGTAGAATCGTTGCGGATGTATTGAGAGTGGCAGTCGTGATGCGCTTATTCTCCACGGCTAGCAACTACTTGTGGCCTCAAAGCCTCCTTCTCGTTTAAACGTACGTATATGTACATAAATACATACTACGTAGTCTAGATGTATACATTAAGATTAAAGATTAAAGATTAAAGTCCCAATGATCGTCACACACACACCTGGGTGTGGTGAAATTTGTCCTCTGCATTTAACCCATCCCCGTGTGATTTTAATCCATCCCCTGGGGGAGAGGGGAGCAGTGAGCAGCAGCGGTGCCGCGCTCGGGAATCAGTTGGTGATCTAACCCCCCAATTCCAACCCTTAATGCTGAGTGCCAAGCAGGGAGGCAATGGGTCCCATTTTTATAGTCTTTGGTATGACCCGGCCGGGGTTTGAACCCACAACCTTCCAGTCTCAGGGCGGACACTCTACCACTAGGCCACTGAGCTTACTCGTATACACCTACACACATATACACGTACACATATGCACATACACGTACACATATGCACATACACACAAACACACATGCATACACAAACATTTACATATACAGATGCACTTACACAAAGTATACATATAAATGTATACATTTACACATATTCATATACACCTATTTATATACGCATATACATATACACGTATACATATACACATATACATCCACACATACTACATATATACGTACCTATACACATACATATACAATATAAATTATAATTGTTATTATTATCAATTGCGGCTCGGTGACGCACTGGTTAGCACGTCCGCCTCACAGCTAGGAGGGTGCGGGTTCGATTTCACCTCCGGCCCTCCTTGTGTGGAGTTTGCATGTTCTCCCTGTGCCCGCGTGGGTTTTCTCAGAGCACTCCGGTTTCCTCACACATCCCAAAAACATGCTTGGTAGGCCAATTGAGCACTCTAAATTGTCCCTAGTAGGGATGCACCGAAATAAAAATTCTTGGCCGAAACCGAAAACCAAAAATGAGGAAACCAAGGCCGAAAACCGAAAAACCGAAAGAAAGGATTATGTCAGTTATTAGAACCACAGCATTTATGGCTACATGTGTACTAACCTCACTAAAATCAAGGCATTGCAATAAACCAGTTACAAAAGTATGAAAATATTTATTTAGCACTGACATTACAACAATGCACAATATAAATTAAAATTCAAAAATAAAATAAAATAAAAATAAAATGTTTAACTTGACCCCACTCGTGTACATTAAATAATAATTTACAGGCTTATAACTGACTGGCCTGCTGAAAGACTGTAAAATTAAATATGTTCTCTTATATCTATATGTTATGCCCTTTGCCTTGGCAGAATCACTGGAGAACTTTCTTGCCTTTTCAAAAACGTCCGCCACAGACGGAGTGGGCGTGCTCGGTGTCAGTTTCCTTTTCTGTGTCGCCTTCTTCTCATATTCAGAATGGCGATCGGGATGTTTGGATTTCAGGTGATGAATTAAACCCGACGTGGAGAAACTTTTTGCAGATGCACCCCCTCTTGAAATTTCAGCATTGCCTGTTTTGCAAATCGCTATCCGTGGGTCTTTCTCTGAGATAGTGAAATCAGTCCACACCGCAGACATGCTGGCTCTTATCCCGTTTTCCCGCGTGCTGGCTGCGCTGTTTGCTCACGTCATCACAAGTTTCGGCCGTGTTGTTTCGGTGATTTAGGTCTTTCGGCCAAAAACCGAAAATGCACTTTTTGGTCATTTTCGGCCGAAAATATTCGGTGGCCGAATTTTCGGTGCATCCCTAGTCCCTAGGTATGAGTGCGAGTGCAAAAGGTTGTTCGTCTCTGTGTGCCCTACGATTGGCTGGCAACCACGACTCTGGTGGGTCTCATCACCGGGGGCGACGAGACTCAGTACAGGTCGGAGGTCGACCTTCTGGCCACGTGGTGCAGGGACAACAACCTCCTGCTGAACGTCAACAAGACCAAGGAGATTGTTGTTGACTTCCGGAAGGGTCACACCCAACACCTGCCACTGACCATCGACGGTGCTGTGGTGGAGAGAGTGAGCAGCACCAGATTCCTGGGGGTGCACATCAGTGACGACCTCTCCTGGTCCATCAACACCGCATCACTGGCGAAGAAAGCTCAGCGCCGCCTGTACTTCCTGCGGAAACTCAGGCGAGCAAGTGCTCCTCCGGTCGTCATGACTACATTCTACCGCGGCACCATTGAGAGCGTCCTCTCCAGTTGTATCGCTGTTTGGGGTGGTAGCTGCACGGAATACAACTTGAAGGCCATGCAGCGCACAGTGAACACAGCTGGTAAGATTATTGGTGCTTCACTCCCCTCCCTGAAGGACATGTACACTTCCCATCTCACCCGCAAGGCGACCACGATTGTGAGTGATGTGAGTCACCCCGCTCACTCTTTGTTTGATCTTCTGCCCTCTGGGAAGAGGTACAGGAGCCTGCGCTCCCGCACCACCAGACTCACCAACAGCTTCATACTCCAGGCTGTTAGGATCCTGAACTCTCTCCCCCCTTCTGCGTACCGTCCTGTACTTTTGCGCTATATTCTGACTGTCTGCTGTATGCACACTTGCTCCATTTTTGCTCCTCTTATTTATTATGTTGTTTGTTTATTTATTATTTATTCATCACTCTTATTTATTCATTGTTTGTGCCTTCTTGTTTTTACTTTTTGTGTTGTTTGCTTGTATGTATATTGTGTACTATGTCTTGTCACCGTGGGATAGTGGGAACGTAATTTCGATCTCTTTGTGTGTCTTGACATGTGAAAAAATTGACAATAAAGCAGACTTTGAACCAGTTCAGAGTGTCCCCTGCCTATCGCCCGATGACTGCTGGGATAGGCTCCAGCACGCCCGCGACCCCCGTGGGGACAAGCGTGATAGAAAATGCTATGATGGATTATCAATGAATCTTGAATGTTGTTTTTTTGATAGAATAAATGTTGCCTAATTGTTGAGAATTGCAACGTTTCAAGTGTTGACAAGAAATCTCCATGGACACAGTCTTTCTACTGTCATTTAGTACTTCACAAGTGACTTGGATAATTAGCTGATTGGTCTGTCTCGTCGAGCAAAGTTAAAAAAAAACAAAAAAAACAAAAAAAAACCAACTGTTAGCAGAAGTTCTGCGCATTGTGCCAGCAACCACTAAAGCACTTTGATTCTAGGTCTTATAAACATTTTAGTATCAGGTTGTAATGTTAAGCACTTACGACGTTCTTTAAATTTCTCAACCTATAAAACCACCAGGAGGTGTTCTTTAATTTACTCCAACTGAATTAACCGAGACAGGAAGGAGTAAGTGTTGCAATAAATAGGACTCAAGGAACAATCAAAATAATAGTGAGACATTACCAGTGAAGATGGACAGATATGGAATGAAAATGTGTGTCGACGAGCTTGGAGGGATAGCCAACAGAGGTTAGTCCGAGCCAACTTTTCACGCTATCTGACTTGCCGTATCTACTGAAATTGATTTTGCCAATATTACTGCCAGTAGTAGATCATATCCTCGCATCGTCCCCATGCTTTAGCCACTACAGTGCAATTCCGCTAACCAAGAGATATTAAATGTGATATTGGAGCCCTCCGGAGAACATAATGTGCTGCGCTGAGGCATCGCGGAGCACGCCGCTCAAGTAATATTGGACTTTGGGGAAAAGTAGGCCATTGCTGAACCTTAAAAACAAAGTCTTGAGTCTTTTTACATTTCTGGCAACTTAGTTGAGCAAATAAGGAAGATTTCAATCCTAATAGCAAGGCAAGACATCGTCATTGAGTGCATTTCACACACAAGCAAAGGCCGTTAAGTGTGACATTTCATTGCACATTTGCTATATGTGGAGTGACACGGGCGGAGCAGCCATTTTGTCGGCTTGATCTGAAAGGGGCAGTGGCCGGAAACTAATCCCTCATTGGGACAAATTATCCAGAATCCCTGCTGAGATGGCGGATTAGGAGCTCATGGCGCGGCATACCAGAGGCTCACTTCTGTGAACAGTCATCTTTTGTGGAACATACAGTATATGTACTGGATGTTGACAGGCAATATTGCATGAGAGGGATTGATGTACTCACCAACCCCCTCATATCTGATCCAGTTACTGGTTCTATTTTTGTTTTCCAAAGCAAACACAAAAGCTAATCAATTGGCTTTCATGATGGTCTACAGATATCAGAATAATTACTGTGGAGAGACTAAAATCAAACAATTATTCTTAAACAATGGCTTACTTAATTAAAATAGTTTTCGATTAAGTTGAGAATCGACTAATCCATTACTTTTAACCCCTTTAAAGTGAAGCATTTGGATTTGACTCAAATCACAAAGGCTGCTGTGCATCTACGCAAACATGAACATTTCCACTTGACTCATGTCGGCAGTATTTGCAGATGTGTTGTTCTTCCATTTCCCCTCACGAATTCCCCTTCCTGAAATAACACAAACACGCACTACACTGAAGCCGCCCGGTATCTCAACATAGCAAGAAGGGTGAGCGCTAATGTTGACATCATCCACATGCGGCATTCAACCAAAACATGACCTATGCAGGTGGACCTACAACACAAGATTCCAGGATATCTAGTACTACATAGTACTTCGCATATCCGTGACCTTGGACAGGACGACTGCTCTTGCCTGCTCTTTGACTTTTGAAAACAGCCAGCAGCTTGGATGAGTCATAAATCACCAGTGTGACTTGGTCCATTCCACAAACTTGAGAACGCCATTTGGGGCCTGAAACCGCCCCTGGGGTGTTTGGTGAAAGCAGAGGATGAGCGTCGGGCATCCTGATGCAATTTCATCTGGCTGCTGTGCAAGGCCGGACAAGCCGCAGTATCCGGGAAATATCCAAATTGGACCTATTTGCAAGAGTGTCTTTGATGTTTTTTTTCCATTACTAACATTATTTGACTTTTTTTTCCCAAGACTGTGCCTTGGTGACCTGCATTTTGTGTATTACGGATTGCGCCACCCCCTTGTATTAGAACCACTGCTCTAGACAGATGAGCAATGCAAAATTTCAAAAATTCCTCTGAATCATCATGGAAAGGCGGCAATTCACCAAATGTATTATTCATTCATTGTCATCATCTTCCTTTAAATGACATCTGCCTATTTCCTGGAGCCGTCTTTTGGGGAAGAGGCGGCGTACACGCTGGGACTGGTCGACAGCCAATCGCAGGGCATGAAAACGTCTTCCAATTACAGCTCAAGTAATATCAAGGGAGCAGCATTTGCAGGCGAGCTGGACTCCAAAAGTTTATACACAATGTGGCAAAGCATAAAGCCGGGCCGACAGCAGCCGCGTTCCGCTTAATGACAGTGTCTGTGAAGAGGAAACGCTTCTATTAAAACCAGAATGGAAAGCAACGTAATTCCATCCCACTCGCTCCCACTTACTAAAAACACACACACACACACAAACACACGCGCGCAGGAACGCTATCAGCCAGCCGATCATGCAATTTCTTGAGCTCCCTTTCATCCGCCCTGACCGAGAAGCCTTGGTAACAATTTGTGTTGTGATATTCTCACGGGGTTCTGATGCATATAAAGAAGATGATGACAGCCGGTGTGATCGCTGTTCCAGCCACAAGAGCGATTCGGCGTTCGGATTTGTAAAGAACACATTGGTGATCTAAGCAATTTCATATTGTGCCCTGGGTGCTGTGAAATGAATATTCATGACAGAAAGTCACATGATTGTCCATCATTAACATAATGATCATGTGCAGCACCTTTTATCACGTCGCAACTGTCCCAAGACGGGAACGACATTCAGGCAACTTCAAGCTAATGTGAAAAAGATTCAGACAGATAAGCCTCTCATTAGTCCCGAGTTCATGTTTACAAATACAGTCGCTAATTTGGTCCAAGGCAAGACTTGACTCTGCAGTAGCCAAGTAAGTCACTTTCTGGGAACTGAAGAAAAAAAAAGTGGCTGGCAGATTGAACTGAGCTGTCTTCTAGGCCTGTTTCCTCAGCATCTATCTTGAAGGTGACTTAGGCTTGACCCGCTTCACTTCCCCAGCGCCGTTCAGGATAGCAAAGCAGGTAAACCGACCAAATAGGCTTGGTGAAATCTCCACACGGCTGCCGCTACAGCTCGAAGTCCCGCTGCAGGCGGGAAAGTCTCCGAGGTGACAGCTCAGCAATGGTAACCGTGGCTAAGTATAGCCCAAGCAAGCGGGGGCGGGGGGATTGAGCAACAATTGAAACGGCGCCTGCCGCGTTGCCCCGTGCAAAGACGGCACGGATAGAGATATGAATGGGATGGAAAAATCCAAAGGAGGCGGAGGAACGGGAAGCGGTCCCAGATGAAAAGGAGGAAGGGGGAGAGCGAAGGGGCCAGATGGCAAAGAGGGGGGTTTACAAAGACAGATTAGGGTGACAGAAAATTGGAGTCAAGCAGATTGAGGAGGAGGTAGCGGAAAAGACAAAGATGAGAACGAGGCACTTGAGAACGAGGCACTTGTGAAAGATGTGAATCAGGTGATGCAAGCAAAAAGCTAACAAACAAAGAAAGTAGCTCCTTTGTATTCATTGTAAATTTTACACTCGTTCCTCACGTTCAAATTGTGTTTTCCAATGAAAGCTTGGACTTCTTTCTTCAGTCGGTCCTTGAAGAAGTGATCCGATTTGTTGGAGACCCCTCTGTGACTCAAGTGCCCGAGAACAACTCCAATCGTGATTTGGCAGCGGACTGTCAAAGTCAAATTGAATCAATGTGTCGGCAGGCGTACAAGTCTCGCTGAAAGTTAGAGAAATAATCTGATTGACATTCTGTCCTCAAAAGAATGTGCAACCTTTGAAAAAGTCAAGAGTTACTATATATGATTTCATTTGGAATATTTTTATCTTTCAGTTTGAAGTTAATTGAGTGCCCCCTTTCTTTAATCAACGCTGTATTTTGTTAGTTTAAGACATCAAGCAGGAAAGAACGAAATTGCTCGAGGGATGTTTGAGGAAAAGGAGTAAAGAGGAAGTGATGCGAAGTCAAGATTGGAGTGCAGTTATGTGTGCTGACAGTTGGCCTTGTCGTTGCGTGTGTACTTGAAGTCAAACGGTGCCGAGTGTCATCTCAATAATCTTGTCGCCACAGAAGCAGCACGAAGGCGAAGCTTCGTGATTTGGGCTTGGACTCAACTGAAGCTCCTAGGACCAAAGTAACTTTAGGGGGAAAATCAAACGACGTTGGCGTCTCCATTAATTTGAGCCGGCCGACGAGGCCTCCTGTGGGTTCTCGGAAGGAGAGCGGTGAATCAGTCGAGGTTTAATTCAGCCACTGATGAAAAGCAGGAGGATTGGACAGGTTGAAGAAATTGTAGTACGGCGCCAGGCAAAGTGGCTGCGAGTGAAAAGGATGAAAAGGGGGAGAAAGAATGGAACAGAATGGAAACGGAGGTTGAGATCAGGTGAGAGATTCATTGCTGACTGACTGCTGATTGATATTCTTCAACTTCACAAGCCAAACTGGACAAGACGTGCATGGTTTTTAAATGCGGTGATGAAAAAATTCATTAGTCACGTTGATGTCACAGGTGCTCAACAACAAAACAAAATGTAATTACCAGAATAGTCTCTATGCTGCTCAGTGTCGGTACTTTCTTGCTCCATCTATAAAATATTTCCACAACAACGGACTATCTGACAACAATGTATATCACTGAAACTTGCAAACAATGAAGCTAGTTATGCATTAACAGCTTTTGAAATTGACAAATACAGTAATACCTCATTTATCGCGTATAACTGGTTCAAAAAAATCACCCGCGATAAGTGAAATCCGCGAAGTATGGTCACCAACAAGAAGTACTGGGCAGGCTAACGAGTTAGCGGAAAGATGATAATTCGCGATCGTGCTAACACGCAAAAACGGACTTCTAAAGGAATGTAAACGAACATTTGGAGCAATACTACATTGTCCTAAAGGTTAGACACACGTTTCCTCAATTTAGAAGTTTTATTTTGACCTTTAAATGTTTTTATAATTTGGAAAAAAAATCCGCGATGTAGTGAAGCCGCGATAAACGAAACGCGAAGTAGCAAGGGATCACTGAACATCATTTACAGCCTTCCCCATCTGCTGGTTTTACTTTAAGAGACAACTGAGGAAGTGCCGCCTGAAAACATAAAATCATGAATGGCGACGCATAATCCGAGATAGAGCTGAAACCGTCATTATTGATAGCGTCGCATTGATGGCTCATTTTATCACCTTTCAACTTTAACCTTTGGACCTTTAAATAGACAATACTAGAGAGAGCTGTATAATGCCAAATGAAACACTTTTGTACACTTTGTACATATCTATTATTTTGTCAATTTTGATTTCACTTTTGCGGAACTCTAAGTGTTTGTGCCAGATAACAGCACAGAGGAACAAATATACGCCATTAAGGATTAATATACAGGAGTATACAACACAACAAATGCCCTGAATTTTCCATTGAGATGGAATCCCTAGTGTTTTCCCGCACAGCTGATAAACCATTTCTTCTGTAAACAAGCATCAATCAATCTAAAAAAAAATCTCCCATGCGACCAAGTTTGCATGTGTAGCTGATGAAATGGCACTCGGATACGAAAGGGCCAAACACGCCACGCAGCTTGGGAGTTATTTCCTGCTTTGCGATGGCATTGCTTTGCTATCAGCAGCCTGCTCACAGGTGACTCATGCATGCAGTGAACAATGACAGCACACATGGAAAGGTTGCCAGGTTACCAGGACTGACGGGGGCACAAATATTCTAGAGGTCAGATAAAAATCTTACAGAGGATGCATGACACCAATGTCTTCCACACTGTCTACTGTTTGTTTTTTGTTAGTGTATCTTCCTTCCCAAGTTAGATTCCCGTGGTTTCCCTCCATTGTGTTGTCAGGCCAGCGTCAGAGCGTTTTCACACTGGACGAGCCAAACCAAAGCTCCTTTTCCTGCCCACAGCAGCTGCCATGGCAGCGCACTGGGAGGTCCACCTTCAGAGGTGCCGGCCACGATTCGCAAAAGGGAAAAAGAACATTTGGAGTCTTTTGCCCCGCTGAGCAGTCACGCACGTGTTCCGGCGTGGCTACTGAGCTGGAATACACTCAGGCAGACAATAACATAACGCCACCACACATATGGACAATGACGAGGCCATTTTCATTAGATTGGAATTGGAAGCTACAAACAGCCTTTGGGTGGTTCTGAAAACTCTAAAACAAAAAGTGATGATCCGAAATGAGGAAAATGTTTGTGAGCATGAGTATGGGTGTGTTTTCTGCTTCTCATCAAAAGGAGCGTCTAATGGCCCCAAGTGCACTGGCAACCAATCCAGTTAAACGATGCAAAGTCAAACGTTGCCAAGTTGGCACTCATTAAGTGTAGTTTGGGGGAAAAGGCATCAATCTTGCGTTTGCACAGCTGGGGGTCAGGAGAGATCGCACTCACTGCACTGCACCATCAAAAAGAGCAAGCCATTCTCAACACTTTACATTAGTCAATGAGTGACAAAGTTACACCCACCCACGCGTCTGGACTGACCTTTAAAAAATATGAAATTCACCCAGTTTCTGAGGTTTTTATACAGAGTAACATTTTCAAATGCAGAGTCTTGTTTGCAGATGTGAGTAGAGCAGAGGCAATTTGGCGAGTCTGCTTACCCTGATTCGTCTCATTGCAGCCACGATCTCCACTCGACTGCTCGGTCGTGTCACATCCAGGCTGCCAATGTACTGGTGGCAGCAACACAAACGGAGCACATGAATCATCCAATTTGTCACCATAATTGATCATTTTCTAAGACATTTACCCAAATCACTTCAATGGACCTCGATGCTTGTGTAAACATAAAGGTAGTTCTTAAATATACTCGCTGGCGTTCATCGTTTCTTTTTAAACACCGGAATAGAGTACAGTTCTGCTACGTCTCGATGCAGGTTGGACAAAAAAAAAAAAAAAACATACGCACAAACACAAACGTAAGCCACTTTTGTGGTGTTCGGGGAGGTGCTATTACACTTCAGTAAAACGAGGACGACTTTTTGTTGCACTTGAGAACATACCTTCGCCTCGAAGTTGATTCCATGCTGGAAGGCTTCCTCGTTGTGTAGCGGGATCCTCAAATCATGGCCATCATCCACCAGGTTGTATTTGCTCTTCACGGGCATTTTTAAACTCCGCAGTCAGTGGGAAACTAGACTAATCAAGGCGTCGGTGCGGACGGGAACCAACTCCAAATCCGGTCAGCGCATGTCTCTCCTCGCCTTCGTCCGTGCCAGCATTGCAGCGGCGCCACACCGCCCTCGACAGCCAGCGCTTCCCCGCAAACGTCTTGCAGCGGCGCACTGGCGCGCTCCAAAGACTCCAACAAGTCAGCTCAAGGTTCGCAAATACAACAAGGCACAGCAGGCATCCGGATGTATTGGGCCGAGTTGTTACTTGTAGTGTGCAACTCAAAGGCGAGTCCTGCCTCCCGTGCGAGTGGCTGCCGAGCTCCCCCCACCCGTGTTGGGAGGGAGCGATCGAGTCGTCGGTTCCGTCCTGCCATTCCAGCGGTTTCCATTCGCGCAAACCCACCGCGGTTCGGCTCTCTGGAGGAGGGGCCCCACTTGTGATACCTGCCCCTTTCCTCCTGCGCGCACGCAACAACGTGCACGAGGAGAACCGGAATTTTCCCCTCCAGCAGAAGAAGGAGTGGCTTCTTGCAGCTCCGGGCTAAACTTTGCCTCTTCGTGGCCAAAGGTAATCCACTACTAAGCGCAGTATTACGTGCGTAATACCTGAGGATTGTCTGAGTTAGGGCTGCAGATCGCGATAATGGCACATCCAATTTATGCATAACAAAGATAATCCAATAATTTTCATATGGGTTGAAGTGGGAAGTATACGCGCCACAAATGCTGTGTGTTTAAGTGAGTCTATGAGCTGGAATCGTTTGATAATGCAGCAGTTATCTGCTTGTATAAGGCAGAGCCCATCTGTGATACCCAGATGCAGAATTCCCCTCAAGGTGCTCCCAGGCACAAAGGAAAGGGGAAGTGGAGCAGCAATAGTTTATTTTCACACCACAGCTTTAGAATTTGTTTAAGCACCGCAGTGAATGTCGTGCTGGAGATTTGACATGGTGAAGAAGCTTACATTCTTCACAGGATCTTCTTGGTTTTAAACTGTTTAGTAAGCCTATCTAGTGATGGGACGTATCAAAGGAACGACTTTTCTGTGCTTGGAGTATTTTCATAAGGACTTTTTGGTTTTATTTGCAATGTTTACGCCTTATTTTGGCAAAATGGGCATGTCACTTTTTTAAACCTGCCGGGAATGAAACCCCAACAAATAAGGAAAACGCAATTAAATGCTAGCCAACGTTAGTCTGACATCTTGTGTACAGATTTTGAACTACAGAGGAAATTATGTTTGCGCTGTGCCTTTTTTCCCCCCACGTGAACAATGCCAAGGTTGAGGATTTACTGCATATTGAGGCACAATTTCTAACACAAAAAGATAAATGCCAGATTTGTTATGTTTCAATATTAAAAATCCCAAATGTACCCAGTCTGTATTTTCATGTTGCGTATCTGCAAATCTGCATCATTGTAGAAGCGAATATAGTTTTTTTTTTAATTCATTATGAGCTTTCAGCCTCACTGTGTGAAAAGTGAGACGAACAATGCAAACCAGCACAAGCCAAATTTATATGCAGTACAGTAATCCCTCGCTACATCGCGGTTCGATTATCGCGGCTTCCACACAATTGCAGTACGTACACTTGTACCTTTTCATAAAAAAGTTGTTATAATAATAAGAGTTCTAAAAATATATTTACAGTATTGTACCTTGTTGTAAAAAAGTTGTTATAATAATAAAAGAGTTCTAAAAGCATATTTACAGTATGTACACATGTACCTTGTTCTAAAAAAGTTATGATAATAAAACAGTTCTAAAAACATATTCACAGTATGTATACTTTCGCTACATATACATATGTTACACACACACACACACATGCACACACGCACACACACACACACACGTCATATTTATATTTTTTAAAGATTATTTTCTGTATGTCATTTATACTACGTATTAATATAGTATTTACATGTTTGAAACTATTATTTAATGTTCTAATGATAACATAAGCTCTTATATGGTTTAATATACACTTATTGATACACAAACAATGTATGTATGTTAAAAAAAGGATGACATTACTTTGCAGTCTTGGAACCAAGTATCCACGATAAACGAGGGATTACTGTATTCAGTTTTAATTTTCAATATGCCCTAGGCCGGTAAAAAAACAAAAACAGAAAAGTGGTGGTAACTGAAAAGAACATTAGTTAATGTTAGTTTCAAGCAACAGCTGCGTATTTCTGTTATTCTTTATTGATATTGTGCAACCAAGAGGAGATGAAGTATCCAAGAACGCCACTTGCTTCCGACGCGCCATCTAGGCGGCGGCCTTGAACATGGGGTCTTCTGCAAAGAGTTCCCCAACCAGCGTTGCTCGTACTAGTGGCGCCGCACACTGAGAAGAAACCGAAGCGGGGAAGGACCGAATGCTCGGTTGCATCTCACCGGGGATCTGCGGATCGGGCACCAGAGGCAGCACGACCGCCTCTTCGCCTGCAGGTACATCGGGCGAGGAAGGCGCGCTCGTGGCTTGGCTCAAGGCCGGAAGCACCCTGACGACGCCCTCTGGATTGTCGTGGAACGTTGTCTCGTGCTCGTGCGTGTGATGATGATGATGATGCTCGTGCTCATGCAAGTGAGCGTGCTTGTGCTCGTGGTCGAGGGCAATTTCGTGGTCGTGGTCGTGCGTGTGCACACCTTCTTCATGCTTGTAGTTATGGTGTTGGTTGGGCGAGTCGGCGCTATGATCGTGCGCCTTGGCGTGGTGGGTGTGCACGTGATCATGCCCATGCCCGTGGTCGTGGGAGTGGTCGTGTGCGTGCCTGTGGGCGCTTCCCCCCTGATGGTCATGGGTGTGGTGGTGGTCGCTGTCCTTGGCGTGATCGCTATTGTGGTGAGCGTGGCTCTTAGTGTGGTCGTGGATGTGGTCATGCGTGTGCGCAGAGTCTGCGGCGTGCGCTTGGTCGTGGCCGTCGCTGTGCGTGTCGTTGTGAACGTGATCGATCTCTGTGCCGAAGTGGACTTTCTTCTCTCGCTCAGCAGCCTGGGAAGAGGGGGGGGGGGGTCACCGTTCAAATGGCAATTCGACAAACACTAAAGTACACGTGCAAGCAAAATCAATCCATAATGGATGACATATTTGTTCAGACATATTTGTTCAAACATTCTGGCAGGATGACTCAGTCACCCTCATTCAATATTATGAGGTGATAACCTTTGCCACTTTTACCATGCAAGCCCATTTTACAAGGTCAAAACTCATGCTCTTTATTTAGAAATGGTTTGATGCAAATAAAAGGTTATTTGATTAATCAATAAAATAATCGATTCTAAAAATATTCAATAGTGATAGCCCGAAGAAGCTAAACTGGTGTTTTATCCCCTTACCTCGTGCTCATAGATCTCACACTCTACGCTGACCTCACCATCACCAGCAGGACTGTGGAAGTGCGAGGCCTTGCAGAAACCTTTGTGCTAAAGGGAGAAAGAAAAACACAAAAGTCACGAGAAAATTAAAAAACAACCTCATACAAAAAATAGCGCAGTGTTGTGAAATAACGAGCTTGTCTTGACTGACAGAAAACTCGCACTGCATGAGTGGGCAGTTGTCCGTCTTTGTTTCATTGTTGTTGGGGCAGGTCGTCTCCTGGATGCTGTACTCTACGTGGTAATACCTTCCCATGGCCATCTGGACAAAATAGCAACCAAAAAAAGTCACTTGAATGAGTGGCCAGCACAGAGAAGGTCGCTTTTTCAAATGATCTGATACTCAAATGATCAACCGTCTATAGTCGTAAAACAGATAAACTGATGTGTGAGGTCCTGGCAAGTGGAGGTCGTACCCCTGATGTGGCTCGGCTGATATTCAGCAAAGCAAATTGATTGCCCAATCCACTCTTGTTGTTGAACTTCTCCAGGGATTCCGAGACGGTCTTCTGAACCTCGGCGTTATCGAAATCCACAGAAGTTGAACAGCCTGGGCATAATCGGTTCACTTTCTCTGCGGGCACAAAAACAAAAAAGTGTCTTTGTTGGCATTTTTTGTCTGATTCCAGAAAGAAAACTGAGGTACGAAAATGAAAGTTAACAACTGACCTGGTCTGATGACGCAGTTGTACTTGTAGAGCCGCACCACCCTGTGCACCCTGTTCATGTAGATAGCTGCTTTGCACTGCCCGTACACCTGAACCACAACAAGATTGACATCGAAACCAAGTCTGGGTGGCTGCTATCGGGCCAAAACCAAAATTTTGTGTTGCTACTAACAGGTGTTTGTTCCGTGGGGCGAGCCTCGCAGTCCTTCCAGTCCTTTCTGCTGAGCACACTGCAGTTGGTCTCGACAACATCCAAGGTCAGATAGAAGACGATGCCCGTCTCTCCCTGCAACGTCCGGCAGACGATGATGGATTCAACTCTTTTTCTCCCTGAATTACAGACATTAAAACAACTTTCTCGAACTAGTCACAGGCAAGTCTCACGTGTTTGGTGGAGTGTGCGTTGGATAAGCGATGGAGGCTCAGGATGTAGCCCTCCTGCCGCTCTTGGTTAATCTTGCTAAGAGCTTCCTTGGCGGCGCCCAGGGCCACAGCATCTTCACAAGACTCCATGGCCATGGCGTCCTGGTCCACCGGTGCACCTCGGATGTGCACGCAGCCCAAAGCCAGCAGCAATGACAACAGGCAAGACTTCATCATGGTGCAGGCGTCTCCCTCGAGTCAGAGACATGTGCCAAGAAGTAGATGAGCGTCTTTTATATACTGCAGCCCCCCAGAGCCCCTCCAACACACACTCGTGGGCTGCTCCTTTCGGTAAATATAACCATTGAGCCTTTAACCCCTCTCACAAGACACTGTCCAATCAGGCTTGATCTGCTGATTGATCCACGTTTGCTGATCAAATAACATGCAGACTTGCATAAGAGAGCTTATCTGTTCTCTGCCGTGACGAGCGACAACAACAAATGACTTGATCTACTCACGGAATTCAATCAAGACCCGAAACCGGTTATCAGGTGCGATAATCGCTTTTGAAATAAAAATTCCAAATTGTTTTTATTTTGTTACACAATCCGAGTAGCACGTCGCATTGCATACTGTGTGTAAAAAGGAGAGATAGCATTTTGGGCTTCAGAGTACATGGTACATGTGTGCATATGCATGTCCACTTGATAACCTAACTGACATCTGCACAAACAAGGCTGAAGATCGGCCCTTTTCCACTTTGAAATAAAATGAAATAAGACAATGGAAAGACAGCAAGATAAAACAGATAAGGTAGCAAGAAAAAACAAAAACAACAAAAGTTGTCATGCATTTTCCCACGACTGCCAGAAACGAGTATGAAACTCATTAGACCAGTGTTTCCCAACCACTGTGCCGCCGTGACTGATATTCAACCGTGCTGCGGGAAATTCTTCAATATTAATTGTGGAGCGCATTGTAAATAGGATCGCCAAACCACTGGTCAGTTAGCGCAAGGCCTGGTCAGCCACTTTCTAATCGCGCATGCATGGCTAATCGGAGAATCTTGAGATTTCATGTTGCGTCCATCTCATTGTGCTGTATCGGCACATATTCAGTTTACGTGTGTGCTGTTGTGAGCTTTTGATAACAGTGACGCTCTGACAGCCGTGATGCGTTTGCGGAAGTCCCACCATGTAGGGGCTTGTGTCTCACACTGTGGTTAGGGCAAATCCAAATAAAAAGAGCAGGAGTGCATACAGATATTTAGTGTAGTGAGATTGTTGTAAGCGATCTGTACTGCACTCCTCGCGAGAAAAGAATTCATATTCTGTCTCACTTGTGGTTTGTTTGCTGTTGCTCTTCTCTTAACAGTTATTCAGTCACGAATTAAACCTGACATGTGTTTAACGAGGGAAACTTGGAAAACATGTAGGAATGCGGCCCCTGAGGACTGGTCTACAACCTACTCACTTTTGTTGCCAGCATTTTACACATTCATTGTTGTATTTTAAGTTACTTTGAAGTAACAATAAATTTACTTTGCTATCCAAACTCTACAGTGACTACTTAACATTGGATCAAACTGTCATTTCTTCAGTGTTGTCCTATGACAAGATATAATTAAAACATTGCAGAAATGAGAGGGGTGTACTCACTTTTGTGAGGTGGATAGATAGATAGATAGATAGATAGATAGATAGATAGATAGATAGATAGATAGATAGATAGATAGATAGATAGATAGATAGATAGATAGATAGATAGATAGATAGATAGATAGATAGATAGATAGATAGATAGATAGATAGATAGATAGATAGATAGATAGATAGAGGGCACTAAAACTGAATACCAACGTGCACAATGACAGCAGAATAGAAAAAAAGTCAAACATTAACATTTATTCAGTTTATGTGAGTTGAGTAACATTCCCTTTTTGTTTTTTTTTGGAAGGCAATGTCGCTGTTGTGTTGACATGGTTTCTCCTTCATAACTGAAAGGCTAAACAGTTTGGGAGCTTTGTAAGCAGCCTGTGAAACAGGGGTCAACAAGTCTGGTAAGGGCGTCAATCCAGCCTGTTTTAGATGACCTGGTTCAAATCATCAGAATGGCTTAATAGATCTTGCTGATGAGCTGATAATTTCAATCAGGGCTGCACCCAAAACAGGCCGGATTGGCGCCCTTGAGGACTGGAGCTGGTGACCCCTGCTGTGAAAGGAAGCTGTCTTGCAAATGGTGTCAAGAGCTCTTTTGTGACGCTAGGTGGCGCCACTGCACTAAGTGCATCACACAGGGTGCCAGGGCGCTGGTGTTTTGTCTTGCCGCAAACGCAACCACTGACGTGCATCTGCGCCCCTGAGTGAAAAGTGAAAAGCTCATTCACACGTCGATGACCAACTGGCGGTGCAATGAGTTGAGTAAATTCGGAAATTATTTTCTAAATGTATGAAACATGTTTGACGATGCATTTGCACCCCTGCATGAGCCATAATGAGACCCCCCCTCCCCTACACAGTGCTAATGCACCTTCATTTGCATCTTGGACACAATTGTGACGTGCTGCTCGTTATGTCTTCACTCTCAAAGTGCATCTTGCCTTCAAATAGTCCATTGGCTACTTTTTAAATGTGGTGCCAGTGCCTCACCAGATTGCTAAAAAAAAGAAAACAAAATGAAAAACAAATCACTTCTGTTTTTTCTTCTTGGTAAGATGAATTGGAAGGATGATTGAATCCCGAGCATCGTTTTTGTAATGCCCCATCTGTGTTTGATATGAACACAGAGAGAAGATGTGTTCTGGACAACCCTTCAGCACAGCAGAGCAGAGCTCCTGGTGCACCTTGTCCCATCCATCATTTGTGGAGACGGGTCACATCAAAGCAGCGGAGGCCCCATCGAAGCGAAGCTGCTTTCAATCACCATGTGAACCTGCAGCACGCATGCATGAAGTTCCCCACGTAGGCGCGTCACAACTCATTATTGTTCCGTGACGGATCGGGCCTCGTCTTCCGCCAGTTCTGCTTTATGGGTCATTAGGTTAAAGCTGCAAACAAATGAAAGAAAGTCGCCTCAACCGTAAGCCTTCCTGGAAACTTCAAAACGTCTTACTGTTAGCAGCTGTGGAATTGAAAAGAGTGACTGTGGTTCCGTTTTGAGGGAATGGCCGTGATTGACTTGTTTTGTCAGGAGAAAACATTGACTTCTGCAGCACAGAACAAACCATTTGCCTTCAAATGACGTCACGCTTTTGAACAGAGAGGAAATTCCACATCAATTTATCGATCACACAAAACTAATTCGGCTAAGGGGGTTGCAGATGGAAATGAGCTCTGAATAATTTACCAAAGGGTTAATTGAGTCCTATAGTGTGCCGATAGCTCTACTAACAATATTCTCAGCTTTTTTTTTTTACATTTACTCACTGTGTTTGACTCTGCTTTTGAGTGCAGAAGATAATAATTCTGCTAACAGCCAAACAACTATTTAAGCGTTTTTCGTTTGCATTCCTGCTTTAAATCAGAACCTCTGGCAGCACCGCATGCGCTAAATGCTCGCATGTGTTTCCAAAAAACACTCCCAGACGGCATCTAAGAGTACAAAAATGTTGAAGATGGAAAATACTAGGTGCTCTTGTGCCTCCTTTTCATGTTTGCGTTCACATGGTGGAACATTTTTATTGACTTCCAAAACTGCTTAAGAAAAGGGACTCATGAGGCCAGGGGTTGCCAATCCGGCCCCCGAGGACCCCATTTGTAGCCCCCAGTGTGCCAGAGCAGTTGGAATTTTATTGCTTTTTTAAACATTTGCATATCACGAAGCATCTTCTTCAAAACCAAAGCATAGTCGGTTCCCACCAATTCTCATCTTACCAAATATCCGACCGGTAAGAATAAACAACACTGATGACCAAAAGAGAGCATCTCTCCAAGGTCCTCCCTCAGCTTGCGTTGCCCCCACCCCCAAGCGTCCACTGGGATGATGACAAATTTTAGTCAATGTGCGCTCCTGAGGGGTGGAGACAGCTTCAGCCCGCTGCCTTAAACGACCCATCGGTGCCATAACCACAGCCTCCAGCCACCGAACGAGTTTGCGCTTCTGTGTTCAAAAGAAAACAAACGGTGAAGCTTTGGGATCTTAATGTTGTACCATGTGTAAAGGACTTGCAACACTTCCTGCAACATGCCTGAAAAGGTAAGCAACAGAAAATATTGTTGGCGATGCCGTTTTTTTGTCAATCAAACAACCAAAATTGATATTTCTTTTGGCCTGTTTTGCACAGTGCCAAAGACATCAAACACAAAATAAGCTTCTTGCTGCACAAGCAAGAGTCTCAAGAAGTGGACCAAAAGCAGACAAAAGAAAAGAATGAAGAAGCTGCAGAAAGGTTGGTTGGAATAACTTTTACTCATCCACTTTTTCAAATGAGCCAAAGATATTCTAGGTGCAAAGTGAGGTCACAAATAATGACGATGTCATCACGGTCAGGTCCAATTTGAAGAACTTATTGTGTTTACTTGGAGCGACGCAATCATTTTGTTATTGAATCTCGACTCAGCAGAAACACACACAGCAAACGTCTTTTTCTGGATGGGACTTTAGTCGCATGCTTTGTGATGAGGAGGGCAACAAAAAAAAAGTGTAAAGAAATAATACCCTGATGCATGGCTATGTTTGTTTGTGAGTCAAATTTGAGATGATCAGAAACACTTGAAGACCATTTCTCTAAAGATGGCAAATCTATAAATGGATTGCCTCAGTTGATTTGCTTAGCTGAGTAAACTACAAAAATCATTGATTGCCAGGTCGATGCAAGCTTATCGATCATCTGCACCGCTCTTCCAGTCAAAGCTCCTCAGCAAACAAGAGACAATATTTGGTCTATTCTGTACTAAATTGTATTCCAAACAGATAAAAATGTTGTTTTGTCCTGGCCATATCTTTATTAATGAAAAATAAATATTTGTTTTAGGGTGCCAACTGCTGCCGAGGTGGAGAAATGGAAGGAATCGTTCAGCAATGTAATGAAGTCTGAATGTGAGTTGGGAAAAAATGCGCCACATAAACAACACTTTTCTTGTTCTTCTGTTTTTGTACACAAAGTACTTGAGGACATCAACTGATTTCAACATGCTATTGTTTCCGGTGGCCCAAAAAGCTAAACCTAAAGACGGGAGCACTGCATATGTTCTCATGCTCTGCATCTCTGCTACGTGTCGCTACGCACTACTGGACGCTCCCTCAGGGCTTTATCACCAGTGTAGCAGCTAGTGTGTGTGTGTGCATGTGTGTGTGTGTGTGCATGCGCGTGCGTATGTGTGTTTGTGTTTGTAAGAGCAATGGCCTTACAGCAAACCAGCTCAGATGTGACCTGCTTCTTCCTTGACCACAATCACTTCATTTGAATGTCCTGACATGTTTTCCAAATCTTTCAAGGCCATGACATGGAATTCATTCTAGAATTTCTGTTGGATACTCTTGATCATGTTAAACACACGTGTATTGTTTAAGAAAAAAAAAAAAATCAGGCTTTGGCACAGCTAAATGATTTCATTTGTCATTTGGATTCTGCAGGTCAAAGGTCATAGTGCAAAAATGTGATTTAGCCTGGTCTGATTTCTTTTAATCTCAATAAAGAGATGTGTGTAGACTTTTTCTATCCATTATCTTATGTATTTGATCTCTTTGTTAGTGGGTCGTGCAGTCTTTATGAGCTTCCTGAGGTCAGAGTTCAGCCAAGAGAACATGCAGTTCTGGCTTGCTTGTGAGGACTTCAAGAACACTCCAGCATGCCAGTTGGAGAAGAAAGCAAAGTCCATCTACGGGCAGTATGTGGCCCAAGACGCTCCAAACGAGGTAACCGCATGGCTGAGAAGAGAATCGTCTCTGCCTATTGTTGCAGCCACATTCTTGACATGCTCATCTCGTCATGTCTGTTGCAGGTGAACCTGGAAGGTGTGACCAGAGAGGAAACACGCCAGAACGTCATGAGCGCCTCTCCCCGATGTTTTGATGAGGCTCAGAGGAGGATCTACCTCTTGATGGAGAAAGACTCCTACAGACGTTTCCTGCACTCCAAATGGATCCTCGATTTGAGTCAGGCCAACGCTTCTGTTGTGCGGAAGAAACCAAAAAGTGACTGCGCCGCGGTGGCGACCGGGCAGGAACTGGCGGGCGGTGCCTAGACGGGAAGGAAGACGGGAAGAACGTTTCAACAACTTGCATGCAAGAAGTTGGTCGTGCTGTTAGCAAGGTTTCAAGAGCACATTTTGATGTTCAGAGAAGAAAGAAATCCTCACGTGCAGCTTGCCTAGAGTCAGCCTCCTAACTGTGAGGCGGACGTGCTACCCAGTGCGCCACCGAGCCGCTTGCATGATTATTTAACAATACAAAATACATTTGCTAATGTAATTATTTATTAATAGCTGCTCTTGTCTTTGTGTATGTGTGCGTGCGTGTGTGTGTGTGTGTGTATACAAATAAAATAAACAAAAGTCATGCATTGATGACATTGGGGTGTTTTTTTATGTAGTCAGCAAATCATGTCTTTAATTCCCATTGGGGATGGAAAAAATCATCTAAACAATTGTTATGCAACTTGGAACTTGGTGTGAATTAATTTATCAAGGTGACGAAAAAACAATTAGTTCAAGTGGTCTGAAATTCAAATAGTTGACTTTATAATTTGAAGTGAATGATTCTTGCAGTTTTTTCTTTGCTACACTTCTTGACAGTATAGTGGTACACATAACACCCCGTCTCAATATTGCGACGGACCTGCATTTAACATTAATGACGAAGACACAGAACAGAAAGCACACCATGTGCTTCTTGTTTCTTGTTTGCCGGCAGCTCTCTTAGATAATGCTTGATCGGCCACAGAGCGGCAGAGCACGATCCAACATTAACTGGCTTATCACTGGATGTTCTCTTTTGCCTCCCCAGCATCAAGCCGCTAATGAAATCCCGACAGGATCTGGCCCGTTTAATGTAATCATCCGTGCAAGGCAGCACGTACGCTCGGGGGCCACACACGCGCTGCCACCTGTGTGCTCCACACGTGTCCAGCGTGACCGACCTGAGACAGACACATCCAAATTACGTGCAGCTGGTGTGTCCAAAGCTCTTTTGTGTCTCTCGTTTCGCTTTGATGGCAAACACTGCGGGACTGAGGTGCCACAATTTGCAATAACTAAATGTCACCAACCATTGACTGTTTCATGTTATCAGATAATTCGTTCTCCTGCTCACCGGCCAGCCGGCAAAGCAGCTGACGGGAACAGAAGGCAATTTAGTCCGCATCGTTGCGTCCATCCGTCTGTCTCGAATCGTCTCTCACCCGATGGTGCAAATGACAAACAGAAATGATCATGAAATTATTTTCCTCCTGCACAATAACAGATGACGTCTTTGCTAAAAGGCGGCTGCTACTGCAAAGCTCGGAGGCCTCTGCAACAATGTGTCGAGGCTGACGTCATTGCCATCTTCAACGAGCCACTGAGGTAACATTCGGACTTTGATCATCTCAAAAACTTTTGACAAAAAGGCAATGCTGGATCACGTCATCCCCTTTTACATTTAATTAAATCTATTTAATCGTGCTCTCTTCCGGCTAAATGTGCACGATATGTAGAACAAACAAGTTGTTCGCGATGTCGTTAACCCCCCTGTGACACCCGGAGGAATCTGAGATTTTCCAACGTCTTCTTGGAAAAGACGAAGGATGTGAGCAAGCAAGCCTCCGACGATGTTTGTGTTGGCAGACTCTCTCTGTCACATCTGTTTCCGTTCTGTTATTCACTCATCAAATGGAGTATGAAAAAAATGACAACTGGGACATATTCTCATGAAGCAAGTGTAATGGATTAGGTCATAATTTTTCCATCAAAAATAAGATGAAGATCGAGTGGAACATCTTGTCACATACTAAGTGCGACAGCATCATTAACTTCTCCAATTAGTTCAATATTATTTGCTGGGATCACCTTAAGGCTGACGCCATTTTAGGAGAAAAGGGATGCCGAGGTTTTAGCAAGCTGCTTTTAATTATGCTCAGTCTGTGCTTGAAACATAACAAATATGTCTTCAACATGACATCATGCAAATGCTGTGTTGCAATTAGGAACAAAAACAAAAAAAAACAATTCAATGTAATTCGCAAGATGCCAATTTCAAGTTGAACAGCAATTTTAGAGGCGGATAAAGCACACGTGCAGGCCCAATCGATTACCATTCAAAAAAATCAAGTTGTGTATATCTGTGCTCATGTTTAATTTGCTCTGCCTTTATACTGATACAAAATAAACAAAGAACGACAAGTGGAATGTTTACTCTTTTAAAAAAAAAAAAAAAAAGAATAAAGAAAAGCCCCATCAATTCCCCATTGAAAGAATCACGGAGCCGTCATTTTGTATTCCTGAATAAGTTAGCCACAACAAATCCATATTTACACATCAAATAAATCCATCTTCACAAGTAGTATGCAGATTGATATTTATGTGCTCATCTCCAAGACGTACATGCACCATTTGTTGACATCATCATTCATCTTTCTCAACGGCCCATATTCGGGCCGATATTCTGGCCCGTTACCTTGGCAACAGACTGGCTTATCCGCGCCATCGGCTCACATCAAAAAGGACTTGACAAATGGTGAATATGGTGAATATGCAAATCATAATATTGTGTTGAGTACAGCGTTACTTCTTTGGTAATACAAAAAAAAAAAGATTACATACATGTGTATCATCACACACTTTATATGACTCCGTAGATCAACTTATAGGGAATAAATAGTTTTAAAGCGCAAAGAGTATATGGTAGTTACGTTTTTATATTATCATCAAGATTTGGTTTTACTTTTTGCTCTGGACAATGTTATCGAAAGCATCGGTAGGGATGACAGCATCCGAATCGGAAATCTGTTTGCGGGTGTGGTGAGTAAGGGCACAGAAACGGATTGGGTACAATGTAAATAAAAGCGCGTGGGAAACAAACACCACTTCGGGTCGCTAATATCTTTGTGTATACTTTAGAAAACCATCTGGCCACACGGTTGCCTTCTTCCAAGATGCCCTCCCACTGCTTTTCCCAGCCAAGCAACTTGCAGTTTGGTGGCAGCCGAGGAGTTGGACCACTGAGCCAACTTGCCAGCACTCATCTCAAGGAAGGCTCTCGCAGGAGCCCAAATAGGAGCTTGGTGGACAGAAGCGTGTGTGTGTGTGTGTGTGAGAAAACGGAAAGTGGAAAAGACTAATACTAAACAGCAGGTTCACTACCATGTAAGGTACGTTGGGATTTTTTTTTATGTATGCTTAAGTTGTTTTTGAAGAGTTACAAAATGTGGTTTTGTCATCCACGTCTAGTTTGGACGCAAAGATCGACCTTATTTGGAAATCTCTTTTTCATGAGAGTTGATTGGCGTCAACTTTGTCTAAATATTGATTTTGATGAAAGGTTCTGTTCCAAGAGGAATACAATTTGGCGGTCGGGGCAATTTGATTTGAGCTGCTCGCTTGTTTATGAGTTCAATATCAGTATCGTCGCTTTTTGTTTACACCCAAATTGTTCATTCAACTTTTCTCTCATTTTGTACCAATTTGGAATATTTTTTTCTTGAGTTTTAGCACTTAAAAAAGTTCATTGAATTGTTCTTAATTTCCATTTTCAATTGTTAATTGATGAATTTTAGAGCGAAACACGAATTGAAATCCATTCTCCACCTCCCCACCTGGCCGCTCAGTCTCGGGCTGGCCTTTAGTTGACCAAGAGCTCCTGGTACTGCTCAGACCTCAGGAAACGACCGAAGGAGTCTTTCTCCATCAAGGCGTAGATTCTCTTTTGGGCCAGGTCAAAGGTTTCGGGAGAAAGATTCACCAAGTTCCTCAGAGTCACATCCTTGGTGAAATGGTCAATGTTGACCTGTGGCAGGAGACCAAAGAGTCAAACTCAGCAAGTTGTTTAGTGACTCGAGATCTGAAGGGAAGCCTGACTGACCTCTTTGGGGCCCTCCGACTGAATGTAGTCTTCGTAGATCATTTTTGCCTTGGCAGCCATCTTCTCCGGATTCTTGGTCTTCTTGAAATCCTTGCAGGCCATCCAGAACTCGATATTCTCATCACTGAACTCAGACTGCAGGAAGGCACGGAAAGTAGCCAGACCATCTAACAGACAGAGGCAGGAAAATATTTAACATGCATACTAGCGATAATCAATACCTGGCCCCTTTCGACTTTGACCATTTAGTGACCTTTCTTCGAAGTGGCAATTAGCTTCATATCATCTCAATCTTTGTGGGAAACGGAATTTATTTGACACGACAAAAACTTATCCTGGATCTCAAATGATTTGCTTACTTGTTGGAGTGAGAGCACTAAATGACTTTTGCTTGGAAAAGACCCAGCCGAGTGTTGGTCCCGGCAAAACGTGATCGCTATCGAGTTCAAACAATGTTTCAAGCAAATTTAGTCACGATAAGCTTTGAATGTTTGACACTCACGAAAGCAAACAAGTTAATTTGGAAAGAAATACACGCTGTTTGTTTCCCCAACGTCGTCCAGAAGCAACACAAACTCAGTTCATTATACGGCATTGTCATTGGGCACAATGCCCTTAAAAGGTTCCATTGTCTGATCAAGGCTGCGCTGGGCATGATAAGCCTTCTGCTTGCCCCTCCGCCTTTTATCTGTCATCTCGACCACCGTAATGGATGGCTCGCTTTTAAACAGCAATCAAGCTGCCGCCGAAGTGCACGCACGCCCGTTGACAAGCTGCTCGTAGAAGCAAACAAAAAAATAAGTTCACACTTGTAACCTCTACAAGGCTCAATAATGTGTTGAGGTTGCTGATTGTGAAATTGGTTGACAGCCATTTGCTGCGTGGCGAACGTCTGCTGACCCTCGGCCGCGGAGGGGGCCGAGGACCGCAGAGAAGATCGTGGGCTGCCCGCCGCTGACTCGGCCGTCACCTCTCGGACCCGCTGACCTCTGGCAGGCGCTCCAAGACATGACGGGCCAGAACAAATCTACTTTAAGTCAACTTCTCCCCAACTCAAACTTGCACTGAAGCAATCAAATTCAACCTTCACACGCACCAAAAAAATCCGACTGCCATATGTGAATACGTTCTTTTTCTTTCTCGATTCTTTATCTGGCTATTTATTGTTGTTTCCGCATGTTGGAGCTGCGATTCAGTTGAAATGAACTTGGCGGACTATTCCAATTCTGAATTCATAAGCGTAACACACGCAGCCGCCACGGAGCAATCCATATAAATCAAGAGCGTGCGTCTCCACAAAATGGATTTCTCTGCTCCCATCGGTGCAAGAGAAATATTTTAAAAGGTCTTCTGCCGAGTTGAAGCGCCTTGGCTACTTGCATTTCGCAACCTCTCATATCATACAAACACATTGAATTAAACAGTTGTTTGTAAAACTTTTTCAAAAGAACAAAGAGGATTTGTGTCTGGTCAATTCAAATCTTTCACATGATAGTGTCTTTACTAAAAATGAAAATAAATTTGGCAGGCTGTTTATGGCCTAATGGGCTCCAAATTCAAAGGAACCCTTGTCATTGTAAACACTCTCACGGACAGACAGACAGCAGACCTCAACAAGGCATTGTTTCCTGTTGGGCAATGGCCAAAATCAGATGTTGTGTAATCTTTGAGCAACTTTTGAAACAGTCAAGAGTCTTCACGTCTGGTTCAACGAACGAGTTGAGCTCCTGTGAAGCTGATAAGGGAGGGAGCGCACTTACAGTTGTTGTTCAGGACTCGCTCCAGACTCTCACGCCACTGGGAGGCCTCCTCGCACGAAGGTCTGCGCACACAAAAAGTGCAGGATTTGTAAAAAAAAAACAAAAGCATTTGTTAACACATTCTGAAATGGGCCGTGCAAATTAAACAAAACCAAAAGACAAAATGCTGCTGCTGCTTTCTTGTTGCAACCTTTGAGAGACGTGACCATTCAAGTGTTTGTTCTGAGAGGGTTTGTGTGGAAACAGCTGCTGAAAATTGGGCTCACAAGGTCCATTCTGAGACCGTTCGGAAAATTTAGCAGGATGATATTCATATTTTGTAATGAGCAAATGGAAAACAGCTCTGCTTTTTACAAAATGATTTGCACTGAGTGACAATGCAGGTGCTACATTGAAAGCGCAGAAGAAATATTTAGCAAAAAACACTTAAGAAATAGTGCCTTTTGAGAAGTCGCTTTGGGTTTGGGTTCGGTCTTGCGACTTAGCCAAACGCGAGCAAACCACAGCAGGACTTGATCTTGTCGGCTACACAAAGGTGAGGAGGGGAAAAGGCTTACTTGTGAAGCTTCTCCGGCTTCTTCTCGCTTTTCTCCGGGTAGGGAACGATGAGGTCGATTGCATTTTCCGGCTTTTGAAGCAAAACTCCCAATTTGGACTTGATCTCCTTGGCCCTGTAAAACATGAAGCAGAGGCGCAGGTTAACAGCTTGTGCAGATGCCTTTTGTTTGTGTGTGTTTATTAGACTTAATATTATCATTACACTAGGTGAAATCTAATTTAGACTGTTTGTTTTGTTGCACACAGTACACACAGAACCAGATTGCGCACGTGCCGGGAGCGATATTGGCGTGGAAAGGACACGTAAACAGTGCTGATCGTCTTGAGATTACTCAAGAGCACCTCGGCAGTAGGAAGCACAAACGGACCTCTCCAACAAATACTTGCCGTTTTAAACTTTTGATAACTTCAGCGCTCACTGTGCTGCACAAATCTATGATAAAAAAATATTTCATGGAATAAACAACACTAAAAAATTACTCAAAATAATAAATATGTGGAATATGAAGCATAGTTAGGTAATTTTTCTCTCTGGGAAAAACAACGACCTTTTTCCTCTCAGCAGGAACACCGACATTTAGGTGCCAAGATGCTTCTTTGGATTATTCTCATTTTAGCGCTAAATCAAAGAAAGCAGATGAAGCTCTAATGATGTGAAACTTGCGGGTGGGTCGGTCTTACCTTTCAAGGCAAGTTTGGGGCAGGGCAGCTAATCCTTTACACATTTTTGCAGAAGCGTCAAAAAAGTTGCTTTAATCTTCACTGCTTTTGTCCAAAGTGAGCAGGAGAGTTCTTCTTGCGTTCTGGCCCAGGCTTTGAACATGCAGGGGGCTTTATGCAGCACACCCCCACCCAACCCCTCCACCCTCCTTCCCCTCTCCGGGCTGCGGGCCAAAAGTGAAGCCAATCAGACTGGAATGTGTGCAGCCCTGGTGGCGGCAGAGTCTGGACAAAGCGGGACAGAGGAGGACAGAGGAGGACAGGTGTTTACGTGCAAACACCTTGGCAGGACTTCACATTCAGCATCCCCAAACACAGCCACACACGTCCAGCTCTGGCAGACCTTCACCACCGAGGAACTCTTTCTAAAAAGTCTGAAATCATGATGTGATAGTTTCTTCTAATACGACTGATTTGACAACTGACTGAATGCTTGACTATTTTCTCGTGTTCTCGGGCCACAGAGGCTCTCAGCAGGCAGCAGGCTGAGAGGCTGACCTTTCCCCAGCGCTCACTCTGGGAAACTCCTCGACTGAGAAAGAAGCTGTTTCCCGACATTTTATATACAAACACGCGTCTTCAGTCGATAAGAAGCGACAACTTCAAATTTAATCAAAAGTAGAAAGACATTGAATGAGGCCTGCTGAGATGTGAAATGTGCAATCATAAATATTATTCAAACAAATTAGTGTCACTTCCAATTATAAGCCGCCAACTATATTTGCCACATATGTAGAAGGCAATGTTGCTTCTGTCGTCCTGTATTTATGTTGCTTGTATTGTTGAAAATGTCGCGAACCTCGTTGAACATTTTCCATTTTATTGGCTTGAGCAAACACAGCAGTCGTACTGTTGAGCACACGTTTGCTTCGTGCTGGCGCTTTCCTGGAATGCACATCTCTTTTCCAGCGTGTCTTTCCATTCATCCATCCTTGAATAATGAGTATTCCCCCATTTGCCCATGAAGATAAACATGTCCCCCCCCCTCACCAGTCTCACTGCCCTTTGTGACAAAGTTTGAGTCAGATCACCTCCAGGCACTTTTATGGCACCGTCATATTCAATAAACTCAATGAAGGCGGTTTTGTGATGCTTTACGTCCAGGAATTAGTCGTGTATTCCCATCTCAAAATGTCTTTGGTCAAGATGGCTTTGCTGAATTGCTGACACAAGGTCGGCTGACTAATAAGTGTCCGGATTCTCACGGCTTGCAGCCCACACCGACGCAAGAGGAAATTAAACGTCTCTTCCCACAGCGCCATCAATTGTTTTCATGAAGATGTTTATTTGAAAGAGCTTTTTGGATCAAACTTCTTACACAACGGAAGGGAAAAATCTACAACTACTGTTTAGCTCAGATATACGACAGCTTTTGCCATTGCAAATTCAAGACGGTAGAGAAAACAATTAGTAGTTATCTGGTCTTAGAAAAATAAATGTTAATCCTTTATTCAGAAAAAATGCCACCAGAGGTCAATTTGATATACAATTTTGTGGCCACTGTTACGTAAGCGGAATACAGCAACCGCAATCATTTTTTGCATTTAAAATTAGACACGCTGAGTCTGGAGCTTAAAAATTTGTTCATCTTGGCATTTGTTCATGTGGAATGTTCACACTGGAGTCACAGGATACTTCGTAACAGGAACAAAGTATTTGCACTTGATTAGTTGCAAGCGCTGTAGCAGACATGATGAATCGCGGAGGAGGTTGAGTCTGAGCGGAGGCATTCAATAAACAAAACCCTCTGTGGAGTGGAAAAAAATAAATACAAGTACATGCTCATGGCCACAAGTGTAATCCTCAGCCTGCTGGGGAAACGGAATCACGCTACAAGATCACAATGCAGGCACATCTTGATAATTTGTCAGACTTTAATTACACAACGTCTTATATTTTGATGAATAAATTAAGTCAAGCAAGTGCCAAGAGAAAGGACAGAAGGTAGCGGCAAATTCTATGAGTGGGGTATATGAGAGTGTCTGGAGGAGGGAATGACAACAGCACGACACTCTAAGCATGGGAAAGTTCCAAATGCGGGTCCCAAGTGGAAAGCCAATATTGAAATATGGAGAAAGCCAAAGTTCCTCTGAGGTCACATCCTCCGCCTTCTCATCATCATCATCATTATGTAAGATTCAATTGGGTTAATTATAATTAGTAATGTGATTGAATATATTTTTGCAGACCTGGAAAAAAAGGAACAATGAAATTTCCACATTTCACAGCCTGTGTTCTTTTTTTTCATGTTTGGAGTCTGTGTACAGAAAGCTTGTCTTGTCCGCCCGTCCACAGGACATTCGCTACTTGTTGACTTTTTCACAGGCCAGCTGACAGCTTAACAATTTGAAGGTACTTTTTAGACAACAGCCCTTGGTTGTCCCAAAGGTCAATTTGTTTTTTACAGGCCAACCATCATTTTTTGTCCTGCCATGTTTTATATATTTTTAAATACGACTCGATTTACTGAGGTTTTGATGTCTTTTCATCTCTTTGCACTTTGGCCTTGACATCTCATCAACGTCACGCTTCATGCTCTCTTGGTAAATCATGAGGCAAGCCGCTTGAGGAATGTCTCATCCGACGTCATCATTTGCGAGAAGCATCCACCGCACAAAGCATTCGCAGCATTCTAGAAAGATTTCTTGAGGACAGTGCTCATAAACCTTCCACCCCCTCATAGGGCAAAACTCCACTTTGGGCTTTGAGACAAATACAGAAAAGGAAAAGCAAATGCTTTCCACCTCCAAGTGTAATCAAACGTGAGAATCAGAACTGCTGTATTGAAAACAATGAATGAAAAATGAAAATGCATCACAAGAAATGAACACAACAGAGCAGACCGACGTCCCTCATCCTAAATACCTAGGTAATATTCATGCCCCGCAGGTGTGCTGCAGGAGGCTCCGCCCACTATCAAGCACCCACAAAATTGTGGGATAAAACGCACACACTCATGCACGCACACATGCACGCACACGTAGGGCACAATTTGATAGTTTTGTGTCCCTCGACATTGACAAATAAGAAAGTAGTAATGCACATGTGCACAGTCCTGTCAACAGCGATGCGTTAACTAGATCCCATATAAGGGCAGTGCAATATCAGATGTTCACCACAAGAAGGTGCAAGAACAAAACAAATAAAAATCGCCTTCAGCTCAGCCTGCGTGTCCAGGATAAATCCAGAAGACTGACATTATTTTATCTCCACATAATAATTTTTATTCATAAAAAATCACGAAAATTACACAAGACGTTTTAACGAGAACATTGATGTTAAACAAAAGTCCGTTTCACAGCGTCTGAGATGCTCCTCTGTGTTTTTGAGCAGTGGACTCGTGATAGTCATTATTCGGCTGAATTTTATTTTTATCTGAATTGTGTTTATTGTACTGAATTTACCAGCCCACCCCACGGCTCCATCCCCAGTTAGGTAAGTGACATGTGCACAGTCCTGTCAACGGTGATGCGTTAACTAGATCCCATGAAAGGGCAGTGCAATATCAGATGTTCACCACAAGAAGGTGCAAGAACAAAACAAACAAAAATCGCCTTCAGCTCAGCCTGCGTGTCCAGGATAAATCCAGAAGACTGACATTATTTTATCTCCACATCGTAATTTTTATTCATAAAAAAATCACGAAAATTACACAAGAGGTTTTAACGAGAACATTGATGTTCAACAAAAGTCCGTTTCACAGCGTCTGAGATGCTGCTCTGTGTTTTTGAGCAGGGGACTCGTGATAAAGTCATTATTCGGCTGAATTGTGTTTTTAGCTGAATTGTGTTTATTGTACTGAATTTACCAGCCCACCCCACGGCTCCATCCCCAGTTAGGTAAGTGACGAAACAAAGGATACAGTGACGATTCCACTCACACAGATCTTGATTGTCGTGGTGATTTACTGCTTTAAAGCGCCCTCTGGTGTTTCTATCGAACACAGGCGGATCTTGAAGTATTTATGAAAAAAGAAAAACAGACACGTATTTGTGTCCAGAAATTAACCCAAATGTCCCACCGTAAGTCAGTTGAACAGATATTTATGCAGCTGTGACTTTGATGGGCGCTTAATTGGTCAAATTTCCAAAGTGTAAACAATTGCATGGCGCTTTCATAATTATATCGAACCTAATTATCTTGCATGGATATGCATTCTAGAAATATGTGCCTCAAAACGGCCACTGAACAACTCTTGTGTGTTTGATTATACCGCAGGCGTGCGAGCCAGCTGTTCCCATGCCCGTCAACGACATCTAAAAACACAAAGTCGACATTCAGCCCCAGTGCGGCCAAACGAATCTAAACCTGATCAAAGGCAACAAGAAATTAGATAACCTAAACTAATCGATGCTTTCAAGGTTTTTCCAGTGCCTTGGAGTTTTCACGGTTGTTGGCTTCCATTTTTCTTTTCAATTTATTACCTTAGTTGATGGCAAGTGCAAACAGTCACTGTGCTTATCATCAAACTTTATAACCTCTGTTACGTCCATGCTGTCACTTTTGTCACTGTGCTTCCTGTTTGCCAAAGTATTTCCCATTCGCACCGTTCCCTGGGCACCACAACTCAACAAAACACAAGCTGGGCGCCATGGAAAGACAACATACAATTATTGCTATTATTAGTGTTACACTTGAATGGCCTCAACCACTTTCATACTTTGCCGTGTCTCATTTATTGACCAATCTCTTTTCCCTTAACAGTCGTGAGGAAATATAAAATGATGTTGTGAGGGAAGCCATAATATTAGGAACACCAGCTCACCTGTGATTGTGTTAAAATATTTGTTTAACCGAGTGTGACGCGGGTACAAGATAATATTGTGTATAGAATTTTTGATGCAACGTTCACCCATTTGCATCCACATCCTTATTAGGGTTGTGGGTGGGACTTATCCCAGCTGACTTGGGGGCAAGAGGCAGACTCCATCATGGAATGGTCAAATGCTGGGAAGGATCCCCTCAGGAAGGGAGATTTGATTTCCAAAGACGACATTCGGGTCTCCATCCAATTGCATTTTGTGAATATAACAGATGAGAAGAAAATGGAACACATTCTTGTTCAGTTTGTCAGGTTTATTTTCTGTTATGTAAAAATACAACCTTTATATAAATCGCCATGTATTAGTGAGGAGTGGCCACGATTCTTTTTAAATGCACAAAATCCACATCAATAAATACAAAACTTCATCATATCCCATTTTTCTTGTCAAAAACAGTGCTTACAAACAGACCCCCCCGCAAAAGAGCTTTTGCATTCCTCCCATATCTTCTGTCTTGATTATTTTGTGCCATTCCAAAGCAGCTGCCTTGACCCCCGCAGCGCTATCCAGGGATGTTCCAGTTGCGGAAACGGAATCCTGTGCTCTCTTTCCAGCGGGTCATTGAAGGGGAGACTTTTCTTGTCAGTGCGGCCGGACAGGCTTCATCGGCACCAGCTCAGGGCTTCCTCCCCAGCAGGGACAGTTTGCTGGGCTTGGCGCCTTGCTTGGCTTGACCCAGCAGATCCCCGAAAGCCGGCGAGCGCAGGAAACGTGGGTAGCAGTCTTTTGCCATGAGCATGTAGACCTTGTGCTGCGCCTGGTCGAAGCAGTGCGGCGACGGCGAGCTCATGTTGGCTCTGGTGATGTCACGGGTTTCGTGGTCAATGTTAATCTGGAAACCAAGACGGTGAGACGGAATTAAACACCAAGTCAAATAAGGCCTCCGCAAGTCCTCGTCAAATACAAGATTTGATTTGACTCACCTCCCGGGGAGCCTCGCTGCCGATGAATTCGTTGTAGATTTTGTGGGCTTTCGCAGGCAATTCGTCGAGACATTTGGTACTTCTGTAATCTTCACATGCAAAGTAGAACGCAATGTTCTCTTCGCTGAATTCGGATAGTAAGAAGGCAGTGAAAGCGCACAGTCCATCTGGGCCAAAAGAGGAAAAAACCCAGTTACAAATTGAACAACTACATTGAATCAGCTCAAAATGTCAAAACTGCTATTACGTGTGCAAAGACGTCCTTACATTTGCTCGACAGGAGTTGTTCAAATGATCCTTTCCACCTCATGCACTCCTCCAGGGTTGGCCTAGAACAAACAGTGCCTTGTCGTTAGACTTGACCAGATTGAAACACAGACTTGTTGACGGCTGGGGCTGGGAGAATTGCTCTTACTTGTTCTTTCCCATTTTACAGCTGAACAGACTCCTCTCGGATTTGTGCAAAAGGCTTCCCAGCCTGGCTTTCAGCTCTTTGGCCCTGCGGAGAAAATATTGAGAAGGTTACATTCGTACCCATTTGGATGTGACCTTGAGTGCAGCAAGCCGAACACATTTGTCATCAATGCCGCTCAAGTGAAACCTAAAAGCGATTTTATCTGCTCAGAGAAAATCAACTGTGATGGCTTGCTGATGATGCCTCCATTTTGCCTACCTTTCCAAGCAGCAGATGGGCATGGATGCGAGTGCTTTACACATAACAGCGGACTGTAGACGGTGCGGCTTGGCGTCTCTCCTGTGTGGGGCGGTGCTCAAATATCCGTGGGATCCGCGTCTGCGTGCCTGAAATCAGCCGAGAGAGCAGCTTTTATAGCAGGCGCCCGCGCCTCCCGTGTGTCATCAGACCTCGCAGCCAATCCCAGCGCGCCCATGGGTGAGAGTCACCGTCAAGTCAACACAAGGACATGAATGGAGGGGGCTTGCAAATTGCTATCAAATGATTGAAAACAGTAAACAATAAAGCCACTCTAATAAGCATGTCCTTGAATACTCCTTCTCTTACAAAACACTTTTAACACACGGAATAATAGTGAGATCAAACCAGAAATTTACTATACAAGAGAGGGGCCATTACAGGATATGCGGAAACTTAATATTTGGCAACATGAAGCACTCTGCTCTCTTAAGACCTGTAGTTGGGGGTTAAAGTTAAAGTTAAAGTCAAAGTCCCAATGATCGTCACACACACATCTGGGTGTGGTGAAATTTGTCCTCTGCATTTAACCCATCCCCGTGTGATTTTGATCCATCCCCTGGGGGAGAGGGGAGCAGTGAGCAGCAGCGGTGCCGCGCTCGGGAATCATTTGGTGATCTAACCCCCCAATTCCAACCCTTAATGCTGAGTGCCAAGCAGGGAGGCAATGGGTCCCATTTTTATAGTCTTTGGTATGACCCGACCTGATATTGAACTGGACCGGACCTGACCGGAACCGCGGCGCCGTCAAAATAGTGCAGACAGTTTGTCAACAACAATGCACAGCACTATATGGAGTACCGAGAAGCTTACATAAAGCTAGCGCTGAAGGCGTTTCAAAGAAATCGGAGAACAGCGGTGTGTGATGATGCACTCAGTTTCTTTCGTCCACGCAAAGTGTTTACTATCATTAGCCACAATTTGGTTCCCTCATGAGTGTATTAATATATGCAAGTTTGCCAATCGATTCTATTCAAACAGTTCCAGGAAGTCCTCCATGGTTTACAAGGTGGTTTCGAGTCGTCAAGCAACACGCAATGTATTTGTTTACCCCCCAAGGGGCCTCGCCATCAAGGAGTTTTTTGTTAACCACCTGGGTGACTTCAAATCCAGAAATAGGAGCCCCTCTCAGATAAATCCCCAGATTCTGCTTCCTCGTGCCTCTGGAACCGAGGAGCTCTTCTAGGTATCAAAGTTTGTCTTGCGTTTAAAAGCTAAGGGCAATTGTGCTCAGTTTCACATCACTACGAGTAAAACAGACCCCAGAACCTTGTGCACAAAAACATTTGGCCGACATTTGGTGTCCCAAGACCACGTGTGCATCACTAGATATGTTGCCTGAACTAATATGGAGAGGATGGAAATGAAAAAAGAGTTGCCTTGGGGAAGCCGGCCTCTTACTCATGAACTCGTTCGATGATGTCAGCTCACCTTTTGTGCCCGTCACAATGGCAACCGGAAGAGAGAGAAAGGAAGGAGGAAATAAAGAATAAAATCGTTTCTTTCAACATTGCTGAGCTTCCCTTTGTGCTTGAAGTTGGCTGATGCAGCCGATGTAGCTGACGCGCACAAGATTTGCTCGCGCTCCACAATAAACTCCAGCGTATTTTTCAGATTGTAAAGTGCACTTCAATTCCTTTACATTTCTCAGAAATCGACAGTTTGCCTCATGTATGCTACCCGAATTGATTAAATTTGGCCTCATTTTGTTGTACTGGCTTGATCCCCTTCAGTGTTAAGAAGAATATACATGTAAAAACTATGATTTGTGTTGACTTGTTGGGAGCTTCAGCTTGAGGCCATTTCAGACCATCCAAACTGACGCTTTACTCAAGCCCGATACCGTGACTTGTAACAAAAGCTGTGACTTACCCTTACGTCACCTGAGAAGGCATTCTGTTTGTCCATAGCCGTTGAAAGACGTTATCTCATCTGAAGCTCAGCATGGGTTTTGTTTATAATCCCTTTCCAAGCCAAGAAATGAAGGCTGCCCCGAAATGTTGCCAGAGAGGATAATCAAATTAATTTGAGGATACGGCCACACTGGCAAATTGAAAGCTCCAGAACAAAAGGCCAGCTCCGAGAACTACTGGGAACATCTTTTTGAAAGAAATTAAAAGGACCTAGAATGAACCTCTTTGCATCTTACAGAGAGGCTTTCACCTAGAAAAGTAGGTCAGGAAACGTACAACGCTTCTGTAAGGACAAATTAGAAGTGGACAAGCCGCATGATGGCAAGAAAAACAGAAAGACAATAGCTGCATCGTGCGTGGTGGATATGATCGGAAGAGTAATAAAGAAGCATGATGATCGTCCTGGCTGTTGAGCACAAAAGCATCACAAATGTGTTCTCACGACCCGCGGCTACGTGAAGCGGGACACCCGGTTGGTGACCTAATAAAGAATTTAAAAAACAGGACGTTATGTCAACAAAAAACAAAACGTACGCCGCATGTTACTACCAACATCTCATTGTGACATTTATTTCAGGCGTCTGACAATATGAATAACACCTGAAAAAGAGTAATTTCATTAAAAAATGATTGAAAATATTTTCATCTTTGAAGAACTGGGATATTTCCCTTTTCCAAGCAAAACTCTTCCACAATCAAAGAGAAGAAAACATTTCGTTGTCATTTCACAAATCACATCCGGCAAACAGCGAGCGTCCGCCCTAATCACTTCCTCGGAAAGCGTTTACTTTATGGCAAAACTCTCGCATGCAGCTGTGCTACATCAGTAGATGCAAATGTCATAAATGAAGAAAAACGGTGGAGCACTTGCTCACGTGTGTTGCACTTGCTCACGTGTGTTGCTTGGGTGTCACTTTGCGTGTGAGAAAACAAAGCCAGACAATCGTCTTATGGGAAGCGTTCGTCTCTTGTTTGTTTTGGAAGCGTGGGCAGAAAGAAAACAACGTTGCGGTCAAAGCTCAATGCCAGCGGAAGAAGCTATAATGTTTCCCGACATATCACTGTTTTTGTTTTGATCTGAAGGCCTCGCTGTGCTGTGATGCAGCGACGGCTTGCGATTGGTTGAGACAAATCTGGTCGTATGTGTTTCACCGTTCGTCGAGGCCTGAGACATCCATGCAGCACGTCAAATCGTAGTTTATATTTTTGATTTGGAATTTGTTCTCGGCCACTGTGTGTGTGGTCTCTGCGGGGTTGTGTTCGGCAGCATGCACGCTGCAACTTGTGTTGTTTTTTTGTCCAATGGTCTGATGGCACTCTGGGGAGCTGATGAAGAGCCTCCAGCAGGACGAGCCAGATGGTCGCAAAGATTGTTAAATAACCACTTGAGAGCGTTATTTCATTCAACTGTAACTCTCTTGGATGTATTTAGACAAAGTTTCGCAAACCTGAAAATATGAAGAAGAAAAAAAAAAGTCTTCTGCCTTCCTTTCCATCTCGTGCCCACACAGTCACAATAAGAGCTTATAGTAAGAATCATGTGCTACGCAAATATTCAGTTTTATTCAGCTCACAGTTTGGTTTACTTGAGTCATGCATGAGAGAATATGTAATGGACAGCAAAATCATATCTCCCACTTCAGAGAACTAAAATGTGTTCAAACTGACGGACAACATTGATAAGTTTGCTATTCTTCAAAACAAACTAAAGTGAGGGATAGAAAAATAAAAGCCAACACAGATGAGGAAAAGGTCACCAAATTCTTTTGGCCAGGCAAGATCCAGTAGCTCAAGATCGCTTTGAACTTGTCATTCACCGAATGACTTTGTAGGCGGGGCTAACATTATCATCCGTCCACGTTTCCGTTTTGCAAAGGACTCGCATGCACGGATGGATGGACCTGCTGGAGAAGACACTCAAGCACGTCTATTTGTCTCTTCACAAGTGGTTTCAAAGGTTGGAGGCGTTGCAGTTTCGATGGCTGTCCCTTTGTTGGATCAGAGCGATCGACGTTGGCCGCGGTCGTGAGTCCTTTTGACAATGTCCTGGTACAGCTTGCTTTTGAGGAATCGCGGGTACGAATCCTTCTCCATCAGACTGTAGATGAGAGCTTGAGCTTCATTCAGGCTGCCAGGGTAGGGCTCCTCCAGGCTCTGTCTGGTCTTCTCCCTGGTCTGGTGGTCCATGTTGACCTGGCGCAAGAATGCCATCAGTGGTGCTTTTGGAGAACAAAACTTTCCTTAAAATGCAATTGCGTCCAATCAGCTTTGACACTTTTACACACTTTGCCATTTCTGCCTGGCAACAGCACTTCTCACTAAATTGTTTCTTTCGCATTCCCATTGCAGGAGCACCACTGACCTCTCTCGGTGCCTCAACATCAATGAATTCCTTGAAGATCTTATTTGCTTTGGACAAAAGTTTGGTTGAGCTCTTGATTTTTTTGTAGTCCTCGCAGGCCATCCAAAACTCGATGTTTTCGTCGCTAAACTCACTTTTGAGAAACGTTCGGAAGGCGGCCAGGCCATCTGGACAAAAGACGGAAACAGAGTTAAACGTAATGACTATTGCGAGGCAGCATATTCTTCAGGCGCTTTTATCAGGTGATGCACAGCTTAGACTCTTGTTCCCAGAAACGGGCTTTGTTTGTTAGAACACAGACAAATCAACAACCCCCGCCCCCCCCTTCAATCTTTCTTCATTAGTGCAGATAAATGATCAATTTATGTGCAAGCGCAGAGCAAGGGCATGTTTTTCTCCAAGCGCCATGTCACGTTGACCCGTTGCTTCCATCCTTCTCGTCTCGCTTGTTTACAGAGCGCTCAGCACAGCTCGGCCGGCTTGTCTGTAAATATGCAACGTTCTTGGTGCGAGCTTCACAACACGCTGTTTTGTGCAAGGCCGTATCCTTTTGTTCGGTTAGATTGACATCAATATTCATCACGACGACGCCAGGAATCACCGAATATCTTTAGCTGTGGGCTGAATTCAAGAATCCTTCCTCTGTTCTTCTTACCTGCGAAATGTTTGTTTTTTTCCGTCTTAATCCTCGTGCCTGGAAGTTGAGCAATATCTACCAGATGTGACCCATTTGGACACTTGCAACATTTGGGCGAGCTGAATTCACCCATTTGAATTTGATTTGTCATTTCAACAAGGTTTTATGTTATCATGGCACAATGCATGTGAATGGCAAGCCCCCCCAAACAGAAAGCTATTTACTTACATTTGTGGGACAGAACGTGATCAAATGATTCAGACCATCCAACAACCTCGTCTGTTGACAATCTGACGGAGAGAGAAAAAAAACGCCACGGCAAGAATGGCGGTCATGCATTTTAATGGTTTACGTAATAGTGAAAGGCAGCATGATTAAATGCATCATGTAGCCTGTGCTCAATCCAGAGTGGTTGCAACTAAATTGTGTTTGCTGGGTACGAATGACGGCCAATACTGGTCAGAAAATGGATGGATGGATGGATGGATGGATGGATGGATGGATGGATGGATGGATGGATGGATAGATGGACGGATGGACGGATAGCCAGACAGATGGACGAACTCACTTCAAACACCTGGCAGTCGTTTCATGGGCTGGAGGCAGAAACTCTGACAAGTCACTGTAGGAGTCAGATTTGTGAGATAAACATCCTAATCTGGTCTTCATGGTGCTAATCCTGTCGAATGAAGATAAAAACGTTTACTTGGCATCAGAAAAATATTGTTTTGCCAAATGTTTGTTTCTCTGCTCTTTTCTAGGTTTGCCCATTTATGAAAACGTCAGACAAAACATTTAAGGTTCATTTTATAATGTTAAAACATGCCTTTCTATATGAGCTCTAACAATTATTTGTGAGTTAATAATGTGTTGGGAAGCTAGTGGAGGTTGTTCTTAGGTGATTGGGGCCAAGTTACGCTGTCTGGGCTGTGAGGAGGTGCGCCACAAAAAAAAAAAAAAAAAACGCTTCTTGGGCTGGACACTACCGGCAATTCACTCTAAAACAGTGGTTCTTAACCCCCTAGGGGTGCGAGAATGCTTCCTAGGGGGTGCGAAGATACCCTGGGGGTCGGGTAACCGAAAAAAGTGAAAAATTCTGGAAGTCAAGAAGTCATTGTGTTAATCGGAATTAGGGATAATGCTAATTAAGCCTTATAGCTGTAAAGTAAACCAATTATTATTATAATAATTATTTAGGGTTAGGGGTGCGAGAACTGGTTGGTGAATTGAATGGGGTGCGAACAAGGAAAAAGGTTAAGAACCACTGCCCTAAAACTTTGTGGACTTGACTAGTCCCTGATTGACCCAATCCGGGAGGACACAGAAATACTTGGGCAGTTTTGTTTGGATCGATGAGCTGCTGGACTGAAGGCTATTTTGGGGTCTTTTTAATCACTTTTGGAATGCGTGTCAAAAGTGCTGCCCTAGAAACACGCCTGTTACATAGCAGAAAGCACACGCACTGGACTGAAAACGCAGATGTGCCCGTCATCTGCATGTGAGTCATAATCTCAAGGTGAATTTCATTTACTAATTGAACTACGAATGGATTTTCAGCAAGGATTGGAGAAATCAAAGGTTGCCTTTTATGTCACCACTCGCTAAAAATAGCAAAGCGCTACATTGAGGATTCCGCTTCCTTGCCAAAGCACTATTTCTGCACGTAGGGATGGTGTCTTTTTTGTGTCTGCGCGTCTTGACCCACTTAAGTCAGTATCTTATAAAAGCAACCACACATACTGTAGGCGCAACTGAAATGTCTTCTGTATACATGTGACGGATTTCAAAAACTCGTGCGTTCCCAGATGATGGTATGTCAAGTGAGGACACAACACTGACCAATCGGCAGATTCAAAGTCATTTTCATGCATAGAGGTAAGAAATGGCTCCGCTTTGTATTTTCCAAAGCAGCTTCCTCTCTGCTCTCTTGTGATGAATCTGTCTCGAGTTGCGGTCGGGTGCAGACACGTGCTTCAGTTGAACTATTTATAAGAATATCCTGACAAATGTGTGTTGTCAGGAGGAAACAGAGCATGTTCTATTCAGCCATGCAGCAAAGGCTGGCTGGCTGGCTCCCGGAGGGAAGCAGCTAAAAATAGCAACCGCTGACACACCTCTCCAGTTGGAGAGAACGCGCTACGTTTGCTTGTTCTCCTTCAAAGATGCACGCGGGGTTGCTCGGTGCCCATCACATCGTCCATGTCGACTAACATGCTGCAATTCAGTTGTCCTCATTTTGGATGTGCATAAAACAGCTTTGCTTAACAAGCAGTTGCAGCAAACAGTTCCGAGGTTGGGGGTTCTAATCCCATCTCAAAGACAGTTTTAGCTCCACTAATAATCCGGTACCCGTCGAATGCTACAACTGAGCCCTCAAAAATTTTGGTTCATTATGTTGGTGCCGGAGCACGTCTAGTTTATCATGTTTTTGAATTTACCATCCAGTTTATCAAACTTGGAAATGGCTGATGGAAGGTAGGAGAGTCTGCTGTCGTCTGACGAGTCCATGTTGGTTTTGGAGATCAGAAAATACAAACAAGGCAACTTTATTGATATAATAATATATGATTGATTTCACAGCATTCCAAGTGCTTCAGCAATTAGTGTCCATGGTTGCCAAATGCTTCTTGAGCGTCGCTAAATGCAAAGGTGAGTCGTAAAAACACCTTCCGTGTCCCAACTTTTTGGGAATGTGTTGCAGGCGCCAAATTTAAAATGAATCCATATTGGCAAAACACAGTACAATTTGTTTTGCCAATTTATCAGTTGGAACACCAAAACATTGAAAGTTGTTGTGTATTCCATTGAAAAGGATTTGCAGATGTCTGTTATTAAATGGATTTCATTTACATTCAAATTTCACTGGAATTGGGGTTTGTGTCACTTAATTTGAGCTATCAACCAAAGCGACTCTCCGTCATCATTTTTTTTTTTCTTCCCCTAATTCGACTGAAAGCTGCAGATAATAATCAGGCTGCATGCCGTCAACGATTCATTTAATACTTTGAGCTGCACGTTCAGACAAGGCCGGCTTACATAACAGAAAATGGATATTAATCCTTTACCTGGATCTGTTGAGTCTGTGCAGGGCAGATGATGTACTTTGTCTCCCTTCTTTTTTTTATTTTTTATTGCAGGCTGTCCGGAAGGCGTCTTCTAGTAAAGTGCTCGCTGATTCCGCCCCTGTTGCGTGCATGAATGTGCCTAGCTCAGAAGCGATGATGGGATCTTTGTCAAATTGCCGTCTGTGAGCAAGCGGCGGTGGCAGCAGTAGCAACAGCGGCAGCAGCATGCTCAGCGGTGCGAAATGTGGGAGAGAAGCGAGAGACAGAGGGGGCGGTTGCCAAGTGCCTTATGGGCATTATGCTAGCTCCAGGAGATGGAATTCTGCAAAGTAAGATGGGGGAAAAGCAATATAGTAGATGACACTACATTGTAACTTTGCAATTGAATACGTTGGTTGTAGCAGCTCCCTTATATGGTTGATGCCTAAATGAAGCGCAACTACGCGCTGATGTCAATTGGACCATGTCAAAGCAGTTTCATGTGCACACGGAATGTTTTGTGGAATTTTAACTCTTCAGAACAAAGTGCCACCTTCATCTGGTGCAATATTGGCATCACTCCGTGGCAGATTTTTCTCATTGCAAGAAAACTTAGTGAGATGCATATTTGCCGACTGTCCCAGAGGTCGATCAGTTTTGAGTGTGACTGACTGGCGGAGCCTTACCAAAGTGAACTGAGGTGTTATATAACGCTTTGGCGTGCACGTTGCTTCCGTCTCTCTTTGCCCCTGATATCCTCCATCACGCAGACTGATGATTATTGGGCTGATCCTGGGCTCGTAGATCGGACGTATACCCTCTGATCAGCCTCGCACAAATACCCAAAAACCTGTCATTTGCGATGCCTCCTGTTTTGCCGTTTGGTGATGCTGCTCTCTAGTGGTCATAAGGAGATAGCACACATTCAGGGACGTTTTACAGCTGACTACTGTTGTTTTTATGGCGTTTATTAGATAAAATCGAGATGAGAAAAATGTGAAGATTAGGGATATTTTGCTAGCTGGTACATCTCTTTCTTAGTATTTTTTTCAGACAATTGGTCAAAGGGCCTCTACCATTTTCTTCTAATTTGCATGCATACAAAAACAAAAAAGCAAATAGGAAATTACGTCAAACAATTCAAAACGGCTTATGGAATAAACTTGTCACTTGCTTGCTGTGTACAACATTATCAAAGTCAATGACGTCAATAATCCTTGACGTTTTTTGTCCACGCCTCACAGAATGTGATGTTCTCATTTCAGCCAGAAGATGGCAAAGCACAACAATCTCAGTGACGTCATAACACTTATTTTGGAGACAAGTGCATTTGGGATCAGTTCTATTATTTGGGGCATGGTGACCCAGTCCTTTCATTTCTGATGAGCTTATCAAGATTGAAATCACCGTGATTTTGAAATCTTATAACTGACTAAATTCTGGGCCCATCCACCTAGGACACATACAAAAATAAAATTATGATTTTGGAATGATACAAGCCTTTGGGGAAAGACGAGGCTTTAGCGTGACTGCATGTTACGTGCAGCTGTTTACAAGCGAGTTGCATGCAGTTTACACAAAGTAATTGCCTTTGGCTGCAAGCGGGGGAATACACAAATATATGGGCGTGCACTACAATCAATAAAAGTGCACGGGCTGGATGGCAGCAGCTGCTCTCTACCCAGTTGAAGATTAAGCGATTAAATAGCCAAACTAATGTTGTTGCTATGTCTTCTATGCTCCAGGGGCTGTGAAATACGGACTATGGAAAAATAATGTCCACAGTCATTTTTCTTGTTTGTGTATGTGTGAAATGTGCATTAAACAAGTGTCAACAGCAGTGCGGGATTTGCATTTTTTTCTCCCCTTGGGTTTGCTATTTAAATCTTTCGAAAGTGGCCGAGGCGCAAATTATTCAAGTTTTTACTAATGGGGATTTGATTTCTATCATTGGTCAAAGTGTCACTTTTTGATGCACTGTCATGGGGCTGCTGTTGGAAGGTGCGTCGTTCAATTATTTCAACATGGCTCACCGCTATCACAACACTTCTGTTGTTTGTAATGAAATCATGAATGTCAACGTCGTGAAAGAAATAATGATGCATCATTTTATGATTTTTCAGTGCAGCGCAGAGGAAGAGGAACAAATCAATCCGGTTTGAAATAACTGTGCTGCTGCTCGCCCGTTTCTCCCTTAATTGCACTACTCGGCTGAGGGAGGGGGGAGGCTGGTGTCGGTCCTCCAAAGTCATCACTTTTCAGGGGTACCACAGCAGTGTATCTAAAAATAGATATACAGTACATTGATTCCTACTCTGCTATCAGTATTTTTATTTCCTTTTCCATCATCAGGAAAGTAATGTGGCGAAGCAAAGACCATGTCTAAGTAGATTGTTGTCCCAATATTGCAGAAAGGCTATGATTAGCAATGTTAGCAAATGAGCTCATTTCCTTTGCAGTGCAGCCGGTCAAAGCATTTTTCAGCATTTATTGGGCAATTCCAATTTTTTGTTTCTCGATGTATTCTCAGTACATGCTGCCTCACAAAGTTTCTGTGAGCCAATTAGAAAAAGCTTCAGCACAGGCAGAAAGGCAAAACGGCACAATGGGACCCACCCAACAAGCAACGGCAGCGTCTGTATAATGGCCCAGTCAGTCAAGCAAGCTGCTTCGCTCCCTGAACAGCGCTAATCTATTGTTCCCCTCCTGTTTTTTTCATCCAGCAAGAATTTATTATAATCCAGGCGGTTTGATCTACTGAGATACGGGAGCCTTCGATACAGTGGGGCTGAGCCGAACAGCGTTTGGCATGCTTTGCCATTGTTATCTCTCAGCTGTGAAGTTTTCCAGGCCGGAAGCTGTGGGGGATTTTACCCCAAGATGAAAAATGAGGTAGCGAGTTGGCTGGGATCAAGTCGCTCTTAATGAATACTGTCCCCGCTATGTCTTTACACAAAACACCCTCCTTCCTGTGCATATTGTGTTCAGTCCAACACAGGAAGATGAATGAGCACCGATGGGTGATCCCGTATACATGCAGGGGGTCTTCTTTTCATGGCGCTGAATCCCAACAGTCCATCAAGCAAACACTTCACCTCCAAAGTTTAATCTTCTCTTCCCCGCTGGACCGGTAAATCCTGTGATTGGGCCCCAGTCATGAGGCCAGCTCTGAAAGCAGCAGGGAGAGCATGCCAGTAAAGATGGGAAGGTTTGTGAGGCTCAGATTAGCCTGTGAGTGAGTAGCGAGAAGTCCAACTGCCCAACACAACACAGACCACCCCCCCAACTGTATCCAGCTGATAAGATGGGGAGGCTTGATATTTGCACGCCTTCTCCCTTGATCCAGACTTGCTGTGTGCTCTGTGTGCCATCACAATGCAACGGCCCCATAGCCGCAATTATATCTGAAAATTAACCCAATAAATCATTTGTCAATTAACCATTTCACCATGTTAAGTGTTGCCTTTTAATAGAATTAAATAAGAACCAAACAGACAAGATAAATTAACACATTGTCAATGAAAGTGTGTAATGGATTAAAGCTGGGAAAGTAAACATTGCATCAGCTAAATTGTTTTGGCCTTAGGCAAGACAAGCAGTTTCAAAAATTTGCAACAATCCATCTGAGGGTTGGAACCCCCCCGAAATAATCAAACGCTAGAGGGAGCTGATGCTTCGTCATCATTTCTGTGATACAGCGTGCTCGTGACATTTTTTCCCCGCTACGATTTCATCGTGAGAGCGAGAGCACCTTGGGAAGAGCAGAAGATGATTGACACGCTGATGGCTGAAGCGCACTCTCGAAACTCGCCATCTGTCACATTTGGACTAATTGGCTGATAAGTGCTTTATTTGCAACTGCTGATTCTATTTCCTTACAACACGCTCGCAAGTGTCTATAGATTCTCAAGTGCTTTCCCCATTGCACCGATAACTACGTAAACAAATCGTTAGTTTTGTATCTCTGTGTTTATATATTGACAAGGCTTATGAAAGAATAACTCAAGCGAGAGCACCACATGAAATACAACTTTGCTGGCTTTACAGCAAAGCCTGAGACATTTTCTCCAGCCAGCCTTGAGGTGACTCACATATGACACCACGAAATATTGTTACTTTCACAGATTTTACGGAATATACAATCACCTTGAGAAGTGTACAAAAAAAAGGTTCTCTTCTCAGAATTCAGAATCCATAACATGATGGATACACTTGGATGCTTCAACACTTGTGCTCTCATCAATCCTGGCTAAGAAATGAATCTAGAACCCATTTGTCAAAGAGATGAATTCCTTTTTTAACTCTTCTTTTCCATCAGATTAAAAACTAGCCTATCCCAGCAGTCATCGCGCAGTAGGCGGGGGACACCCTGAACTGGTTGCCAGCCATTCGCAGGGCACACAGAGACGAACAACCATTCACACTTGCACTCACACCTAGGGGCAATTTGAAGTGCTCAATGTGCCTACCATGCATGTTTTTGGGATGTGGGAGGAAACTGGAGTGCCCGGAGAAAACCCACGCGGGCACGGGGAGAACATGCAAACTCCACACAGGGAGGGTCCGAGGTGGAATTGAACCGGCACCCTCCTAACTGTGAGGCGGACGTGCTAACCAGTGAGCCACAGAGTGAAATGATAATAAAAAAAATAAAAGTTAAAAAAAATTAAAAATTTAAAAATTACAAAAAAATAAAATGCTAAAATAAAAAAATAGAAAAATTAAAAATGAATGAATGAATGAATGAATGAATGAATGAACGAACGAATGAACGAATGAATGACTATTCATCTGCATAGATGAGTTCTCATGTTCCAGCCGAAACAGTTGTACAACTAAGCTGATTACTTTGAACGTCTTTGCCTGGCACTGACAGAGACGGACGATGATGAGGAAAGAAATCAAAGCCTGCAAAGCCGAAACGTCCCCTTGTGCTTTTTCGTTGACTTCACCCTTATTTCACTGACACGTTGTCATCTGACTGCAGAGACTCGACTGATCTTGTATCATGATGTGATTGTATCTCGTTACTTTGTGTACAGTCTGTTGAGAGTCAATCTTTTCAATTTCATGTAAAATGGAGTTTGTGGATGCAATCGAATACGGCAAAGCAAACCAAGGAGAAAGTCAATTTCACTTTTTTTCCCAGAGCACCTAAACGCCTGGGCAGGATTCCATTTTTGTGCAGATGACGTGATGACACGTTTGACGTTGTCTTTATAATCATCCATCCTGCAATTTGCAGTTGTCCAAATTTGCCCATCAAATTTTATTGCTGACATGAGACCAAACATTGTGTTGAATTATTCTAATGAAAGCAGTTTAAGGTCGACGCGAGCTTCGGGCAGAGACGTCGGACGCCGCGGCGCTTCATGTTAATGAATGCGCTCGCACCGCCCAGCCAGTGCCGGTGCCAAATGCTGCTTTCTAATGACCTTGCCATTCAAGGGAATCTCTTGTTGCTGCTGGCTTTTAATGAGATTGCCTCATTATAAATTAGGACTTTATTAGTGCTCATGAAAAATAGACAACAGTCCATTAATTCCAAAGGATCATGCTCAGATGAGGTGGGGATACATTTTGAAAAATGACTTTCAGAAGCATTCCATTCATACAAGCCACATCCAGGTTTACCTTAAAAATGTAAAAATGATACAAGTTGCATCATTTTTAAATAATTGAATGTTTTTAATTACTTTTCCATTGTAAAGGATTCCAAAATATCCGCCCGTCTTGCTAACCCTTCAACTGGGGTACGACTGAAGGTAGGCACACTGCTGCTATTTATTAATTTATTGACAGCTTATTGGTACATCCATCCATTTCCTTTATGGCTCACAAAAGATATCGTTTCAAAGTAGAGCGAGACAGAGACGATTTGACGTTGTTTAGGTCTTGTGTTTATGCAACACTGCTCCGTGACATGTTTATCTTGCTTGAATTAATTGGAGAATTTCCTGTTACCGTGATTGATGTCAGAGCCTTGTGGATTTATCGGAGGGAATCGTCGCATATATATAATAGAAACAGATCATTTTGTTCAGACAATAAATACAACAATAAACAATAAAAAAAAATCTATTGTATGAACAAAATAATCTGTTTAGACATGATGAATCTCATTGAAATAAGGGAATTGTCGCGCTCAACCAAAATGAACGTGCAGTCTCTTGTTTCGTTACATTCAGACATCAACTCTTCATGAAATGTCAACTGCTTGACATAAACATTCTTTCCGCTTTCATCACTCCAGAGTTATTTTGGAGAATGTTCGGCTGAACTTTTGCCCTGCTTTGTCTTGAGCAGAGCTAAAGGCACACAAGTGCAATCCACAACCATTCCCTGCGCGTTTACTGAGTCACCTTTTCGATCGGAGCTAATTCATTCTCTGTGAAGTTTCATATCTACCCAGACCAGACACTTTGGTTTCCATTAAGGATGGAAAGTTGTCCTGGAGTTATTCATAAACACACGTGTGTGTGTGTGTGAGACGAATCAGACTGTGGAATCTTGGTCCCTCTTAAAGTTGCCTCCTTAGTGGCTCTCACTTGGCATCCTGACGCTTGGAAGTTGCGTTGGTGTAGCGTGGCGTGCGGTTTCATCTGCCAAGCAGTCTGCCCCAGCGACGACAAACATCATAATGTTTGCGCCAAAGAAAAAAAAAGCCATCTCTAATTTGGGAGGTTTTATTTCTAGCTGGTGTCCTTATCTGGCCAAGTCCACTCCGCTAAACTATGAATGCGTCCTATTCCAAATTATGCCGAGTCGACGCTATATTTATTTTTCCTCATTTCTATTCTGTTCGAGCTTTCTGCCTATTCACGAGCCACAACAAGCTCTTTGTTTGAGAATTGATGTCAGCGGTCGGGCCAAGCGTCTAGCCCCGGCCACGACAAATACAAAAGGACAGAACAAGCCATTCTCTCTCTCCTCTCCTCTGGTTAAAGTCCCTATTTCCACGAGAGTCGCCCCGGAATTGCTCTGTCTGTCTCTATGACGGCACAGTGTGAAGCAAAGGCAACTCCAGAGATTGGAACTCGAGGGGAGATAGCAACGGGGAGGCTTCAGTGAGCAAATTAAATGGGAGGTTACAGAGATTTCAAGAAAAAAAAAAAGCTGGTTTTTGGTGGCGACTGAATTGCTGATTGTGCAGAAACGTGAGACGCATAGCATGAAAAAAAGTGTAACGTTCTTATGGTAGGCTTCATATTGAATAGAAATTTCCTCGACACCATGTTCTCGATGAGGGAGATATTCATGGAGAAATAAAACATTTGCTTTGCTTTCACGTGGCATAAGCGTGGTTCTCTCCAGACTCAAACACAAGTAAGAAAAACAAACAACCAAATCAAATATTTACTTTGGCTCCTTCCCTAATGCATGCTTCCATTTGTTTCTCCCTTGTATCAAATTAACATTTAAAACAAGTATCTAATTCGTGAGCCAAAAGTAGCACACTTGGCCGCCGCGCAACCATAGTATCGCTATGCTGAGAGTCGGAGCAGAAAAACAAACCAAAAAAAAAAGAAACTGTGCTCCAGGGGCATTTCAAAAATGCAATTACTTCCAAATAAATATGGATGTAAATGTAGTGATTATTCAGTAAATTCAGTTTTTATGGTCGGCGACTTGGCACTGTACCAAAGCCCAAATGAAAATATATTTCTGCACTGATGAGAAAATGTGCTTTAATCATCAGGACGCGGCCAGGCGCTAAATATATGAACATGGATTTCATCGGTTTGACCTTACCGCTTCAAAATTTGAAACATTGCTGTGTAAATGTGGATTAAGAGCTGAGCTGAGCCAAAGAGGTTATCGGACGGATCGCATCAGACGGCTTGCTGATGGATCCAACAATTATTTGTTTTTCACTCCTGTGCTGAGTTGATTGATTTTCTTGTGCGCTACATTTTGATTGCTCCCACATCCACTTTTCTCTCCTTTAAAAAGAAAGGTGTGTTCTTGTCCTGATTTTAGGAAGCAATCGTTTAGTTATGTACTTTGTTTTTGAACTGTTTTGACTTCTTTGTCGCTTGTTCAAGTGTTGAACATGTTGCGTAAATAAAGCTGCCTTGCCTTGCCTTGGCTGGCCGGGACTGGCCTTGCCTTGATGAGAAATGTTTGTGCCAAACACAGCTTTTAAAATTGCGGCCAAAAAGTTCAAACACGGTTTCTTTGGACCACAATCCATTTTCGTTTTTGTTTGGGAGAATTTGTTATGGTGTTATGAAACCAAGGCTGTAAAAGTGACATCAGAGGCACTTCAAATGGCAACCTTGGTGAGCAGACTCATTTAACAAGACTTTGAATGTGAATGGACTCATGAGGGTGTGGATACTTTTGCACCTGTGTTGTTTTACTTTTTTTTTTTTAACTTTCCCCATTGAAAACTTTTAAAATTCAATTTAATGGTGGCATGATTTGAAATGATTTATCGGTCTCATTTTTTTACATCATAAAATTTTAAGATGGGATTGAAGACTTACTAATGGCTGTATGCTACTCTAACAAGAATGACATTTATTTCATAGCCAAAAAAGAAATAAGAACTCTCAATGACATTGCTTCCATGAGTCTCGCTCTTGTGAGGGATATCCAACATTTGCAGAAATCCTATAACGCTGCACAAAATGTCCTTGTGTTGGACTAAATCGACCGTACAAAAATATCCCGGGTCTTGTCAATTAGGAATGGCCCATGAGCATTTTCTCCTGCTTTTGCGGTGTGCGTGTGTGCGTATGTGTGTGTGTGTGTGTGTGTGTGTGTGTGTGTGTGTGTGTGTGTGTGTGTGTGTGTGTGGGACAGACACCAGTGTGAATATACTGTACACAATGAATAATTGATTTGTGGCTTCTGGGTAATGGAAGGAAAAGGTTGCTAGGACAACCAGTAAAACGATGTTTTCTTATCCTGCAACACATGCACTTACACAGTGCAGTGTGATAAGGCCACGTCGTTGGGGTCCTGCATTAGTCCCTTGACAACTCCTCTACATGGACAGCCATTAATTGCTCATCTGCTTCCATCCCACCATAGAAAACAAACACGTGGAATGGAGCGCACGGCCATTCGTATATTTTTTTCCATAATGAGGTGCTCGCCACAATCCCAATTTTCAGGTTATATGTGTGCTTTATGTGTGGTGTATATTCACTTTAAGTGGTTTTCATGTGAAAGGGATTAACAGCACGTAATAGCAATACACATCATGTGGTGTCTTTTCTGACAATCTGTTCATTCGGAACATTAGCAACACACATTGAGTCAATTTGCATTCTGCAAAATAAATAATTGAAAATAATGCTGCACATTTGACATAAAAGCCGAATCTATCAGTTTTCTGTGTAATGGTAGCCAATTATTTCTTAACCCGTAGGGAGAGAAGGACTATTTGCTATATCTTTTAACACTTTCTATATCATGGCTTTGGAAGCTTTTTATTTCATATAAATGGTCCATCCATGGTCACCAATACTCTGAATGGCTCCTTGTCATGTCACAAAGTTACATGGTTGTAGAAGCACTTCTGGAAAGTTGACGGAGAAGCTAACAAACTTCACAGGTTGAGTTTATTCATCTGCGGGTATCTCTGTCTTACTCCTCCGCGTTTGTCAAACCTTTATTAAACAAAAGCGGCTTCCAGCACTGCCCGAATCCCGCTTATACAATTGTGACACGAAGACGAAGTGTATAGCCTACAGAGCCTCGACCTCTGCGCCGCATTCTGAATCCTAATGTAGGCGTCGCTTGTAAAGTTTAACGATAGTGATTTAGAAAAGAAGAAAATACACGACATTTTGTTCACGGTCATGAAGCGATGGTACCACAGAAAGTAAAACCTTCTGATGAGGTTGCAATATCCATTGCAGATACTTTGGAATGTAATGATGGCTGCTTAATACGGATGATTTGAAGGATCTTTTGCGAGCATCGTACGCGAGCGCTCCATAAGACGAGCCGGGCGGGCAATGAAACGTTACAGAGCAGTGGAAATTGGGCCACACTGTACTTTCTCTGGACAACAGTCAATTTGGAATTTATGGCTCTAGACTAAAGCAGAGGCAAAGGCTTTCAGGTCGGCAAAAAAAAGTAATAGTGTGGAAAGGTTGGCTGTGGATAACAATGACAATGAGGCGGTGAACTGGAAAGGAGCCTTAATAGGTGCTTTCCTGCCCAGGGGAGCACACGCGTGCCTTCTTGGTCATCTATTCACAAGACAGCAATGCTCTCCCCTCACCACCAATCAGCCAATTACAGGCACCGGAGCAGGAGCTCTGCAGGCACAAACTCAAGGCACCTTTTATGGGCGGGCGGGGAAATGTTAGGTGGGGGGGGGTAAGGCGTGACCCCGTCACCAAATCATAACTATGATAAATACAGCTGCAGCTTTATGGCAGCGCTGCTCTTGCCGGTCGTGGAGCCGTCATTCATACGTGGCCGCGAGCGTTGGACCCGAATGGAAAATATGGAAGGGAGAGAGGTTGAAACGCTATGCTGAGAATTAATTAGGGTGAGAGGGAAGACGCAAGCGCAACGTGCTTTCTAATGAAGCCAGTTAGGAGGGAGACACTCGCCAAGCAAGTAGTGCCAGTCCATTTTCAATCATTCATTTGTCCAAATCAACGCTGTTATATGCACAATCAGATGGGAGGCCGCCTGCTTGGCCCCGATCCGTGGCCCTTGGACTGCTACTTTCTAGCCCGTCTCTGAACCCGCCAACGATGCCTTGCAGCAGCATTTTTCATGAATTTTCATCCAATTCATTCTGAATCCCAGCCAGCATAGATGTTCAACATTTTCACTCTCAACTTCTATTATCTACTTTATGGCTTTGTATTATTTTGCCAAACGTCTTGATTCCGAGCCATTGAAGGTGCTGTGCTGTATTGGTATGCAACCGTTGCTTAGAAGTTGCAACATTTCAAAACAAAGATTTTCCAGGTGTGGTTAGGCTAATTGTAGGCATCTACCATGACTTGTATTTAAACCAATCCAAACGTGACATGTGTGCATCTTATCTGGTCAAACAGACTCCAAAAAGAGTTCTGGAGCTGACACATAGAAGCCCGCTCATGACATACTGCTCCTCCTGCTGCTATTTTATTGAATGCTTTTTCGAGCGCCCCGTGGCTCGGCAAAAGAGCTGGCCAGAGATGGAGGCTAGAGATTGTTCCATTATCGGTGGGGAGGCCAGAATTACGGGCCACTGTGAAGAGATACTGGACCCCTGTCCATACTGGAACACACTAGCTACGCTTATCGGTCTTGGTCCAGCAGAGTCCGAGATAACAGTGAGAATGCAAATTCAATAAGACTGTTGTGAAGAGCAGATTGCTGGAGGGACGTGTGTTCTTTCAAACAATGACAAATTGTAAATAAAAGACATCTCTAAGTGAAAAGTTTTTTATTCAGAATAATTATGATAAATGCTGGTGACTTTTATCAAAGAGGCATCTTCCTGACAACAGATTACCCATTTATTGTTTTCTTTTCAGACTATGAGGCACTCTAAAAATCTTTTATTTTGCTCGAAAGTATCATTAGTGTGCCTAATAATCAGGTGTGCCTCATGATGTTGAACTGAAGTTGAATAAATTTGGACTCATTTGCTATACTAGTTTGTGTCCCTTAATATGCAGTACAAAAACCTATAGATGGAAATTTCCAGTGTGCCTTTGTTGGCAGAATAGCCATACAGTAGCAGCAGCAGGTACTTGCGTGAAACCCTTGCAATTGCACCAAACTGTTCTCAAATCATTCTGTTCATAACTTTTATGGACAGAATTTCTAGGCGCAGACGAGGCGTCGAGGGTGTCCGTTTTGGTGACTTCAGCACTGCAACTCTGCTTTTTGCAGATGATGTGCTGCTTTAGCTTCTTCAAGCCATGATCTCCAGCTCTCACTGGAGCGGTTCGCAGCCGAGTGTGAAGCAGTCGGGGTCAGCACCTCCAAATCTGAGCTCATGGTCCTCAGTCAGAAAAGGGTGAAATGCCCTCTCCAGGTCGGGGATGAGATCCTGCCCCAAGTGGAGGAGTTCAAGTATCTTGAGGTCTTGTTCACGAGCGAGGGCAGGATGGAGCGTGAGACAGGCAGATCGGTGCAGCGTCTGCTGTGATGCGGACTCTGTACCAATCCCTCGTGGTGAAGAGGGAGATGAGCCGGAAGGCGAAGCTCTCAATTTACCGGTCGATCTACACTCCTACCCTCGCCTATGGTCACGAGCTATGGGTCGCGACCGAAAGAACAAGATCCCAGTTACAAGCAGCTGAAATAAGTATCCTCCGCAGGGTTTCCGGGCTCTCCCTCAGAGATAGGGTGAGAAGCTCGGTCATCTGTGAGGGACTCAGAGTCTAGCCCAGGGGTGGGCAAACTTTTTGACTTGCGGGCCGAACTGGGTTCTAAATTTGGACCGGAGGGCCGAACCAGGAGCAGATGGATGTAGTGTTTGTGTGAAGTAATATAAACGACCTGTAAAAGTCATTGCATAAAAGGTTTTGGCCTTTAGTAGGTAGTAAAGCATGGATATTCAAAAAAGTTTTTTTGAAAACAAATGCATTTATTAACAGCATTAAAAAAAAAAAAATTCACTAAAAAACTGCTATCAGTGATTCTCATAAAATACGACACTGTTATTATGAATAACAGTCTCCATCACTTCAGTGCCTGCAGGTCAGATTAATGAAAGATGTTTATCTTATGAAATCACATCAAACGGCAAACATTCTGACCAAATATATCATCTTGAAGAATCGGTGAAAGCATACATCCAAATAAAGTAATCAAAACGGCAACACAGTGAGGGGTATCTGAACATCAGAGCAGAGTTTTAACTCACAAACACCTGGTAACAGAGGTGAGGAAACGGGAAACACTTCCTTAAAGAAAGCCTTAAGAACTTTACAGGTTAAGATTAGTCGCAAACAGGTGGTGCATCAATGTCCTTGAGCATCCTGCATTGTTTGAAAATGAGAATGGTCGCTAGTTTCAATCCCTGCTATTTGCACAAATCATATTCAAAATGCATTTTTATACAACAAACTTGAGAGCCTCCCCTTCATTTTCAGTGGGAACAGTGATGTTGGTCTCCCTTTTTTTTGCTAGTGCGTCATAGTCTGGAGTAAAATTTGTTGTGGCAATTCTTAGGAGAGATCCGAGGTGTTGGTCCGTTTACCTAGATCTGTGATGGGTTGATGTTGATGTTCATGTGGCTGAACGTCACGTCGAGCCAAACTCTTTTTTAAACACTCGGCACTCAGTGTCCACCTTGCTTTTCCTTGGGCGACTCATTTTAATGGAAGGATTCCAGGTGAAGGTTTGTGGGTGGCTTTAGCGTAAAACTGTATCTGAAAGCTCAGCACGCGAATTACAAGAATGCTGTCGTCACAGCCCACGCTCTAAATTCGGCACTGCTACAAATAGAGCGCAAGTGCGCCATGTCCGTACTACTGAGTACGTACACGCACTTGTGAGTGTGCACCGAGCTTTCTGACACGGCTTCCGGTAGTAAATGCGCAGGCGAGCGGTTCCCCATCTACTGGGGAAATGCAGTCATTGCAGGAAAAATGACCAAAAAAAAAAGTTTAATAATACAATTTATTCAGGGTTGGCGGGCCGGATTAAACGTAGTTTGCCCATCCCTGGTCTAGCCGCTGCTCCTCCATGTTGAGAGGAGCCAGATGAGGTGGCTCGGGGATCTCATTAGGATGCCTCCTGGATACCTTCTTCGGGGAGGTGTTCCGGGCATGTCCCACCGGCAGGAGACCCAGGATGCGCTGGAGAGACTTTGTCGCTCAGCTGGCCTGGGAACACCTTGGGATCCCTGGGATGAGCTGAACGAAGTGGCTGGGGAGAAGCGTCCCTCTACAGCTGCTGCCCCCATCACCCAACCCCGAATAAGCGGCAAAACATGGATGGATGTAACGATGAAGAAAAACGATGTTATTCTGATGCTGTTCAAATAAATTATTTATCATTTTAAAAGATACATTTTGTGTTACTAAAATCTTAAATAATTTACATAAGTAGCTTCAGGTGGCCTTAATGGCACACATTGTCCCCAAAGTGGAATTTCACTAGTATTGCAAACTTGAGTTCTGGCAAACTTACAAAACATCTTGCTGAGTTTTTTTTTATCTTCAAGAAGAAGAGCAAAAATGAATTTTCTCACCATGTGGCCCACTGACGTAACTCGTCTGCTATTTTCAACCTTTTCTTATGTAAAAATCCATGTTCATCCATATGCATACATAACAAATCCACAAACGCCAGCTTGTCTCTTGCCATCAACAGACGGTGCCATCATACGTCCAGCACAACAATCAATATTTTGCATACAAGCGTGCTACATTTTTGCTCAGCCTAATTTCCACTCCCAGGGTGACATTGCAGCACAAGACACAACAACCAATTCTTGTATTCACACCTTGTCATGATGTGCAATGTTGCTCTCCCTCCCTTTGGTTTCGGAGCAATTCAAGAATCTGCCTTGCTCTCCGCCCACTCAACTCTGGTGTAAAAGCTTCATTTTCTGATAAGGAAAGATACAAATTGCCAGTAGATAGTATTCACGTACAGATGTCAGTCTGGGAAATTCATACGAAACACATAGGGACCATCGCCACTTGTCGTGTGTGTGTGTGTGTGTGTGTGTGTGTGTGTGTGTGTGTGTATGTGAGGTACGAGCAGTGTCGTCATAAGGTCAGCTACGTGAAGGAATGCATGATAAGGTCAAGTTTTGCGTTTCCAATTTTGTCTTCAAGCATGAAACCGATTCCTGTTTGATCTATGAAGTCGTGCCTCGTTGCAAACTACTGAGTGCTTGGAACGATCGATTTCTACCGCCGATCTCATAAATGTTCCATTTTAGACTTTAGACTGACTCTTCCCGTCATTGATTAAAAGCCACACCACCTCGACAACGCGCCACCGTCTCGCTCTCTCTCTGTCTCTCTCTGTCTCTCTCTCTCTCTCTTACTCTCTCTCACTCTCTCTCTCTCTCTCTCTCTCTCTCTCTCTCTCTCTCTTTCTCTCTCTCTCTCTCTCTCTCTCTCTCTCTCTCTCTCTCTCTCTCTCTCTCTCTCTCTCTCTCTCTCTCTCCTACTCACATCCCGTTTGAGGGGCAGAACCGCTAATTTCGTTAAATCTAACACCCTCGATTTCAAGTTTCAGCTCCATCACCTGATGTGAAGCTCTTTTGACACTCTTCACTGCTTCAGTGGCCTTTCTTGCCGCCTTCAAACTGCATGTTTACATTTGAATCATGACGCAGTCAACCGAGACAGACTTTGCTGTGCCATTTGCAGTTTTTGTAAAAGAAGCTTAAATGTCCTGTATTGGCCCTTGGCGCCTCTGTAGGTCATTTGTTATATAACCTTTCAATTCTATACTTGTCCAGTATTTTAAGTTGCAATTTGAACTTTTCTCTCGGCGGGGAATGCGGTGTCACGGGGCCGCACTCTCTATCCAGCTTTGTTCCGTCGCAAAAGGCTCCCTAACTAAAGACATCGATGCTAGATCAGTCCTGAGCCCCAGAAAAAAAAAATCCCAGGCACGACGGGTTCTTTGGCTTCAATGAAATATTGCAGCGGCGGCGGCGTGTTGATTACCTTCTGCTGTCGAGCAAGAAAGAGCAATTTGAACACAGGCTGACCTTTCCTCCTCTCTTTGCTACCACCGACTCGCCCGTTCCCTGGCCACCGCGGCTTCTACCGACACAAGGTGTGTTCATCTTTCTTTTCATATATTTTTGGCACTGCTAGGGAGAGCTTTGATTGACACATACCATATATACAACAACACTATAAATAGCAAGTGAAAGAATGACTCGGTGGTGGACGATGATTTAAAAAAAGGATTTTAGCAAAAAAGCGTATTGCCATCTTGATGTGGTGCAACATGGGTATGAAGATTTTGAGTTTGTGTCACGTTTCTTTGCTGGTCTGCTTTGCTGAGTTGAAACCCAGATGGTACTTTGAAAACTCAAAATTGACATCACACATTCGAATTATTTTGGTTTAACTTTACAACAGTGAGTCAGATTTTTTTAGGCATTATTTTGGGCAGGGATAATTAATAAATAAATGTATTTATTTATTGTTTATTTATTTGTTAGCCTATGGGCGGATATTATTAACGGAAACTTGTCAGCGGTTATTAATGAAATGAGAATTATTTTATTCACATAAAATGGTTCCAAATAGGTAATTAAAAGGTAAAAGTAGCTTGGATAGGCTTCAGCTCAGCTAATGAGGACAATGTTTGATGGAGTCCTTCCATCTTAGACAATGCTCGACATCAGAACGCCCATGTGACTGCACTGTGCTATCAAGGCTTACTTTGTGCATAATGAGAGGTCTTTATCAGTCGTAATTTTATGCAGATGAAGGTCTGCTGACACATTCTGTTAAAAGTACACACACACACACACACACACACACACACACACACACACACACATGGACACACTCTAGTTCCAGATTAGTCCAGGTCCCGAAAACAAACGAAAGTCTGTCGTATACTTTCTAAGCATGGAAGAAGAAAACGTAGCAGTTGGAGCAGGAACAATTTTAACGTTTGAGACTCCCCACCTTAGTGACATTGATTTTTTTCAGCTTTGGATTGCTACAGTTGGCCTGTTTTTAAAGCGTGACCATGTCAGTGGCAGTTTGCCTTTGTTGACGGAGCAGTTAAGGGACAAAATGAGAGTCGCTTCCAACATGGGCGGCCTCCGGCGGTCGGAGACAGATTTGAGCAGACAGTATGTTGACACTGAAGTTGGTAATGGCTCGCAGGAGAGCACTGCCACCTAATTCACAGTCATGACCTGAGCAAACACGGAGCTTTGGGGACGCGCGACTGTCATATCCGCCCAAGCGCACCGTATTTCCACGTAATGAGCACCGGTGGCTTGCTTGTCTGCTATAGACTGGACAAGATTTCTGGCTTGGCCCCAAAATGTAGTTAGAGTGGTGACAGAGCTTCGGGCTACTGGAAGAATGCCTGAGCAGCTGTCTTGACCCTGTATTTGACTGTTATTATTTTGTACAGGCAGAATATTAAGCATGTAAGATCTTATCACTCACCACTGAAAGGCATTTTAAAGGCCAAACCAATATTGACAAAACTCGCTGGGCAGGGTTGTTGGTGACAATGCTCCTAAACTCACATGACAAAATTGTTGATCAATAAAGACCTTTTTTTTTTTTTTTTGACTGAAGGCTATTGTGCATATAGTGTGCAGGGCAAAGGAAGTGGCTGGTTGTGGAAAAATGCAATTTATGAAGCACTGTGAGCTTAATGTCATGAAACATTTATTGGTGCATTAATGTTTAATTTAGCATTCCTTCCTGTAATAAGCCATTAGGTGCTATGCTATTATTCAGAATTTGGTGCGATAACGTCACTCAGATGTCCTTGAATTTCGCACAAACAATATGCCTGCCTGCCCGAGTGTGGATTTAAAGGGACAGGGCGTAAAATGTTGTCATTATTTAATGTTCATTTATTACAAAAACAGATTAATTTCAAGAATATGACAAAATATATATGTTCTGTCATTCAAGGAACATCTTTTTTATATATAATCTACTACCGACGTATGAGCAAAGCAAGGGAATGCAGACCAGGCTTGTGTGAAGAAATGTGTCTCATAAAATTGCCTAATTGTATGCAGCGTTATACCAGACAGATGAAATAAACAACCTCGCCACCGGATTCATTAGCTTGAAGAAATGTGTTTGTGCTTTTGAGGATTGGAGTCATCCAGTGATGAAAAGGAATGAAAAATATGCTAAGGTGTTGCAAATCCCAAAGCTTCCGTGGCTCGCCATCGAGGCGGCGTTTAACTGAGGCGGACAAGTCAATGCTAATGAGATAAATAACGCGCTTGCTTGGCTCATTGTACGCTAATGTATGATTCATTACGACCTCAAGTGACTCGGAACCTCGATCTTGTGTGACAGTTAAGAAGGCGGTTGCGGCATAACCCGAGGAAAGATGACCACACCGATGACTTCAATGCAGATTGGCAGCGCAGGCTCGCCAAGGTCGACGGCGGCAACAGCAAAGGTTATTTCTCCGCCGCCGCCACGTTGCTTCTCTCGTAAGCTCTGGGCTGCTTTCACCCAGCTCATCCCGTTCAATTCTTTTGCGCTCTTTTCGCAAACAGTCTGACACTCGGGGCTTTAATACAATTTCAGTTTTCATGACCACAGGTGTCTGATGCAGATTAGAAAGATCAGAAGGTGAGAAAAGCGAAAAGCCGAGCAAGGCCAAGGTGTTCGAACGCACTTCACATCAATTCAAACAGTTTTGCATTCACTTGGCAGGTCTTAAAACTTATTAAGCTCACAAAGCCACGATGACTTGGGCGCCAGACGGCAAAAACACCTCGCGAGGATAAATGCCAGAGTTGTATTATTGGTCAAAGCAGTCATGGAGATAGTGAGAATGAGATTCCCTGACCTTGCGAAGGCGTTTATAAGCCAAGAGGTGATAAAATTGTTGTGCTTGCCACTGTAATCGAATGATGAACTGACTCTGCAGTTTGCGCAACGCACACACCCGCCCCCACTAAATTTGCAGTTCTTATCCTTCAGGTGGGAGCACTGTCGTCACAGAGAAGGAGAACAGAACAAGATTAGAAGCTTTAAAAGTGCACATTGTGCACGTACAATAAAATGGCAGACTTTTGCAACGTTAAACCCGACACCAATAAAATCTTTTCCGTCATGAATGTAACCGACAACACTCAGTCGGGGGAAGGGAGGGCGAGAGGGAGTCAGCACACAAGGTGCCTCCGATGAACCCCAAATAAAGTTCAGGCATTCTAGGAGGCTTTTGCTGCCATATTTGTAGTCACATTTTAACGATGGACACGTTTCAACGTTTCTACATGACCTGCCTTCGGAGTTTCAATATGCCGTTGCGGTGCATCGTGGGAAGGCCTGGCCAAGGCCACTGATATAAGCCCTGCAAGTCACAGCTTTTGAATTTATTGCTTGTGATAAAGTGCAAAGACATATTTTATTGGCTTGAATCATGCGCCTGACACTTTTTATGCTCAAAAAAGAATGGCATGAAATATTGAGCCCCAACAACTGACTTGATGGTGGTTCATGGTAACAAGAGGACAGCAGTGCCTAACGGGCGGGTCGCAATGTAATGAATTTGTTTGTGAACATTAGCGTGAGATGCTCGCTCATCAGGAGCAGCGTAGAGTCGACTCGCTGCTCCGTCGCATTATGAGGACCAAGTTGAGCCGGCTCGGGCTTCTGGTCAAAGCGCCTCCTGGTGAGAGCTACGACTGCAAGGTGTGTTGTAAAGAACGTCTCCCTGACCACACTGGTATTTAATCTACTTATTTATCTCCATATAAAATAACCGCATTCATAAGCAGGCCTCCACTTTAAAATGGCTCTGCGAGCACGTCTGGTTCTGCTTGAGCTGCTGCCTGTTGTCTCGTTCACGGATCCGTAGGGGCAAGCCAATGTGTCATTTTCCTGCCCACTCCCGAGGTTGGTTTAAAGGTCACCTACTCAGGGTCACATTTACCGCCACCACTGAGGCTTATTGCTCCATGACTCTGCCCTCCTCTGTGTCAGCTGTCACTGCTTCAAGCTCCAAACAGGAGCTCCTCAAGCGTTTCCTTCGCTTCGCTTTCCACGAACATATTGACTTGTGAAGGCAGATCTAGAGCGCTCGTATAAACATTTTTGAAATGCCGGAAACAAAAAATGTCTATTCAGCGATGCAATTGTGAAGCTTCTAATTTGTAAATGATTTCAAGTGGCAGACTTGGAGCCGGTCACAAGAAGGAGTCGTGCATTTTTCACAAAGACTTTTAATTCCACTTTATTTTGCACTTGCGGTGCCGTCATCGCTCCAAATGGCCAAACGCTCTTTGGATGAAGGCAGTCTCGAGCACTTTTACACGCGTGGCGACATTGTATGCAATCTGTTCATGTGAAAACATGCGATTTGGGCTCTTAAAGTAAAACAAGGCAAGCAACATTATGATAATGAGCACTCACGCAGCAGCATTACAATTACTTGACTGCTCTGCTCTTTAATGTATTTTCTGAAAATAATAGTCGGTGGCAGTCTTATTTATTGCACTGCATGGCGGGGTTATTTCGGGAAGTCACCTGAAACACAAATGCACTTCAGAGAATCTTTGAGCAAGTATACATCAAGGCCATGTCGCATTGACGCATTGCAAAAAAAGAAAAAATCAAGTGGGGTCTATTTATGTTGCGGTTCCGAGGGCCATTGGTTGGAAATAAAATATTATATTTTGCGCGTTGAATGCAAAGCAAATCAAAAACTGCAATAACCCACAATAAGAAGAAGTTGTGCGAGCGACCGTATCGTAGCGCTTTGATGCATTGGGTGGCTTTGAAAATGAAAAACAAGCAAAGTTATGATGGGAGGCAAAAATCATCCCTAGGTAGTCCTTTTCAATTCAGGAAACATGCGAAAGGCTGATGTTTGAGTGAGAATGGGCCAAAACCAACATGGCCTGAGACAATTAGGGCCCTGATAAATGAGCAGCCAGTGGCAAGGTGTCAACACGAGCCGGGATATGAGCTACGGGGGACGTATTGAGGATAGCGCGGCCACGGCCGTGTTTTGGAAGCAGACTAATGGGACGCCATTTAGGCTTTGCCCAAGATATAATTACAGTGCCCACCTCGCCCACTCAATGAGGCCAGGGGCCTCACGGGAAAAGGCTATTTCAGTCAGGTAATGGAGAGCCCCTGCCTGGGAGTGTGGGATCAAATTGTCTGCGCCATTTCCCCCCCCCTCCTGATTATCCCCAAAGACATAAAGAGCTGAGCCAAGTATTTTTACCTCTCTATTAGAGATGGTCCCCTTGGCAAAATAATGGATCGCTTCTGTAGCTTTGTGGAACTACGCTTGTTTTGCAAGCTGTGAAAATGGTCGCCAAACATCATTATAATGTATGTGTTGCGGTGGCGCGGAATGCATGAATGCATGAATGCATGAAGACGCTCTTGAAAATGTGCCGAGCAAGATGACGAACACATACTATGCAACGTCATGTGGACAATGATAGATTGGGGGTAGAGAGGCATGGCAGAACCATCACATTTCAAAAAGTCAATTTGACCAATTTGTACATGGGAAAACATAGTCATGACCTGTAAATGTGTGGACTGCTCAATGTCCCTCGCTTGGGGTGCGCTTTGAGCCGATGCCAGCCCAATGGGACTAAGTGACAGCTTACACCCATAACTGATGACAAGTCAATCACACGAGTGACGAACAACCATTCACACCTACGGGACATTGACAGTCGTCAGTTCGCTCAACATCCACGCAGTTGGATTGCGGGGTCCCCAGAGGGTCTTGGCATCTGTCATCTCTTCTGTCCTGCTGGGTGTGGCTGCCGCCATACTGCATGATTGGCGCCAACGTGTGCTGAAAGCCTGCTCATCTTCTTCTTTCAATTGGAAATGTGTGGCTGGCACATTTCAGCAACTTCACGGATGCTCGCGTGCACTGTCGCTATTCTGCTCAAAATACACCCAATGGAAAGCACTTGTTGATTTCCGTTTGAAATTGCAGATCAAAATTTACGTTCATTGCACATGTGGCAAGTACACAGCACCAAAATTCATTTTGCAGTTCCCAGCTGTCTGTCACAGGCAAATAAATGACTGTCATCACCCGACCTCCCCGAGAAGGGCTTGTGTTACCATGGCAACCGGGGGCAACTCTGCAAGGGGAAACTCTGTTTTCAGCCCGGAGTCTGAGGACAACGGCGACGCAGGAGCAGAACAGAAGAAGACGGACATTTGCATGTGTGGAGGCAGCACGTCATCACTAAACTGCCAAATTATTACACAATTCCTTTGTGGATCTGAATACATGACAGACAATGCAAATGCAAATAGGCGCTACTTTGATGCTACTGAGGTGCAAACTACTGAGCACAAGCATCAGACAGAAAGAGGGATCAGAATAATGAGGACTTTGTTTTTCTTCAGGGCAATTTTTTGCTCCTCCGGGCAACATTTCAACCTCCACAACAGATAATCCAGAAACCGTGTAAACCATGTTGAATATTTTGCTTGCCCACATTGTAAGATTGATCACACACAACTAAGATTTTGTAAGACGATTGCAATTGAGTATTTGGGCTGGGTCCGAACCACCCACAAACGGCAGGCGGGGGGGATTAGCGTAGCCTCGACATGTCGATGTTGTCAACATGTTGTTTATGTTGTCGCTGAGTGTTTATCGATATATGACAGCGTAATCTTCCTTCCTCCGCTACCCTCCATTCGCCGTTCCTTTCTCCTCCGTCTGGCCTCACACATTTGAGTGATTGATTTCTGGCACGGTGCGGGATTGTCTTCAATCCCCACGGAAATTAATCTCACGTTTGCTTCCTTCATTTGCTTTACTGGCCTTTTAATGACCCAATAAATGAAATGCAATCTCACATCAATTGTTAATGCCGTTACATGGGGTCATCCTTGCAATCTTTTATTTTGGCATTGTGCTGGTGGAAGTGGGCCATCTGAGACGTGAAATAACGACTCATTTGAGCCACCATTGGAGAACAACGAGGAGGTGTTGGAGTTGTAACCAGCGTACTCGTAAAACCGCCGCTGGCAATGTCGGACAAATGAATTCCGATGCACCAAAATAATATTTTATTTGCTATTAAGTCACAGGGACATGCGCCTACTGTTCATGATGGGCATCTCGGTTTGGGAAAGTAGTGATGCAGTCAAAATGTCTTGGGAAACTCATACGGAACTTTCGAACCCGAAGTAAAAATTTGGTCCGGTCTATTACCTCGCTGGCATATCCCAAGATGGTTTAAATATGCCGAGTGATGTAAATATAAGGACTCTAGCTTATGACCTCTATATATCCTTCCTATATATTTTAGTGGCTGCCATATTGGAAACGGAGTGCCCCACTAAAAGCATTTCATCATAATCATAAAGCCTGTCCCTCGGGAAAAGGCCTCACTTCTTCATTTGGCTCTGACACCTGAGGTTAGTGAGAGGTGAATGTCTCTTTATCTTCCACGTTGAGAAGAATAGAGCCTCTTGTTTCCTTTCTGGCCCTTAAGCGCTCTCCATTTCGGGCATCTATAGTGTGAAAATGCTCCTCCTCTTTCATTCATCATCACCCTTATAATGTCTGCAAGAAATATGCTGCTCTCCGTGTCATCATTCACGGGTGTCACAGCAGGATTCGCACACCTTCTCTTGGCCGGCGGGGGGCATGACATTTTTTCCTCCATGTACAAACACATTCTAGTCACAAATGTCCAGGTAGACATTTGACCTGCATGGCTCACTCCAAAAATGGTAGAAAGAGGAGTGCGATAACTGAAGACGTTAGATTTGACAAGAGCAACATTTCAGTTTTGCAGGGCATTTGGATCATTTGCCTTTGTTTACCAAGGTGATGGAATGGTCCAGTTTGGAGCAAGAGAGACTTCTCCTCAGACATGTTTGTTCACGTTAATCGAAATGATGGCAGCAGCAAAATGAGTCTACAGATATTTTGTTTTCCAAGGAACTAATTATTCAGCGCGCGGCGCCAAACTGTCAAAACAACAAAGCATGTCAACGGGGTCCTGAAATAGAAGGTTTCACACCACACAAAGCCTAAAAGAAACAAACCTCCCTGTTACTTTTGAATATTTAATACAAATTCTAGATTTAACGAACATATGTCGGAGTAAATGAAAAGTCCTTCCCAGTGGTTTGGAAAACGAAAATGTGCATTTCCAAACAGCGCTAGTGTTTGCTAACAGTCTCGGATTTACAGCCGCAACGAAGTGGATGACCTTGATCAAATATGAAGGATCAACAAAAAGAATGAAGGACTTAATTTTCCACCAGGTCTTCGAGAGAAGCTCCAGACATGGCAAACGAGGAAACTATCACAAGTTTCATTTTTCTATCATTTCTGAGCTCTGGCGAAACGTCAGCAATTAATGACTTGTTGGTCATTTTTATGAGGACTCTGCCAAATGCATATCACCGAGGGATTTGGAGATTGCTTCGTGTGTCTTGCCCTATTACCACTTATATGAAACAATAAAGAGAAATATGACCGTGACAGCGAGGCTAAGATTATATGTCACATATAATTTACATTTTGCTTTCGGCTCAGCATATTATACTGCAGTAATATGAGGATCCACCCGCCCGGTGGGAAGAAGCTGCAAACACTTGCAAACACTACTACAATGCCGCCGGTACTCTCTTTCATTCAAATGAACATCGGTTGTGTGTGGCCCTATTAAGGACAAGATGTGTGTATACGTATGTATGTGTATAAATATGTATATGTATGTTAATGTACCTCTTTGTATACGTATTTATATGTCTACGCATGTCAATGTGTATATGTATGTATATATATATATATATATATATATACAGTATATATAGATATTTATCTTCTTCGGCATCACAGTCTCGAAAGACCATAGATTTCTTGTGTCTGGAGTTTAGGCCTTCTTCACACAGCGTCTCCTGTGGCTGGTGAGTATATGTATGCTAATGTACGTCTTTGTATACGTATTTATATGTATACGTATGTTAATGTACAATACATTACATATATATATATATATATATATATATATATATATATACACACGTATGTATATGTATGCGCTCACTTCATGTTGCAATTTTCTTCTGCTTGGAATTCACCATCAACCGTTTCTTTACCGCCACTGATGTCTTTGTTTCCACCTTATAACGCACGTCGTCTTTGCCCTTCTGCTCTTTCTCAGCATTTCATCTCTTAGTTTCCAACCAAATTTACGTCCCGTGCATTGTGTGTATTTGTTCTCATCTCTATCATGTCCACTTGTGGATCCCTCCCATCTCTCACCAACCAAGCCCCGTTTTGTCCTCCATCTGTGCCTGACTAAACAGAGCCGCGACTTTAGTTCCCTGCCTCTATCAGGGATAGCGAGACTGCCAGCCCCAAGCTCTTTTTAATCACTCAGCCAAGCTGACAGTCCAGCAGCTGGCCGTCAAGTTCCTTAGCACAAAAAGCAAGCGCAATAGGCGAAGGGAGTGAAGAAAACCAAATCCAGCTCCATACGGAAACGCGATATTCTGTGTCTTTTCAAGACTTTAAATATCATCTTCATCATGGGCAGTGTAATATTTTCTTAACAGGATCAAATGGCTATTCTACAGCATATTAAATCACATGACATTCCCTTGACCAAATGTGTTCATTTAGTTCCTGCAGCATATATATTTGCTGTAGTGAAATATACCAAGCCATCTGTTGGTCCTGAGGCTGTGGACTGTCTATGTTGACATGCTTGCAATTTGGCAGGTGCGGTGGCTGGCCGTCTCCGGTGTTTACAAGAGAGCATCATTAGCCCGGCCCTCTCGCTGCCTTGAAATTTCATAAATCCGCAGTAATGAAGTGAATCCCCAAACTTGCGTGCCTGCTGCAGCGCCTACATTAATCCAAACATTCCAACTCTGCGACCAGAGTCCCTCTACTCATTAGCCGTGGAACAAATCAAGATCGGAATAATGAGGAAGCGCCCGCAAGTCAAGACAGAGATTCAAGTCCAAGGAACAGGAGAGATAGCAGGAGAGAGCCAGTTACCTGGAATCAGATTACTGCAATGTATATTTTTTTTCTTAGAGAAGGTGAGACACTTTTGCTCCTCGGAACATACATCCAAAATGTGCTGCATAACTTTGGCGTGTCTAGAGGTGAAAAAAAAAACATGTATGCAAAGAAGCTGCTTAAAAAGCTTTTCCTAGGTGTGACCTGTTTAGATTTTATTTGCAGGGAAGTAATCTGCATCCGATTCACACTTTTGCAGCTTTGCAGGAGTATTTGCAACCAACCGCGAGAAGTTTATTTATTTGAACACAAGGAATGTCATTGTGAGAACTAACTTGATGAATATGATGATTTCTCTCACTTTGCATGACCCACCCCAGTAGAAGTTGGTAGTGTTGATTGAGGAACACATTTGCATTTAGCTGGCCAAATCACTATTTTTATAGAGCTTCCTTGCGAGTACACATTGCCCCACGTTAATGGAACTTGCAGATGAAATTAGTTCTTTATGTGCGCTGATGCTTGTAGCCCATTAATTTCCTTTTTATGGCTGCTGAATTAGATCCACTTGGGTTGAGGGACAATGTGTGCTTTTGTTGTCAAAATATTCTGCTTCAGTACGACGGGAAGGCCAAGGGTCACCCGCACCCTTCGCTGGCCAGATGTTGCTGCATTTGAATATTGGCCAGCGAACATTTCAGGATGTACCCAAAAGATAGCCAGGAGAGGCTCTAATACATTAAGGGACAGGTGTCAAACTCAAGGCCCGGGGGCCAGATACGGCCCGCCACATCATTTTATGTGGCCCGCAAAGACAAATTGTGCATCAAATTCGTGTGTCATTACTAGAATTGCAAATTGTCTTAACTTTTAATAATATCTTTTTTTTAAAAATATTTGACCAGTTTTTACTCGTCTGATTTGAAAACGAGTTATTTGTCAGTTTGTTTTGTAGCTTTTACTGTCTATAATATGAGGTGCTCATACATTTATTTGGGTTGACAGTCATAATGGCCTTCCGAAAGAAGCTATGACTACAATGCGGCCCGCAAAAAAAATGAGTTTGATACCCCTGCATTAAGGGAATGATTTGACATATATGAGTGTGATAGATGTGTGGGAATTTTGTTGCTTTGGCTACAGCACAAGTTGTCAAGATGCAACTGTGTCATTCTTCAAAATCATGTACAAAATCTGTCCTTTCCCTGCAGGGAAAAAAAGCATCTGGCAGACAAGACTCTAAAGCCAATCATCCCCTTCACGTATTTTCTGATGTTCAATGTTATCTTTTGATGATGTGACATGTATAGTATGTGGGAGACCGCCGCTTAAAAGTAATCGTCTCTCTGAAAGCAAAATGCTGCATTTGGCCACTTTCAATGCGGTGGAAGCGTCTTGTGATGCGAGACAATCATCGCCGTGCATGATTACTTGCATTTCATTTTGCCACACATTCAAGACCATGAATGCCAGCCTCAAACGTAGTAAATATGTAGTCAAGCACATTTCACATGTATGCTACACCGTCAGTGGAACAAAAATGACTGCAATTACGAATTTTGGTATTCCCAGGTCTATTTTTGTAAATACGAAATGCAAATTCCAAAGGTTGATCTTGACTTTACAGTCCCGACTCAGTTCATGAGAAAAACTGAATTTCTCAAAACTCAATGCGTCATATGATATTTGGGAAATGCACTTTGTGTCCCACCACAAGACACATACGCTAGCTACAGATCACACGTAAAAAGCTTTTTATTTGGTGTACTAACAAAATTTCTATAATACAATTTTATACGCAACATTTTTTTTTTCCCACAAAGCACAATAATATAAAAATAAACACACATGTAACATATTGTGATCATGGTGTATTTTGAACAATTCTTGTGGAGTACATGTTATTTCTTGGATATAGTCGCTTCATACAAATACGTGTAAGACTTGATCTTTCAAAAACTGTTATCGTCACAGGAAACTCTGAAAACAGGAGCTGCCACTCAAGTCACGAGTTCAAATCAAAGGTCGGGATATATCAGCAAAAAATCGTGTTTGTCTTGACCGCAAAATACAGGCTGCCAACAAAAAGAGAAAATACGGCGGTGGAAAAATATATGCATCACATTGTCTGAACCGTAACAAAGGCTTTTCTTTGCTCTTGAAATTTGTGCCCTGGTGGTGTCAACTTAATAGCGATCGTAAAATTTGATTCTAGCGTACGTATTTCCGTTTTATAAAAAAAAAGGAAAAGTGAGCGAGCCTAATGTTGTACATTTACGTGGAGGCTGAAAGTGCCCTCTTGAGATTGATGACGACCTTGAGAGCGTCCCTCACACATCCTTTCCAGAAATGCTCTTAACCGTCATCGGGAGTGTGCGTGACGACAGTTTGGCCATCTGTGCGGCTGGCCGCCTGCCCACTTATTAGCTACATAATTTGGTTGTTTCATATTCCATCGAATTGGGCTGCTTGGCGCTGAAGGTCTGCAGCGCAGCCTGGATCCGGGCCACGTCTGTGGTGGACAGTTTGAGTCGATGCCGCAGCAAGCACGAGAAGAGATCCAAAGGCTGAGGCCCGGGCGGGGAAAGACGATTAACCCGGTCCCGGATCTCTAGCAGTTGCAGCAGGGCCGAGTCTTGCGATCCCTGAGTGTACGGGTAGTCCAGCTGTAAAATCAAGTCTTGGATTGCGTCCGGGTCAAAGTGCATGCTATACCCGTACACCTGGATGTGGTTTATTTTCATGTAGCCAAAGTTTTGCCCCGGTTCCAGGTACTCCAGCGGTTCGTAATAGACACTTGCGTTCCCGTTGCTCGACGGGCCCCGGATCCGACTCCGTAAGTAAAAGTGAACTGTCTCAAAAAAGGTTTTCCACTTGTTGCCCAAAGTCAGTGTCCAGTTATAGCAGTCATGGGAAAGCTCTAATTTGGTCCTCTCCCAGTCAGGGTAGTTGTTTTGCTCGGTGGGCATGATCCAACTCTCCGAGTGACTCCCCCCAAAGGGATTGATGTAGACAGAAAGCATCGGATCCACCGTGATGTTCTTGCTAAGGCAAATCTGAAGAGAAATCCCCCAAAGCATGTGGACGTGGTTTGACTTGTATTTGTTGCTTTTTAGCGTCAGCAGCATTCGCTTGCGCCACGACGGGTCAAACCAATTATTGAGCCTGACATCGTTGCTGACAAAGATGCCGTGGATGCCGACGCGGTCGTCCTGTTTTTGCAGGAGGTAGCGCAACTCCAAATCCTGCAGGTCCGTCTCGAAGCCGATGTAATGGTCAATGGAGTCGGGAACTTCTCTGCGACACGTGCCCTGACTGAGCATGTAGCCCTGGTTGCACGTGGCACAGCGGGAGCGGTTCTCGTAGGAGCAGGAGCCACACACGGTGCCTTCGCCCACAGCGCAGGGGATGGCGCTCTGGCAGGAGGGATGCTCATAAGGGCACGAGCAGCTGCGCATCTCCTCCAAGTACGAGCCGATCTGATTGTTTTCGCTGCAGTACATTATGGACAGGATGTAGTTCAACCAGTAGCTCACGGGTCTGAAACAGAGACACATGACAGGCGCCTCAGTTTTCAGACACGGACAAGACTTATTAACACATTTTGATTCAATATTGACATGGTTACTCAACTAATCAAGTCTGAGTCATTGCTGGTTTATCTGGACTAAAACTAACCAACGGTGGAATGTTTCCAGAAACTAAATTACTGAACAATATGGATGGATGTTGTTAGCACCATTAGTGCTGCTGGTGTGTACCATGCTCACAGGAAATCAGTTGGCTAATCAATTTCAGTTATCACATCCACACCAGTATGATGCAGTAATTGACTGTTTTCCACAACCCAGCTGTCACGAGGGGTGTGCGAGGTTGAAGGGAACCAGGGAGACGGGGAAAGATTGCAAGACATTTTAGTTTTTTGTTTAGTTTAGTTTTTTAGTTTAGTTCAGTTTAATCAGCAAAATATATACATCATATTCAGTACGGAATTATCCACCGAAAGCAAATAAGAAAACAATAGCACAGAAACAAAACAAAATGAAAAGAGCCCTAAAGCTCAAAGATCAGAAGGCTGACCGAAAAATTTAAGGCTGAAGCTAAATAGCTTGTAAATGCCCTAACCTGTTTACATGTAGGCATATGCAGTACACGTGCATACATCTAAATACACACATGTATATATTTACAACAACTAGTGCATATGTTCATACATATACATACATGCCCATATACACACCACCTACCACCTATACATTTAAATACACATACGCAAATAATAGAAATACAAAATGTCCCATAGGTCCTGATTTACCTTCCATCATACTTGTACTTTTTTAGAATAAAGTTTTTGTCAATTCTTTTAATGTCAAAAAAGCTAAGAAGGAGGTAAGCAACCACATGGAAAAAAAAAGTCCATAGAAAATTGAATCGAAGTTACAAACATATGACTTGACTTGGCGACAGGACAACTGACAGCAAACACAAACAGACGCAATGATCCAACAAGACTGAACAGAAGCAGGGCACAAGCTACCCAATGAGGAACACCTGAACGACACAAGTGGCTGAGGGAGCTGATTGGTCGACACAGGGGGCCACCTGACGAAAGCCGGTGGACATACAACCTTGACGAGGGACATGAGCCAAACCACAAAAAAAACCAAGACATACCACAAAACCAAACCAAAAACAACCCGGCGAAAAACACAAATCATGATTACACTGACTTTTCGTGCTCAGGCCACTTGAGTTGTGTTTTTAACAACAAATGACAAAATGCGATGTGTGCTGCTATCTCATCTCACCCATCCCTGTTAGTCAGGGCAGACAATTTTTCTTTCATATGCTCAAATCTAATACACACTGTGTTGTGCCCAGCACGTTGTTCTGAGCGCAAGCGGCCAGGGTGTCACTTAGCCAGGAGAAGGTGTAACAAAGATGTCGTGATCAGACTGCGAATTTCCAAGCACGGGACACACTGTCTGTGCCTTCTGATGAGAGCAATTTTGTCTGTAGTGTTGACGTCGCCACGCAACTATCATCAAGGAGCGTACGCTTTGGGAAATTGAGATTGCTCTGGAAAGCACATGTGAATAAATTCACAGAGAAGATTTTTCAGATACATCCAATACATGTCTTGTCATGTATTAGAACACATGGTCACAATTTGGGATAATTCTCCCCTGAGGCTTAATTTTCGGCCAGTGAGAGAGGATCCATAAATAAAATGTGCAATTGGATTCACTGCATCAGAATTACAGGAGGTACAAACACACTGCATGGCAAGTAGGCTGTGCATGTCACTTGCAAGAAACCGTTTGTTGAATCCCATATATATATAAATATAAATATATATATATATACATATGTACGTATGTGTATATATATATATGTATGTGTATATATATATATATATATATATATATATATATATATATATGTATGCAGGCCCCACTCTCTCTCTCTCTCTGTATATATGTATATATATATATATACGTATATATACATATATATACGTATATATATATATATATATATGTATGCAGGCCCCTCTCTCTCTCTCTCTCTCTCTCTCTCTCTCTCTCTCTCTCTGTATATATGTATATATATATATACGTATATATACGTATATATATATATATATACATATATACAGAGAGCGAGAGAGAGAGAGAGAGAGAGAGAGAGTGGGGCCTGCCCCTCAAATGGGATGTGAAGAAGAAGAGAAAGAGAGAGAGAGAAAGAGAAAGAGAAAGAGAAAGAGCAAGAGAGAGAGAGAGAGAGAGAGAGAGAGAGAGAGTGAGAGATTTGTTAAACTCGAGAACAACCTAACAATTTGTAATTCATCTCCTTATATCGTGAGTGTGTTCAAAGGTTTTCCGTTTCCTACGTTTGCCATCTGTTTGTCATGCACATCTCATTGCAGCCGAGGTTGCGCGCAGCAGGCGAGAGGAAGCTGTTGCGCCATCCGAATGCACACGGTGTCAGCGGGACATGTAAAGTGTCATGGAGACACAGTTTGAGCGACAGGCAAAGGACGAGCTGGCTCTCTTCTAACCGCTCTTCATATCCATCATCACAATCATTTAAATTCATGGAAACCAATTATGAATAGAAACATGTTTTACAATTCAGTTATTCAGTTCTGCTAGAAATCACAGCGAATGATTATTTGATTTCTCACGCAGTGTAGATTAAACATGGAGAAAAAACAGGATCCAAATCGTTGCTTTGTCTTATCTTCACCAAAAGCTTAAAAGTCCAGCAGAACTTTGATTTTTCGAGTACAGTCAATTTCCTAACAGTAAGGCGGCTTGTGTATAAATGCAGCCGATAATCAGATGTGAAACTGAAGCCAACATCAGGAACTCTGAATCTCAAAGATCGTGTGGCGGATTAGCATAATGTCGAGTCGAGGCCATGCCAAAAAGTGCTGCGCCGAAGAAAAGAAATGAGCTGTGCCACTTTCCAATTGCTTGAAAGGACATGTGACGTGCGGCCGGAGGCGTGAGCACTTGCCGGCGTGTCCACAGCAAGGTCAGCAGGAATGCTTGAACAATGGCAGACTTGCTCACCTCTCCCTCAGCAGAAGGATTTTGGGCTTGCTGCGGCACCTCTTGCTCAGGCTGAAGAGCTTGTTGACGATGCGGCCGGCTTTGGCGAGAAGCTGCCGGCCGCTGAGCTCCAGCTGTTTGTAGCGCTGATGAATGGCCGGCTCCGTTTTCCACAAGTACTCGATGGCCGATGTGTTCAAAGCATACAACGTGGGGAGCCTCCGAACAAAGTTCTGGAACTCGTCTGGAAGGCAGGCGGAACAATGTGAGCACTCTCTTTTTTCTTTTTTTTAATTTTCACACACACAAGCCTTCTCCGCTTTGCTCCGAGTATATTTGGCTAATTTAATCAGACCAAATGAGAGAATCCCTTCACGCAGGCCACACGGGCAGCTCCCGGGCTAACTGGAAGTGAAATTGTTTGATGCATATGATAATGAAAAACGGCAGAGCTAAATAACAGCTTGGGGTATTGCTTTTTTTTTCTTTTATGAACTGCCAAAAGCTTTTCCAGAGCTTATTTCTTTTTGGAGAGAAAATAACTCTGACATGGAGCACAAGGGAAGGCAAGTCTCTGAGCAACTTCCAAACAAATATAAGCACAAGTTAAGATATGGTGCTCGTTTAGAATTTATTCATTCTGACTGATCTGAAACTCAGACTGCTTTGGAGATTGGCCCCTAAAAAGCTCAGGTTTGCCTCATCATTGGATATTTGTCAGCATTCGCTGGTGTCAGCAAAAGGTCACAGAATGTGAATGGGAACAAAAACACTGACCTGACTCCACAAAGTCCTGGTTGGCCATGTTCCAGGAATGTCGAATTTGAAGCAAACTGTCCTCCATCGACCTCAAGTCCGACTGTGGGCAATTACACTGCGGGAAATCGGCGGCGCACTGGCACCAGCAGTCATTGTTGCGGCACACGAAGCGGCCCTCCCCGTTACAGCCGATGTAGCTGAGCGCCGCCTGCACAAACTTATCCCGCAGATATTCCGGCAGGATGGCGTGAAGGCCTGAGTCGGTCGGGGAAGACAACATGGAAGACAAATGTTTCTGCAATACGGCTCGCTCGGATTCTCTCGTGTTCTGACACATTTTACGTGTTCTAAGCATCGCATGCAATATGCTGATTGAACGTTTCACAATTCTGCTGCTTTTGTTCTCAGTCATTACCGCCTGGTTGACACTTCAAAGTCCTCCAAATGCGGATTGTAAAAAAAAAAAAAAAAAAAAAAAAAGGGACTAAAGCCAGCTCGATTGCTTGCGACACAAGTTTGCCAGAAAAGAGCGAGTGTGACAATTCCATACGAAATGGTGCGATTTCAATTATGAATGGCCAACCTTGCAAATGAATCTTGTTTTCGGGGCTCTGAACCAAAACAGAACTGACGGAGTCGAGGTTGTCATAGTTACTGCATCCGAGAGGGCCTGTCCTTGTTTCAGTCACCTAAACGGGGAGGGGAACAACACAGATGCATCACGATTAAATCCAATTGAAAAGGGACACGGCCAAAATATGATGTAGACTCCTATTTTTCAATTTAGTTCGAGGAAAAAAAAACGTTATGTTTCTATTTTGCTCGGTATGCGAACGCAGGTCGAGATAAACAGGCTGGTAAGACAGCTAAAGAAAAAGATGAAGGTGCTGTCACTCACTTGCTGGTGGCAACACGAGCACTAAAGATATTTCAATGTTTGGATGCTCGAAAACAAATGATTTGACAGTGGAGAAATAAGCCATTCCCCACTGCAACGATGAACCTGACTCATTTATGTTATCTCTTTTATTGGGCTGTCGTGACTTGGATCAAATGATTTGTTTGTGTGGGATAAAACACTCAGCAGTACTCGTTTGCATACGCAGCTTGTTGCAGTTTGTTGTTGAAAAAGTCATCCAGCAGAGGACACGGAGGTAAGGACAGGGACGTTGTCAGCTAAATGAATGCTTGACATTTCTACTAAGCAAGTGTCAAACTCATTTTATTGTGGGCCGCATCGTAGTCATAGTTTCCTTCGGAGGGCCATTACGAACGTCAACAAACTGATGAATAAGTTTGAAACCGGGGACTAGTAAAAACTGTAAAACTGTTCTATTTTTAAAAGATCAATGGTAACAAAAATTGCTAGCAATATCAGTATTTTTTAAAAGTGAAGACAATTTGTAAGTTTAATATTGACAGATGAAGTTGATGCACAATATGTCTTCGAGGGCCACATAAAATGATTTGGCGGGCCGTATCTAGCCCCCGGGCCTTGACTTTGAAACCTATGCTTTAGAGCGGGGGTGTCAAACTCATGTTTGTCACGGGCCGCATTGTAGTCAGTTTCCTGCGGAGGGCCATTATGACTGTCAACCCAAATAAATGTATGAACGCCTCATATTATATACAGTGTAAGCTACAAAACAAACTGACAAATAATATGTTTTCAAACCAGACTAGTGAAAACTTATAGTTTTAAAAGATTTTAAAAAGTGAAGACAATTAGCAATTTTAGTAATGACATGAATTTGTCTTCGCCGGCCACATAAAATGATTTGGCGGGCCGTATCTGGCCCCCGGGACTTGACTTTGACACCTCTGCTTTAGAGCATGAGACCTAGACTTACATAACTTCAACACTAAGAGTCCATTTGTTATCCCGTTTATGTGCAGCACAACCAGTAAATGCCGCTCCACCACGTTTGGTTGGAATTGTGGGCTCCACTATTTTGGTTTCACATGTACAGTCATGTGGGAAAGACCCATAAGTTGACCCTATTCAGGATAAGTGCTCAAATTGTCAGGCTACTTACGCGGGACGTTGCCGCTTTGTGTGTGCGCGCCCGCTTATGCTGATGAAAAGCCCTCCGCTGCCGCATCATATCCAATTACTGCTCACTCACCCTGCCGCCGCTCCGCTCTAACGGCATTCGGCTTCAGAGTGGCTCATGGACGACGTCAATTGTGACCACCGGCCTGCACCCATGCAGGAGTCGAGAGCCATTCAAATCTCCTGCGCAGATTTATTTGAGGTTTCGGTATCCATCCATCCGTCTGTCCGTTTAACTATCTGTCCATCTATGTTACTAACAGCCACAGGCAAGGGTGAATGCACCGCTGGATCATTTTTGTTATTTTATAAATAATGAAGGAGCTAAGCCCTGAGAAAGGAGCGCAGTGTATAATGTAAAAATCAAAGGCGTTTCTAGGACCAAGAAATGCAGAGCAGATAAGAAAGTCATTTCATGACATCATATTGCAGCATACCTCTGAGTCATTGCTGCAAGTCATTGACTTTGCCCCCGCAGTATTTAAACTGTTAACATGGTCCATTGAGACGCATGGCTCTGAGGCACATCCATTATTTAAAAATGAAAGAATTAGCCGACATATTAGCAAGCCAGTTGCACGAGTGTATTTTACTGATGAACCTTTAACTACGCTCATGAATAATTCCACAAAAACAGCATAAAGTGTCACTTGCAGCGCTCGCATTGTGAGATGACATGAAGCCCTCCGCTCCATTTTGCTTACTGGAAGAAAAAATGGAGAGGCTTTAATAGTTCATGAAAAGCGTGGCTTAGTTGGAAATTGCCTCATTTCAACACCTTGAAAAACTGTCATTTGCCTAATACGAGATGCGCAGATTTGCATTTGCATCTTGGATGCAATTGTGCCTGTTTATGGTTTAGAATTTGAACTGCCTTACACGGCAATGTCAAGCAGGGAGGAATCAGCTTTTCAACCACGCACACAAATAAAATGGGCTGGGTAGCATCACAATGAGAATATTGTGCAGTCTCCAAAGGAAAAAAAAGATACTCAAAGTCTCAATGGGGCAAAGGCAGTCCGACTTTTATGGGAGGAGGCAAATATCAAAACGAAAAAATGCCAGGTATTGTAAAATAACCATAATCATAACAATAATGATAAAAATAACAATACAGTACAATAAAACTTCATTTATATTATGCTTTACACATAATAGGTGAAATATAAAATAACAAATAATTGGTCACGTCACAATGGAGCGCCAGGAACGTTCGCCTTATATGGTGTATCAGGCATGCATATCAAGATACAAACATGTCTAGCTAATTCTTCCAAAATATGTACCTAGCGCAAAATATTTTGTGAACATAGAATGAACCGAGTTGTCAGAACAACTTTGACATGAAACAAACCTGTGGCCAAATCGACTCGTTCTTATTTTGAGAAATATAAACCCAGCATTGAACAAAGAAATGATCAAATACTTTTCAGAATCTTCAATGGTTACATTGAAGCGAGAGGAAATGATGATATAGCGAGACAGACTTAGCCAAATATTTTTGGGATATGTTCAAAATTTCCTGCCAATGAGAAAAACTGAGTGTTGGCACTCGTCTGCCCAAAGACTTTGTGCCCATTTTCGACCTTGAACGAACCTGGCGAAAGCTCAACGTTGGCTACCTCGGCCAACTATCTTTCGGGCTTCAGAGTTTCAAGTCAACAACAGTCATCGCCAGTAGTGGGCACCAAGGCAGAGCTGCGCTTGTCTTTCAAATTTTGCTACGCCCATTCCTCAGCAGCCATTATTTGTTATGTGAAGCTCAGTCCGAGCGGCGTTCCTTCCTGCTCTGACAAGTCAAGCGTGCTACCGCATGACTGACTGAATCTTCAAGGCAGGCGCAGCAAATTGGGTCAGACATTTCTTATCACTTCTCCTCCCCATCGATGAAAGCCCCCCCCCTTTACGTACTTTAATGAATCTTCAATACAGCGCAGGCCGGGCTGCAAATCAAAAGGTTGAGCATCGATTGATGCTGCTTTTCTGCCATACCTAATGTCGTCCTTCCGTCGTGGGCTAAAGGCCTGCTAAATAGGACGCTCGTGTCCTCATCAAGTCTGGCGTCAAATCGCTTTCATTCGACACATCAACGCCAAATACAAATAAAAGAGGCCCTCAAAGGAAATGACAGATGTTGAACTTTTGATTAATGCACGGGGAACGCTTCTTCTGAGGATGTGAGTTCAAATCTGGGTTTCAGTACTCCTGTGTGGAATTTGCGAGTTCTCCCTGTGCTTGCTTGCTTTTTCCTGTTGGTAGTCCGCCCGCATACCCAAAACTGACGTTTTTTTTTTCCGACCAGCGTAGTGTGTGATGATGACAGGCTTTTTACAAGAAGAGCCTTAAAACGCATTAAAAAAAACACAAATGTGAGAAACCAGCTAAGAATTCAGTGTGCAGTGCAAAGGGCAAACTCAGCCAATTTCATTCATGGACCATGATAAGAAGTGACAGAGTGATGAATGAACACACCCCGAAGGTATTAAGTGCTAAAAGATGCACAGTGATATTTACATGCACAAGCATATCTCGATATGCAAAGTTGGCTGTTTGCCTTCCGAGCCAGAGAACACACGCAAGAGAGAGAGATGAGCAAACGGGAGCCCTCGCTTCATCTCTTGCTGCTTTTGTGGATGTCAACTCAGATGGCATGTCACATCATTGACTCGTAGCTGAGCTGGGAAAATGTTTGCCGCACAAGACCAAAGCAGCATGATGCTTTTCAACAACTTTGTACAGCATATTATGAATTTCAAAACCAAGATACGATCTCTGCTGGACTCTGCTGAGGTGGAAACACCTCGGCTGTCATCGAGACGGCATGGCAGCATCCGCACGCCCTGAGGGCTGCTCAGGAAAGAATCTGCCAAAAGCTGCTCGTGACCCCAAAGACCATTTTGCACCGAGGCAGAACGACAGCGGCTCCACAGAGCGCTCGAGACAGTGCACGGGATCGTTGCCCGCTCCCGGAAGGAGACTTTCACGTCCCGTCACCTCAGAAGGCTATCGCAGGTGACAACGAGCGTGCTGCCCGGCACCTCTTTTGACACGCTGCCATCTGAAAGTTGCCAGCAGTCCATCACGAGCGCAAAACACACAGACGGCTTCGTGGATGTGTGTCTTAATGTCATTGCACTGACAATAAAAAGCATCCATGTATAGTACGCCTTTTTTTTTTCCCCTCTGTACTTGTGTAAAATACAGATTTGCTGCTGGTTCTTGTTAATCCGAGTGACTCACATGAAAGCACATCAATGAGGTGTAAATATTTTTTTACCACCATCCATCTTAAAAACAATGGGGGTTAGGATTTGGGTTAGGGCACAGGTGTCAAACTCAAGGCCCAATACGGCCCGCCACATCATTTTATGTGGCCCGCGAAGACAAATTGTGCATCAAATTCATGCATCATTACTAGTTATTTGTCAGTTTGTTTTGTAGCTCATACTTTATATAATATTAGGTTCTCATACATTTATTTGGGTTGACAGTCATAATGGCCCTCTGAAAGAAACTAGGACTACAATGCGGCCTGCAAAAAAAATGAGTTTGACACCCCTGGGTTAGGGTCTTTGAAAGTATTTTTAAAATCTTATTTCGGGATTTGGTCTTTTACCTTGATGACGGAGGAGGCGATCTGCATGTGATGCAGCCTGTGCAGGGTGCTCTCCCTGTCGATAAAGTAGGAGGCGGCCAGCTGGTGGAGCGCCTCCAGAGTCACAGCTGTGCCATTAGCGTCACTCAGCTCACTCGATCGACTCAACTTGCGCTTGTCCACAAAGATCATTAAGGACTCTTCTCCTATGAATTGACATTCAAATCTCATTAGAGGTGATTCAATGACAAGTCAAATGTCAAAAACAACAACAACGGGAGACTCATTTACAAATTAAAGCATCACTCATCCAAATAATGCGTCATTAAAACTCAACATGTTTGCAGTACGATCTTATAAAACTTTTCTATTTTGCAAGCCTGTGCAAATGCCCCAACCCTTGAAGGACACTCCTGACGTTTTCCTTAAGGACACTCAATTAAAGAGAACCTAATAAAAAACAACAAAAACAAATGTATATCTCATGTATTTTGTGCAAGTGTGTGTGTGTGTTTCTCCACAATTGACTAGATGATTGTGTGGCTTCAGCTCATGTCACCTTTCCCATCATGCAAATGTCCCATTAGGGCTCTCAGATAGTTCTGGAGCAAATACGGAGCTGTCAGACCATTGACATGTCGTAGAAGTTAGCAATTGAAAAATCCTTCAGCCAAAATGAGCTCTAATGGCTGATGCGCTGCTCATTTCAACAGAGCCTGCAGCTAACAAAGTGTGGTACAGAGAGCATGACACTTCCCATTTCAGGCTTTCATACACTGAAAAAAAAAATCAAATTTTCATCATACCTAATGTATTATTTCACAATTTTTGTCTTAATGTCTTAAGAAAAGATCTTTGCAATTGTTCAGTCTCATTTTTATCTCCTAGTTTGGCTTGAAATGAGTCATGCAAATGAACTGCCGCTCAGCCTTTGTTGTGTTGTCAATACAAAGTGTGGCTTTCGCAGGAGCAGTGCATGAAGTACAGGTAACAACACTTAAACGATTAATTAGCCACTAACTCAATTTTGACAACCGAATAATCGTGTTGCGACCTTGTCTAACATGACTGTCCAATGGGAAATGTACGCTGAAAAACAAATAAAAAACATCAATTTTGGCCCCATCTAAGTGCATAAAATGCAAGGCCAGTCGAGAAGTACCACACGCAGCTGACGCAATGGAGTTCCGGTTTAATCGAGAGTCTGACTTTAAAACAAGCTCCTGGAGTGCGTGCATGTGTGACCTTTTGGATGATTAACGGATCACAACAAATAATCGCCTGCGATGTCTGGCAGATTGCGCATGTTGGAGATTTAATTAATCCAGTGTCTGTGCGCTTTGGGAAATGCCTGCCACTATCTGCAGAATAAAATTCCACTTCACCGCTTTGTATTTACATTTGAATTAAGGGCTGTTGTTTTTTTTTTGCTTGCCTTTTACATATGTATATTTGTTTTTACTCGGCAATCAATTACATTGTTTATGCTGTCCTATTGTATTTGGTGGATTTTTACTCCTCTTACATTGAATACAGTACATTTATGTTGCATTAATTATAGAACAGAAATATTATTATTACTATTATTATTATTATATTATTATAACAGACCCAAAGAAAAGTATGAACGGAAGCAATTCAAACATGGGCAGGCAAGGAAAAGACAATTCTATTTTCTTTGCGTGGATTTACCTCCCAGCGTGGCAGAGAGGAGGAAGTGTGTTCCATATTTCCTAATGATGTTGTCAGTGATGGCGCTGAGACTGGGCCGCCTTCCAAGAAACCGAATGGTCTGCAAGAACTCCGGGTCCAATGGAAAGGGCAAGCCGTTGTTCACGTGCCTTTCCAAGGCCAGGCTGTTCACCTTCCATCGTCCAAACTCCCTGAAATGTCACAAAGAGAAGGCTGACCATTCATTATGGGAAAATAAACTAGTCAAGGTCATTTGAGTTAAAAAATGCTCACATGCAGGTGTGATCTTATTTTGTTCCTTCTGGCTTTGCAGCACAGTGGAAAAAACACAGCGTTTCTAACTTCAGGGGATTATTCATAAATATATTGCCCAATCTTTTCTCATCTACACTTGCCATGTGCTCTTTTTTTTTTTTGTACCTTTCTTGGTTTCTTGGATAGACCCTTGCTGCTGTGAGCACCTCTTTTGGTGCAGGCTAAATCTGAAAGCATTTGATATCGAGCCTGGCCTTGGAGCATGCCAAGCCGTCGTTATCTGTCGAGTGCACAACCACACGCTTGATACTGAGATGAATACTATTCAAATACTGCATACAGGATATTCAGTGATTTGAGACACCTTCCGATCTCATAGCTACTCAACGTGTTGTCCGATGTATTTGAAAGGTAAATGCATTTTAGTTATTTTTTCTTTCCCCCTATATAAAGACAAATGCAGCCACAGATATGGCAGCAGCAAACAGCCAAACAAAGCTGGACTAGTTGAAACCAATTCTCGATTGCCCGGAATATCGTTCAGTCCCTTCGGGTGCAGGGCTGCTGCCAATCAATTTCCCACCAATAAAAATGGTCCCTTGGGAAATACACGGAACCGAAAACAACTCATTAAATCTGCTCTCATGTCTGCCCCTCCCTTGACGAAGTCACCATGAGAGATATTTATTCGTCATCCACGGGGATCTTTTTTTAAATGGATGCATTTGAGCGAGTTATGCACTTCCAACTCGTTGACACTGGAACTCTATACACACACACGCGCACATCATCGACAAAATCACATCTACAAAAGGATAGATGCTTCTGCAACACTGATTTGGTGCTGAGATCTTCAGTACCTCTAATGGCCAATCACACACGAGAGCCTCGAAGCACGTCTATACCTGTCAGCTCCTCTTTTCCTGAGATCGTATACCAGCGGGAGTCAGTTACAGGGCTGTGATCAGACGAAGGGGTAGTAACCTGTTACCTGTCCGTCAGAGGGCCGCTGTCTCGGATCCGTCTCGGCGGTGAGGCCGCTCGAGGGTGCAACCCTGTGCTGAACATAGCAAATTGGGCAAGCGAGCTGAGGAACGGCCGATGCAGTTAAAGTACACCAACCGTAACAATGCTGGAGACGAGCACTCAGCGCAGCCACTGACAAGTCATTTAACAAACAGGGAAAGAAAATGTGGCATCATCGTGTGCCTCACCGGCAGAAAAGGTGGGTCGAAAGAAAATTGCTTTCAATTATTTATTCTATAATCTCTGATCAGAGTTCCATCCTGTTCTGCCAAATTGGCTATTTGGCTAATCGGCAAGAACCATAACAGCACAGGTAGCATGAACCTTCTGCCCTCTTGGAGGGGCGTTTTGAAGGCTCAGCTGAGAGAAAAATGCGCAAAATGCAAAATGTCTGACAAATTTACATAGGGAGCTATTGGGTGAGTGCTGTTTTCGCTTGGTCTGTTTAGACTTCTATGTTTGTGAACGAAGAGTCACAATAGGTTGAAACAACCTTGAATTGTTGAATGAAGGTACTTTGCAATTCTTAAACCTCTTCTTCTCACTTACAATTATGGATGAAAATATTAGGCATGTATTTTTGTCAATTCAAGCAAAGCGGGAGAAAACATCACATGCTTCGAAACTACTATTGATCAACCTCCAAACGGCACGTGTCGTCATCTGAAGCTCCATTGTACTCCCGAATCCCACTCAACTTGCCAAGGACATCGAAGTGAGCCCACCTCACGAGTGTCCAGTCAATGAGAGGGCCGAATGCTTCGAAACGGAGGCGATAATTCACAGTCAGTCTCAAAGTAACCAAGCATGCTTGTTTCCCGCCGGAGGATCCCAGCGGAGCCAAAGGGAAAACATTCAAATCCAAGGTTAACTAACGCTAGCGATTCAACGGGCAACTACTCAATGTTTCTTCAACATGCTAATGTATGCTGACCTACACAGTGTACTCCCAATGCGGCTAATCACTCGACTAATTAAATGTCACACAGAAGGAAAGCAAATATAATAGCGTAGTTCTATTTGTGCGTGCTGTACTGTAACCTTGCTTGGAAAGGAGAAGTCCTGCTGAGCGGGGCAATACACTTAAGCGTAATGCTGCTCTGAGCTTCAGTTTTGGTGAGATGCCTAAGCCAGGTTAAGGCTTTTCCTCGATTATTCGACTGAATGAGCATCAATTGAAGTTGTGTCGATAATCAGCAACTGAGCCCACTGTGAGTCGGTGAGATTCCCACCGATGATTCTTAACGACTGAAAAGCATGCGTGTTATGTATGTTGTCTGCAAAACATAAAAAAATAATACAATTAAGAGAAGCATGATACCTTGTTTCATCCATTTGCGGATTTTTCGTAATGAGCCAATCAAACCTCACGACAGAGTTAAATCCTGAAAGAAGCGTGACAATAGCACACAAGTGCAGGAAGAGACTTTTTATGAAACAAGGAAATTGCCGTATTGATTTGTTGCTTCCATGAATGCCACTGCACCCCTGACAATAGAAAACAACCCGAGTCAGCGAGGGAGCCTGATTTGCACAACGCTATGCTGACAGCCAACCTCCTGATCCCTTTTGTATAGCAATTTGTCATTGCGCGTTTGACAACCGATGTGCGTTCACGCGCAAACAAGAAAGTCACTCAATTGTTTGATACATAATGAAGCATGAGCGTGCATTTCTACCTAAGGTGCAAACATCCACAAAACACAAACAACAGACGGCAGTATCCAGAACGGTGCTCTTTACGATACGCCGACTCTCTGGAGGCTTGCTACACCGTATCGATTTCAAGATAAAACTCAAATATAAATTATAATAACAATAATGCCGTGTAGCTGCACACAAACGTACATGAAAATAAGCATCTCGGCTGTTTGATCTTGTGTCAGCATAGTGCGTAAAAGTATGAAAACAACCACCAGTGATGCTTCATCTTTTCAACGTCACATTTTACGGCGGGTGGGGATCTTCCCTCCATCTCACACTTGTCACAAGTCATAAGGTACGCGCCGGCTGACGGCCTCGTCATTGCCGTTGCGGCTGATAAGGAGAAGGACTTTGCGCTATTTCTTCAAGACACGGTCAACTTATGACTGCGGGACAAAACACTGACCTTGTTCACAACTGCCGCAGCGGACATACGGTCATTCATGTGTACGTACGGTTTTGAAAAAAAAAAAAAGAAAAAAAAAACTTGTCTCAAGACACAATCACTTATGCCAAAAGTACAGGACTTAGTACAGTACCCTGATGGACTAATAGTGCCAAGACAATCTCAAAATTGCTTCAGGGGAGGTTTTGCTAAAATGCAGCTAAAGTACAAAATTACTTTTGGGGGAATTTTACTCAAAACATCACACATTTATTCAAGATTTGTCTTAGGCCACATGTTTTCATGATAGGGCTGTTTGTCATTTTCATCGCAATTGCCAGAGGCAAATAATGGAACTCGGTGCTGGCGAGGACTCCAAGATAAGTACTCGTACTTAGTCTGGAAAAAGCGGCAGCGTGCATCCCTAATAATTGTGGAACAATTACAAGGGCTATTTACATCCAACAAAGCTTTAAGACACTGCGAGGAAACAAGAGAAATGAGCAGATAAAACATGGCAGATGAGGCGTGATATCAAAGTTATGGTCCATGAAGAGGAGAAAGGAGGAGCTGACATTTTGATGAATATGCTGATGCCCAGACTATGCCAGCCTCTCATCTCCCGTTCTCAACACCGCATAGCAAGATTTTGCTCATTTTACCACCAATTCCCACCTCTGTTACCACAAAAAAAACACATCTGAAACTCCTTCTGTCAGTGTGAGAAGGAAAATTGTCAGTGAGGACTGACATTAATTGCCTGACAATTTCTGCATGCATTGCAGTCAAATTGCTTCCCGCAAGTGCTTTCAGACCTGCGTTTCATCGCTTCCTCTTTAATGAGTCCATCAATACGTCGAGACAGCAAATTACCAAACCTACATTATTTCACATCACTGTCTTGCATTTTTTAAATTTGCACCTTACTGATATGCGAGAGTCTGTGCTTGCCGACCGACAGATACCCTGTTTTACATTTTATGCTATTTCGGAAATACTCCGTTCAATCGGGTTTCTGCAAATTGGTCTTACGAGTGGTAGCCACCCACCAGCAGGGGGTGATAACCAACGTGTCGGTTCCCTGCGAGTTCAGGCCGACTGCCTTCGGCCTTTCATCTCTCTGGCTTTCGTGCCCCAGTGACGGCGGGGGCCGCCAGAGCTCTGTCGAGTATTTATGAGCCAGAAAAGGAAATTAGTTTGCCATTATTTGACAGGGGGGGCTGTAGGAAAGTCAGCTAAAGGCTTCAATGGGTAAAAATAGGTGAGAATGAGAAACCCAGCTTGTTAGAAATGTTGTTTAACAAATGTATTGATTGGGAAATACATGCATCCAGCCACCACAATGTCTTAACATGTCTAGCTCACAATAGCCTGAGGATGAAGAAAGGAAATACAAGAACACAGTTGCGGGACCAAGGGCAAGGACGGAGCTGGTTTTAATTGAGTGTGGTTAGCAACTGAGCCTTCATCCAGAAAATGTAATCATCAACTGTAATTTCACTCCTGGCTGCAGCACTTCATCGACCAGTCATGAAATTGCACTTTCATGTGATGGTACACATTTGGGACTGTGAACAATTTCAATGTTGTGGATGGCTAGCTTTTTCTCAAATAGATAGTGCACAACATGGCTGTGGGCACGCCACCTTTTGTATGCAAGCAATTAAGTGGTCAGCCTCCTTTAAAACTACAAAAGACAATCACCAAGAGAGCTTCACACTGATTTTGGTTATTTGTACATTCAAGAGAGGTCGGATCCCTGCCTGCCAATGTCACCTGGAAATTACTAACTACGATTGTTGCGTCATGCGAGCGCCCATTTTCAAGGTGAAATGATGAGAATATGTTTTCCATAAACAGACTCACAGTGTGCAGTACAATTCATGTGTATCGTTGTGTGCAAGGTTGATTTTGAGCCCCGATTTGGAGGTCTCTGCATCCTAAAGAAATCTCAGAGCGTAGCTTTCCAACAATAGCCCGAGGCTTCGACATGCGCTCACCCACTGTGCTTTGTAACACGCCCTCCTCTGAAGCCATTCGCTAAAGCCTGCCACGCATCAGCTGGCTCGGTCAGATATCGCATTTGCTCAAACGAGTCTGTGCTATGTTCACATTTGACTGATGTGCAGCCCCAATGTGTGCCATATCACTCTTCCCATAGCATTCTGTAATTAATTGGCACATCTAAAAAGGGCTTAAAAATGCACATGCTTGGTTTGCAGAAAATATTTAACCCAATATTTATCCTTAAGATCGTCTGCCATCAATGGGAGGTTTTACAGTGACATGAAAAAGGAATAAAACATCAACACTTTCCTTGCTGGCATGTGCTGCAAAATCAAACATGAATTGATTTCTTGCTTAGATTTCCTTGTTGATCGTAAACAACCAAGTTATTTGCATGTAATTGCAAAGTTTTACCTGTAAATTTTATATTTTGTGGTGAATCCTTGCTGGTAGCGCTCTGTGAAATCAAGAAACTCCTGCGAGTGGTGGAAAGGGCCCTTGGCTGTCAGGAGCCAGCCCAGGGGCCCCGTGGAGCCGGTGAAGCCAGCCGATGCGGGCTCAGCGGTGGCCCGGGCCCCCGCCAACATGCAGCTCACGAGCAGGCTTAGTGTGATCCACTTGCATGGAAACATGAAGGCCGTCAGGCTAACACTGATGCAGGGGCCACTCATGCTGCTTCCACCGTCCCCGCTGACTCCTCATTCTTCTTGCACTTCCAAAGAGTCCTCAAGGAAATCAAGAGGGGAGGATGAGTTGAGACAGAAATGAAAAAACAAATAAAAACAAAATAACTCAGTTTTTTAATATAACTTATTACTAAATATATAGACATGATGATATCTGAATTTATTGAATTTTGCATGTATGGGTAGTACGAATGGACATGGTATCAGTTTGGACTTCAGAGTGGGTGGCACCTTTGAGACCCACCATAAACATTGGGCCGAGTGATTAAATATCAAATGAGATTCCACAGTCAATAAAAAAATAAAGACAAAGTAGTAAAGTCATTCTTGTTCTATAAAACGAATGCAAATAACTGAAATATAATTCATATGAAACAATAACCCGAATCGGATCCGATGAAACATTTACCATTGCTTGATTTGAATTAATGTCAGATACCTTATTAGGAAGCGCTTCGTTCCGTAACTTGAAATTGCTCAACATAAAATCCGAAGTTGGGGAGGCTTCGACGCACAGACAATTAGGCAGCATTAAAAAAGTACTTTTTTTCTTTTTTTTTAGCACTGCTGTATCATCAGCATTTCAACAAACGCGCCTTTGAAAGTGCTCAAGAGAAGACTGCCCGACCCCGTTGTTGCATTCCTGCTCTTTTCTCCTCCTCTCGTTGCTCTATCTTCTATTGTTTAATCCACTTGAAATGATGTGGTGACAGGCATCAATCCCACACGCCGAGCCGCAGATGATCCAACGTTCGTGCACAAAGCTCATCCATCCATCCTTCCAGTCCACGTCGATATTTGTACTGCAACTAAAATGTCAAGAGAAAGTTTTACGAAGCTCTCCAGCGGCTCGACTGCAAACACCTCGAGGCGCAAAAGCAACGCTGACCTGACTGCGCGCAAGCACGCGTGTGGATTACGCGAAAGGCGCGTCGCGGCGCGGCGCCCCAGCTCTCTCTCGACTCGCGCTCTGCCTCATTTTCTAATTTATTCTAGCAGCGAGAGCACTGCCGGTTGGTTGGAACGTGAAAGTGGGAGGTGTGCGCAGGCAGGCGGTGGTCAGAGGATGCAGGATCGTGCGTCTAATTTTCTAGGACAACCTCTGATCTCCCCTTAACGACATCGATTGCCACTGATTTGTATCCAACCCCTGTTTACACCTCCAAATTTAGTTTGTGTTCATCACATCTGCATTTCCAGAACAATTACTAAAGTGGACACAATCCATGCTCAAAGGACAGCCTTACTTGATAGTAATGATGACATTCATTTATGTGACGCTTGCTCAATTAGAACCAATATGCAAGACTTTATTTTAGAAATCACTTCCATTGTTTACATTTTCAAAGAATCACTTAATACCATTGCTGGCGACATTATAGAACCAAATAGCCCCCTCCACTATGCATGTACGTACATGACAACATTTTGGTCTGCTTGCTAACTAACAAACTCACAGCAATGAAAAGCACTTTGAAATGATTTAATCTGAAAGACGTTTGATTGCTATTTGGTCTTAATGCCAGTTGTTCTGATCCTGATGAAGATCATGACGAGGGACCCGTAGAAAACCTTAAAGTGGTTCCAGTTCTCATCTGGCGACTCATTCTTCCAGCACAATAATCATCACTCTCAGCATACGTAAAGTTAATTAGATCTGCTTCATCCCAGCTTTACTCGCGTCGGACACTCAGAGCAGCCGAAAGAAGCGAGGGAGGGAGATGTGCTGTCTTTCAGCCTTTCTGTTCAAAGGAAGGTTTTATACCCAGATTGGATTATAGAAATGAACACCAGTGAGCCGAGAGATTCACTGACTCCCAAACTCAAAAGGAAGCTGCAATCCCGTGGCACAGCGACTTGCAGAAAGAAGAAGGAGAGAAAGGGCTGATTTGTCACGCTTTCATCATCACCTGCTTTGCTTTTGGCACTTCTACATCCATGATGACTTGTGAAGGACAACTACCTCCTCGAACCAGCACAATATCAACTTGTATATACGTATATTTGTGCGTATATACACGTATATATATTAACTTGCACACTCGCATTCAGATTGTTCCAATTTATCAAACTGTCTGACCTTGAGAGCAGCACAAATACAAAATATTTGCCATCCTAACACGGTCTAGCTGCAAATGAAGAAGATGACAACACAGAAACACAGCAGTCCTCATCCTGTTTGCGCCCCTGAGGCCCCGCGCTACCGAGTAATCATTACACACAGCAAAATAATAACAAGCGTGGACGAACAGCTGGTCCGCGGATCCGGCGCCGAGGTGAGAGATGCATCGACGAGTGGCAGAGAGCACTTTGCCAGCCAGCCAGCCGCGTTTACTCAGCACTGAAGCAGTTCGTCATTAGGGAAGTCAACATTCACTTAAGCCTGCGCCTGCCCATTGATGCCACTCAGGGAGCTGAGTGAAGCGGAGTCTTTTAATTAGCTTAAAAAGCCGTCAGCCGTTTTCTGCTCGCTCTTTGACACGCCCGTGTTTGTTGGTGGCACCTCTTGGTGATCCGTCGAGGTGTGTTTATCTATGTGATGACCTTTACTTTCTCCACATGAGAAGCACTTGGGCGGATTCACGCAACTTAACAGCCTCTGCGTCTCCAAAATGAAAAATGCTCCCAATTAGTTGGGCAACACACACAGACACACAGACACACACACACACGGCTGACACATGGCGCTTGAGGCACACAAAGTGGTGATTAAAAATCTCGGAGACAAAGTTTTACATTTGAGAGCGTGAGCACTCAATGACAAAAGTGCAGACTGAGTACCTTGCTGCTTATCTGCTTGATCCTGGTCCGATACATTAATGAGTGCTGTATGGAAAATGGAAGGATAGATAGCAAGTCGGTCAAGTATTTTATCATTTATTTCCAAGATATGACCTGACGGAGAAAGGAAAACACAGCGCCAATGACGACGGCGGTCTAAGTAAAGTGAAGACGATGATGAGATAATTGTTTGCCTACTAATGCTCTTGGGATGAATTATATGCTGAGTGTTTGCCTGTGTTGGATCCCAAATTGCTTTGTAATGAGTCGCCAGCGCATGCACTGCTCACGTGTTAATGACATGCAAATTCCATCCAAGCAGGGAGGTTGAATTTGATTTTGGGCTAAGCCACTTCAAGGAACTCTCAATGCTATGAAATTAGCCTCTGGCCTTTTCTCTTCTGAGCATGAAGATGCTGCTATTTGTGGAGGCTTAAGTGGCAAATGTGTTGATGATGATTAGGAAACTTTGGCTTGATGGATTATGAGACATAATGGAGGCCAAATCATCAGCACTAAGTTCCCATTGCCGAATAATAAACGATGCGTTTTTTTAGGAAAAATATTTAACCTCGGTTTCACACTTGAAGTATCCGAAACGCAAGTGTGTCATTCATTGCACGAGGTCGCACTCGGCCAAGAGTGGGCATCATTTCGCGTTGGGGGCTCTCTTTTCTCTCTTTTGTTGGACGAGATGGAGGGAATGGTTTGTTAGCAAAACTTGAGACTTCTGCTTGGAAAAATTTACTGGAAGATGTGCCCTCCATCCGAGGTTCATCAGAGGCACTTGAAATGGTGGCAGGTGTGTACTGTTTGGTCATGGATGGTTCATTTTGAACACCACAGTAATGTTCAAAATGGTTGGCACACGAAGATTGATCGATTTTTGTATCCATTGCACCGACCTATTTGTCTCCCATTTCGACAACTTGTTCAGTCCAACTGCACTAATTATATTGAAAGCCACACAATTTTGTTGAGTGTTTGAAATTTGACATGGTATTTTGCTCATCTTTGATCTTATAATGTTATCTAAGCTATATGCTAAAGAAATAGACGCAAGTATGAAGAAGGTGGATTAGGCTCAGCAAAAAACGGGAGAGTGGCAATAAAAGCAGCCTTATTGCTTCTGCATCTCACCAGGCAAAATCATTGTCATCTCTGATCCCATAACAATGCAGATTTGATTTGGATCAGCATTCCATTATTTGGCAGAACGTTATGAATTCATGCATTCTGCCGACCTTGACATTGAAAAAGATACGGGTTGCTCGCTGAAGGATTGTTCAGTAAATGAACAAAATCCGCCACTGCATAAGTGTCAGGTCTTGATTTCCCTAATTACACTTTAATTCAATCGGACATGATATTGACACTCTTCAGTAGCTCGCTCTCAGACTCGTAGCTGTCCGCCACTATCACTCTCTTCTCTCTCAGCCCTGAGGTCTTCTCCTCTTGGTCGAGTTGTGGTCGTAAAGTAATGCTTCTGGCTCCATTAGCCACCATTTTTGCCAGCTTTCTATATGGCGCCAAATCATCTGAGTTGAACTGACGCAACATAGAAAAGTGCGCTGTGGTTTGTGTCACGGATAAAGAAAGGCATTAAATACAAAAGTGTCAATTTGAAATCAATTGAATGGATGAGCAAATCACTCTATTCTGATTTTATGTACATTTGATATAAAATTCCATCTTCATTGAAACTGCGCTTTGTATTGAGACTGGTCAAAAAATCGACAGCACATGGTCTCCACATTCATCACGGAGGAGACTGCAGCACTTGTCCATCCAAGAGAGCTTTCAGTGTGAGTGGACTACTAAGTCAACAGGCTGGGTCACTTGGCAGCAGACAGCAATCTTTTCAGCAACACACACACACGCACGCACGCACACACACACACACACACACACACACACACACACACACACACACACACACACACACACACACACACACACACACACACACACACACACACACACACACACACACACACACACACACACATCATAGGAAAAGCCTCGCCATGGGTGACTTTAACCAAAATATGCACTGTGCTAGAACGTAACAGAAGATGCAATAAAACCTGAAACAAGAGCAGTTAATAGAATGGCCCCTATGATAATTGGGAATGATTGATTGTGGAATACCATCGGTCTTTGTTTTATGACCAAGTAGCATCAATTCCGTCCATTCATTTGTCGTCATTAGAGTGAAAAGTTATTTCTGCTTGTTACGTTTATAGCATTGGCAAGTAGTCCAGGATTAACAGGAACACTGAACATGCCAGTTTGTATGTTTGAAAACGTGACTTCATTTCAACGGAATCAGCGTCTACCTTGGGTCATAATTTATTCTTAATCCAGCTTTGCTCGCACTGAGACATTTTTACATCCAACTTTAATGTCATTATCTCAAGTGTTATTTGACTAAAACCCACGGGGGAGAGAAGAAACGGCCGCCTGTGAGTTTCCAGGCAGGGGAGAGCAAATCCCTCCTTGACATCTACTCGTGAGCAGGACGTGCTCATCTGATGACAAAATGCCACACATCAAATGGCCACAAAATGGACGTCCGGTAGAGCACGGCAGGCTAACGGCCGCAAGCTCGCTTGCGATCAGCATTCCGATCGAGCGGCTTAAGAGCCGTGAGCCAACTTGTGTGTCTTTGAAGGCTCTTAAAGTGCAGGAAGGAAAATGCACGGATGCGGTTTAAGCCTCTGCATCATGAAAGAGTCACAATGTGGTGAAGAAAATTACGGCCTGGGTGCACGACGGAACGCTGCCTAATATGTGTTTAATGACTCAATGCTTTTTTAATGAGACTATTCTGTTCATTCCGTGTCAATTTAAAGAAAAACACACACAATGAAACCGGAAGTGTTAATGAATAAGCATACAAACATGCACGAGGGCCTCAGGCGTGCTGAATCCAATCCCAGGCCCAGTCCAATCTGGGCCAGAGGCTGGGCATGCACGGCAGACCGCTCGACAACCAATCACAGGGCAAATAGATGAATGAATAAATATCAAATTCTGCCATCTTGAGATGAGATCTCGGCAGACAGTAGCTTTGAATTTCCTCATGGTGCATTTGAGGCAGAACATTTGAAAGAATGATCTTCACCAGCTCAAGTTCCACGTCTCGTAGAATGTTTTTTTCTTTTTGAAAATGCTTTTGGCTTTCGGTGCCGCTTCCGCAGGCATTCAAAAGCACTTCGCGATCCCCGGAGGCCAACGAGCTGTGTTTGTTTTCTAAATGGAACTTGGGTATACTCTCACAATGAAAACTCGCTCATTATTCATAGTTATTTATTTTTTCCAGGCTGTTATTGCCATATGAGTGCATGGAGGTAAATAATGAGGGTTAACTCGAGGAAAACAACCAACGAAGAAGCAATAACACCACACTGCAACTTGTATTATTCACAGATTCAAATTTTCAATTACGACCGCAAGTAAGACATGGATGGGCTCCTAATGAGGGCGAGTGCAAATGATGGATGAATGTCATTATCTTTCCGTTCATTCGCTGCATTTTGCTTTACATTTGTGAGTTTTGCTTCTTTTGTTGTGTCTGCAAAAGGAGAAAGACGTCATTACGCGGAGGTACCGTGACTGATGATGTTTGCTTTTTCCGTCCACAACTCAAAATCGCGTTCACCTGTGAAATGACTGGAAATTCCCAGGAACAGATCTAGCGCCATGTTTTGGAACAACACAGATGGCACTCTACCATATTGTATCGTACTAAAAGATCCAATAGCTACATAATCAAAGAGAATGTAAATAACGAGACTTTTTTAATTCATTCAATGGCCTTGAGCTGCTTCTTCTGGCGTGTGCGTGTAGGGAATTGCGCAAAACATTCCGACACACCTATGATGCACGTTGCTTTAAAGATGAAACACGAAGACCTTCTGACCGAAGCTGCATATTTTTGCTATTTTTTGAATCAGTATGTTTTTCTTTTAAATTTTCTTCAGATGTTCTAAAAACTGAATTAAAATAGATGCATTAGAAACCCCTGAAACATAGAATGCTACATTTCTATTTTGCAATTTACTAATTTCTACTAACATAACAAACGTGTTTTACCTCTCAAGCTTCCACCCCACAGACAAGAACGTATCAGATCCTGCCCCAACAGCAGACCTCAATAGTGAAGAGTTGGACAAACGTGCTCCTCTAACTTTTGCACGAGACCTCAATTTGACTGACTACATCGACCATTTAATATTGTGCACATCTTATTCCCTACATTTCACGAGTCCTTGAATGTTTTATGAAAGTTCTTCTTCAATGCTTCAATGAAATCATAGCAATAAATAGAGCATCATTTTGTTGCGGCACGCCACGCTCAGGCAATATGAGTATTCGTCTCTCTGAACATCTCAGTTTTGCTGGTGCACAAAACTCGCTACTTTTATCTTATTTCCCAATGTCCTCAGTACTTGATTGAAGACATAAACACAGTACATAATAGCAAATGTCATTTTTAGTGCGGATATGTTGTGAGGCACTCAAAACAAGCCACAAAGTTTGGACAGTGTTTCATCGTTGCCATCTTCAGCTAATTCCTTTTCATCCTCTCAGCAAGATCACTTAGGGACACATACGAGAGATTTTGATGGCCCAAAGTGATGCCCTACACTCGCGTGATAGACAAAAGCTTGAAGGGCCGCCCGTGGCAGCCTCCTGGCCGATCCTTAATCTTGCCCCGGCTCTGCCACTGCAGATTACCTCCATGGTAACCAGCGGCATTTGGCTTGCATCTGGGAGCTCCCGGCAGCTTTGGCAGCGGCGGCGTATGTAATAACGCAGTCTTCCTCACACTGACGGGGCGAAGATAAACATTTACTTTTTTCCGGCATCGTGGTAAGATGTTTGCTGGCTGCTTAGCGACTGACTGTTAGAGTCACAATCAAAGTTATGTGTTTGAAGACTTCATTCCACTGTGGACTAAATCTGCACGACCAAAGAGAAAAGGATTAGCGGCGATGAAAGCCTTCTGAACAAGCGATTTAAAATAGGAAGCAAGTAAGGCTGTGCTGAAAAAAACACCATTGCACGACTGCATGTGGCTATTCGATGCTATTACCGTATTTTTCGGACTAAAAGTCGCTCGGAATATAGGTCGCATTAGCCATAAAATGCACAATAACGTGAAAAAAAACATATATAAGTCGCTCCGGAGTATAAGTCGCATTTTGGGGAACATTTATTCGGCAAAATCCAACACCAAGAACAGACATGAACGAGCAACAACAGGCTAAACGATAGGTAAGCTAACGTGACGTAAACACAAACGAAGAGCTGAGAACGGGCCTGACGTAACATTCAGAGTTATTCAAATAACTATTACATAAATAACACGTTTATAAAACCATCTGTGTCACTCCAATTCATTAAATCCATCGATCGTCCTTTATGTCAACAATGGGTGCGTGCCGCTGACTGAAGCTTGCACTTCAAAATATTCCACAGGCCCATATAACGATATATAAATTATATATCAAATAACTATTATATAAGCAATAATATCAAACCAGCTGTGTCACTCCAAATCATTAAATCCATCGATCAAATTCCTCGTCCTTTGTCAACAACGCCGCGCGTGCGCCCTGACGTCAGCCTCGTCGTTATTCCACAGATCTAGTATATAACTATATTGTAGCGTTAACAAAGTACAAGGACCCAAGCACTGGCGTGGACTTCCAGGCGTGTGGCGGCGTGGACTTCCAGGCATGTGGCGGCGTGGACTTCCATCCCCGGAGGTGGCACTTCCAGCCACGGAGGTGGAAGAGAGCTCCATAGAATAGGACCGGGCGTGCGTAAAAGCCATGTCCGAGCCCCATCCACCGTCCCCGGACAGCCACCCGGCCGAGCACCGGCCCTCGACTTCCTTCCACGGAGGTGAAAGAGAGCTCCGTAGAGTAGGACCGGGTGTGCGTAAAAGCCATGTCCGAGCCACATCCACCGTCTCCGGACAGCCACCCGGCCGAGCGCCGGCCCCAGACTTCCATCCACGGAGGTTAAAGAGAGCTCCGTAGAGTAGGACAGGGCGTGCGTAAAAGCCATAATAGTTTTTCAAACCTTCTGTGTCACTCCAAATCATTAAATCCTTCAAACTCTTCGTCCTCCGTGTCACTTACAAACAAAGCCGCTAATGATGCCGGTAGTACGTGGGGCCCTTCGTCATCTTCGTCATCCTCAGTATAAGTCGCCCCCCCACCCAAACTATAAAAAAAACCGCGACTTATAGTCCGAAAATTACGGGACTCAACATTTCTTTTGTCAAACCCTCATTTTTTATTTTTATTTCTTCCAGCTGTAGCACCAACACATTATTCATCGGTTGCATCGTTGAAGCCACAAGCGAAACGATCTGAATCAAATGTTGACCACATTAACGATGCTTTCTGTATTCCCTCTTTTCATGTCACTGAGACACGACTAAAGCTGCCTTCACGTCCTCTGGTAAATAAGTAAATACCAGAAACCGACGTCAAAAATGCACATGAACACCCACTCACGTCGTAATTACCACTGGAAAGCTGGAAAAAATTTTTGACACGAGCTGCCGAGATGAGATAAACTTTGACCTTTCAAAATGGCGGAGAGCAGCGAAATTGTCGTGAATTATGAAAATATTGCATTGTTAAACTTTCTCTACTGTTAGTTGGTTAATTTGTGGCCTCCATGGTGCTGTAGCATACACAATTGGGATAACATCGCCATTTATATTCGTTGCCGTATTTAAAAACACCGTTATTGGTTCTAAAAGCTGACGCGAGCAGTCATTCGAGGATAACGTTGTTGCCCCCCTTAGGAAAGTACACGGTGTGGTCTGCATTCTTATGCAATTTTCTCCTCTTCCTGCAGTAGCAGATGAATTAAGTAGTTCAATACTGTTTTACCTAAGTAGCAGGTAAGGGTAAACTCTGGGTCTGCCCTGTTTCCCTTAACTACGTCAACAAAAGCACTTGAACACAATGCACTCATAATTTCCACAAGTGGATAGGATCATCTTTCCCTTACCATTTGAAGGCAGCATATAGGTGGAAACACGATTGCCTTGTACGCGAGACTTGCTCCCACGTGAGGTGACAGACTCGAAAATGAGCTGGTTTTCTTTACCTTCGGGCAAAACTCCACTTCCAAACCACATTTATTATGTCTACACTGGCCTGGGGGTTAAAGAGCTCATTAAGATACCACAAAGTGAAGTCCAAAAGGTTGCCACTGTCTGCTTTAGAGTGTTTTGGAACCATTTAGCTGCAAAAGAAGTCACCAAATTTAGCTTTAGTCGGAAATTGCTTATTGCAGAAGAGAAGTTACAGAGGAAAACCTGTTAAGAGGGGCGCAGATGGGCTAATACTCTACCTTTTCTCCCTGCGTACTGCTTTCATTACCCCTGATTGTTCAAATCTGTACTCTCTCTCCCAAACAATTCAATTCCTTCGTACTTTGCAGATATTAAAGCCCTGAACTGGCCACCGCTTCCGCCGTCACAGCCAACCTTTGAGTAATTATCTGTCTGTCGCTGAATGTTATCAACAACAAAGAAAGACTGCAGCTATCGCGTTCTTTCCCGTTTGTCTCCTTCGGAAAAGAAAAAAAAAGAAAATCGAGCGGATTTTCTAGTGGATAATGCTGAATTCCAAAGGGAGTAAATGACCTTTTAGAGCACACGACGCAAAGAATGGTGACACTGGCTTGCAGCAACAAACATATTCACGTGACACGGTGGCACAAACGGAGCAGTGGTGCTCACTCTTGTGCCTACATTGGGGCTGTCTGAATTCGGTCGTGAAGGGCAGCAGTCCAGATCCAACACACGTGATTCAAATGATCGGGATTGTTCTCAGGTTTCTTCGGAACTTGCTGACGAGCTGATCCATTCGAATCAGCTGTGTTGAACAAGGGAGACATGCAAGAAAACAGACAGGACAGCGGCTCTTGATGACCGGATCCGGACATGCCCGGCCTGCAACGTAATTTGTGTTTTCGATGGTTCGGAGGAGTAATAGAACAAAGAAAAATGAAATCTGAAATTGGGACATCTCTGTCCTGGCCGCTCATCGCTCATAATAAAAATGAATGAGATGTTAAATTGTCCTTCATTGCCTTGTCTGTTAAATAAAATGAAACAAACAAACAAGCAAACAAGCAAGCAAGCAAGCAAGCAAGCAAACAAACAAACAAACAAACAAACATACATAAATAAAACAATATTAGGACAAATATAATGAACACAAACAGAAGTGTTTATAACATTCAGGTTTATCAAGTATAATAAAAAAAAAAATATATATATATAAATAAATAAATAAATATTAGGACAAATATAATGAACTCATTTGTCACAAACAGAAGTGTTAATAATAAAAGACTACATGTTTTGCAAGTATAATGAATAAATAAATCAAATAGATAAATAAATATAATGAACACATTTCACTTGCTTTACTTTTGAACAAAAATGTCACAAACAGAAGTGTTAATAAAAGACTACATACACGTTTTGCAAGTATGCCTTGTGAGTCATGTGCACAATGCATCAATCAAATGCTGCTAAGTTTAGCAATTGAATGCAGCTCATTAAAAAATATTTACATGTGAGTTGGATCTTCAGAAAGCACACCTGTTTGATGGTGCACAGAGCTGCATGAACTCATGCATAAATTGTATTTGCACACAGGAAAAGAAATGGAAGGTCTGCTTTGTAGTCAGCGTGTATGCATTCCACAACATGCAAATTTTGTTGTCATTCATAGCCACATGGCCTTGGAAAACATTCCAGCTGTTAGAAGGAGGCATCATGCTTTCTTTTTAAACGGCTCATCATTGTTCTTTTCTTCAAAACAGGTGTCTTAACAAGATAGCCACCGCAGTGTGGTTTTCATCTGATAACCTTGAGAACAGGACGGAGCTTAGAACAAGGCAGCCACCTGCAACCATGGCTAGTGTGCAAGCAAATCACAATTCCATTTGCCATCACATGGCCTCTTTACTGTGTGACCAAGTTTCAGTCCCGGCTGGTTGCGGCAACCCATCCAAAGTTACTGCAGAATTATTTGCTCTTCTCTATCTCACCCCTTGTATGATTCCTGCCGAGTTACATCATACACAAAAAAAAAATCACAGACTCTTGGTCTGCTTCTTTATAATGCAGTATGGCCGTCCGTGTAGGCTACAAAGTCATAAATTACACGAGTGAGATGGGAATTATGCCCAAGTCGGTACGAGTCAGCGCAGGGGAAACAAACTGCAGATAGTTTAGTGTGCAGAACGGGACAGGGAGAGGTGGCTTGGTCACAATGTTGAGATTAATACGCGTTGACAGAATAGCCATATCGCAGCAGCAGGTACTTGAGTGAAACCCTTGCGATTGCACCAAACTCGGAGGCTAAAAAGCATGCACAGCCACTTAATTAACAGGTGTCTTCAGTTAACGCAAGTTTCTTCACTTAGACGAGGAATCAACAATTTCTGTCATACCAAGAAATCATAAATAAAACATAAGATAGAAACATATCATTGACAGCATGACTCAATCTAGCTGCACGGCATAATCAAAGCAAATGGGGCATGCATTGTATTGGTCTTTATTATATTTAAATTATTCCATCTTACGATTTAAGTAAGACAGGGCAGAGTGGAACACTTTGACACTCTGTTGCTAGCGATGCTAGATGTTTCAGAAGGACATGCGCTGGTGAAAAGTGGCTGTTGGTTCCAAACAGCACACACGAATAATAAGCGGCGTTGGAAACAAGTTGGGTGAATCCGAATGAATAAACAAAACACCATTGCAAGATGTATAATCATTCACTTGCCGAAGGACGCGGAATAATTTATACGATGAATTTTAAACTTGTATCACCTCTTTTGAGCCGAGTTTGCAGTTTTGTAAGAAGTCAACTAAACTCCAGATAAATGTAGCTGCTTACTTTTATTTTTACAAATCGTACATAGAGAATGTGCTGCAAAACACTGATAAATGATCACCTGTTTTACGCCTTAGGCCTCCTGCACAATACATTGCAGCTCAGCAAGATTAACCGCTTGGCCACGCCCACATGTGAACTGCTACAGTGCAGATGACCTTCTCGCCATTTTATCAGTATTTCAGGGAGATTGTCCAAATCAACCTCATCCGCAGAGGAGCAAAGGGATTGCAGATAGTTGCTGTACAATATGAGGATTGCAGTCCATTTCACCTGAGCCACAAAAATACTAATTGACTTTGACTTAGCCTGCAGAATAACTGATGACTTTGAGAACAGCTGTTGAAGGACTGCATATATCTAGCAGATGGATTTCGTTAATAACTTCAGTAGACATCTTTGGACAGAACGCATTTGCAAAGCTTCATTTCCAGAACAGCTTGATAAGACACAAAAGATCAAACAGTATAGAACACCCGTGCATGTGTAAACACTCTTTCAGGAATGGGATGGACGTCAGATAACGCAGTGACCTCATCCAAGCACATATTTCAGTATTTAGTTTTGCATTGTTTTATTTTGAAAGAAAAGTCTGTGTTTTTGCCTCCTTCACCCCAACTGAGCCCATTTTGCGAATACGAAATCTGCTTTAAGCTCTTCAAGTCAAGCTGAGGTCTGTTTGCTTTCCTCAAAAGATCAGTTGCCTTCTTGTGACACACTAACATTCCATCTAGTTGGGCTGCCAACCCATTTTTTTGTCGATTTCTTAATAATCATCCTGGGCTGCTCCCATGGAGCGCTTTTGGAAAACAGGCTCTTAACTGCAAGAATATCCGATACAGGTACTTTAGTTTCAGGACAAGACAAAAACAATGCATAGCAAATTTTGTGGCTCATGTAGCTAATAGAATACAAATGTAAAATAAATTGTCGATCTGGCAAGCTAATTCACCATAGGACACCTTTCCCGCAAATAATAATATGAAACAAATATTCTATTTGTTATACAATAAAAAACAATATTAGTTGAGGGCCGGTGTCCCGCATGTTTTCAATGCCAGCTGATTCAAACAATCTGGATGGTTATCAGCTTGCGCAGAACTTGCTCATGATCTGCTCAGTCGAATCAGGTGTGTTGCAGCAGAGACACAAATGCAAAAACATGCACGACTCCGGCCCTGGAGGAGCGAGCTTGATAGAAGCCAATGTCATTCCTGACCATATGCACATAGTACTTCCCTGCATATTTCTGCCATGAATGTATCGACTTAAAGCCTCCAGTGGCTGGAATACATCCCACAGAGTCGTCGCCGGGTTTCCACACCCCAACGAGAGGCGCTAATAGGCTCCCGGAGGATCCTCGGCAAACGGACTTTAAGCTCGTCCACTGCGTCACCTCCTCGCTTGCGTGTAGGTCCACATAGTCGGGAAAGTCAACCACACATGTCCTGCTAGATATGCAGTATACGTACCGCCATTGCAAATCGACAGTAACCCGGCAGCAGCATTAAGGAAAAACGAAGCTTCCAATCGGGGGGCCTCTGCTTAATCCACTCAAGTAAATACGACACCCAATTTGCAGCAAGGCCACATCGGCCTGCCACGCTTGTCAGCACAATGGGTTAACTCCATTTGCTGAAGGACAGCAAGGTTATGAGGTGGCCGTGGCCTCCTCATCTTCACTCTCAGAGCCCGGTACTGTTTGGAGTGCACTGCCGATCTGAGATAAAAGCTGCAAATTGTGCTGGGATGCGAAAATGACACTGAATGGATACCATTTTTAAATCTGATTCCTGACATAGCTTCTTAAAGGAACCATTTCATCTGCTCTTTGTGGCAAAACCTTCCACCGCTGTTGCTGGGTAGTTAAAAATATAAATTCATGCTTTTGTCCTTTTTTGCCGTGGTGCGGTTGTCTCTAATTGCTTGTCAAAGTGCGAGGCACCAAAACTGCTTCGATTGCTCGTTTGCCGCGCAACGATCACGACTCCTCCGCTTCAAAGTACAATCCCCGTACATCCAGAGAGCAAATGACAAGAAATCTAAAGGAATAGAGAATGTCTTGAGTGGAAGCTCATAGTGTGATATAAAACTCTTCTCAGTCACCCACTGTGCTGCTTCTCAAGAGACTTTTAAATCCAACATCCAAATAAAGAGCGGCGTAGCCACAAGCCGAGCGGGAGAGAGCGAGCCGAATAAAGTCGGGCTCGACGCAGCCTCCTTTTCACACTTGCTGCATTTATCCTTTAATTCCTGATTATGTCGTGAGCCGCAAGGTGTGCTCAATTTATAACAGAATTGCGGACACCCGAGCTGCACCGGTTCAATGCATTTTTTCTGATCTGTTCAGTAAGGTCCAACTTGCTTGCGATTCTTCGAGCATTTTTGCAGATAGGTTCAAAGTACTTCCGAACATATTTGCCAGTCTAACATTGGCAGCTCCAGATCTCCATACTTTTTCAACGCTGGGCGTACGTCAGTGTTGCTTTGCCCCACCCAACAGCAACTTTAAAAAGATCTGCAGCAGTAAAGAAAATTATGTTGACGACGATCACCAATTGAGAACGTGTTAATGACATCAGAGTAGATTTACAAGCTTTATCGGGCCACCGTTCTCAGATAATGGCAAACACGAGCTTGTGTAAACGGGTCTTTAGAAGCGGCAACGCTTAGTGTGTTGTAAACACATTTCTTATCTTGCGAGCTCCCGCGGTGCAGGAATCCAATTATGTTCCCAATATTAACCCCTTTATAGAATTAACCCACCAGACCTCGACTCTGAATAAATAAACGTGGGGACCCACTGCTGATGTTAAACAGGGAGAGAACGAAATGATGCCGGCTTTGCCCATCTCCCTCTGTGCCCCGGTGATCCAAGCCACCCGGGGGGCCTCTAAATAAGATCCTGTACTGGTTGAACAAAGCACAGTAGTTCATTGATCTCGACCCGGTGCTAAAGCCTCTTCCTGCAGGTGGGCCTCTGAAGGTTGATGAGAAAGGGCATCAAGGATAAAAAAAGTACCAAAGAGAAATATTCCCATCCACAACGATGATGGAGAACTGTGTGCCTTGCAGGAGGGGTCGAGCACAGCAGCAGCTCATGTATGAAATTGTGCACGTCAGACTGGTGGAATACGCCCAAGAAAATCAAATGTGACATCTTCTGAAGTGCTGTCACATCTAGTCACTTAATCGGTTCTTGTATTTGTCGGTTTGCTATGTAGCAGATGGTGCTGCGGATTGTCTCCATGGACAAGCAAATGCTGTTTTTAGAAGCACCAGAAGAGGTAGCCTCCAAAAATCACATCAAGGAGGGCTGTCACATGGCAACAGTGACCATTTCAATTTCCAAATCCATCGGTAGCTCAAAACGGACAGATCACGCAAAAATCGGTTCCAAAATAAAAGTATGCATCCTGTCTTTACCGAGAATCTCGATCCCCACCAGCCCGAGCTCTCTGATGCGGGTGAAACATAACAGGAAGATTCAAGAATTTATATTCGCCATGTTTGGGCATGCCAAACAAGGAATTTGACTTCGGTACATCACAGGGAGTGGATGATGGATTGCTCATGATGAATGGATAGATGGCTGGATAATACACAGCAGGGATCACAAAACAGCGGTGGAGGGCATTCGAAAGCCGGAGCACTTCACGAGAAGATAAAGAGACCATGGCCATGCTGAGTGCTGTCGACGTGCTCACGGGTGCTCGTGCACTTTGTAGAAACGCAAAACGAGGTTGGATATGCTCATCCATGTGTTCAAAAAAGACAGCTTTGAATCTGGGATCTCTGACGCATGTGGTGAGACTTGTGAACAGCTTGGCATGCGTGTAGATTGCTTGACGACTGGAAGACAGCATGCTGCTGCTGCCGCAGCAAGAAAATTACATGTAATTGATCTTACTGTTATTACTCGTAAGCACAAAAGAAAAAAAACAACAACAACAAACCTAAGGACTATAGTATCTACAAACAAAAACGTGGCTGGTTCCATCCTTCGATTAATTCTGTTCTTTGAATGGTACTGTAATGTGGTTCTGCTATTTAATGAGGAGGGCTGACATCCATCCATCCATCCATCTTCTTCCGCTTATCCGGGGTCGGGTCGCGGGGGCAGCAGCTTCAGGAGGGACTCCCAGACTTCCCTCTCCCCAGCCACTTCATCTAGCTCATCCCGGGGGATCCCAAGGCGTTCCCAGGCCAGCCGAGAGACATAGTCTCTCCAGCGCGTCCTGGGTCGTCCCCGGGGTCTCCTACCGGTGGGACATGCCCGGAACACCTCCCCAGGGAGGCGTCCAGGAGGCATCCTGATGAGATGCCCGAGCCACCTCATCTGGCTCCTCTCAACGTGGAGGAGTAGCGACTCTACTCCGAGTCTCTCCCGGATGACCGAACTCCTCACCCTATCTCTAAGGGAGAGCCCGGACATCCTGCGGAGAAAACTCATTTCGGCCGCTTGTATCCGGGATCTCGTTCTTTCGGTCACGACCCATAGCTCGTGACCATAGGTGAGGGTAGGAGCGTAAATCGACCGGTAAATTGAGAGCTTTGCCTTTTGGCTCAGCTCTCTCTTTACCACGACGGACCGGTACAGAGTCCGCATTACTGCCGACGCTGCACCGATCCGCCTGTCGATCTCGCGCTCCATCCTCCCCTCACTCGTGAACAAGACCCCAAGATACTTAAACTCCTCCACTTGGGGCAGGATCTCATCCCCGATCCGGAGAGGGCATTCCACCCTTTTCCGATCGAGGACCATGGACTCGGATTTGGAGGTGCTGACCCTCATCCCGACCGCTTCACACTCGGCTGCGAACCGCTCCAGTGAGAGCTGGAGATCACGGCCTGAAGAAGCCAACAGCACCACGTCGTCTGCAAAAAGCAGAGACGCGATGCTGAGGTCCCCAAACCGGACACCCTCAACGCCTCGGCTGCGCCTAGAAATTCTGTCCATAAAAATTATGAACAGAATCGGTGACAAAGGGCAGCCTTGGCGGAGTCCAACCCTCACTGGGAACGAATCCGACTTACTGCCGGAAATGCGGACCACACTCTGGCATCGGTGATACAGGGACCGAACCGCCCTTATCAGTTGGCTCGGTACCCCGTACTCCCGAAGCACCCCCCACAGAACCTCCCGAGGGACACGGTCGAACGCCTTCTCCAAGTCCACAAAACACATGTGGACTGGTTGGGCGAACTCCCATGCACCCTCGAGGATCCTGTTGAGGGTGAAGAGCTGGTCCACTGTTCCACGGCCAGGACGAAAGCCACACTGTTCCTCCTGAATCCGAGGTTCGACCTCCCGACGGACCCTCCTCTCCAGCACCCCTGAATAGACCTTACCAGGGAGGCTGAGGAGTGTAATTCCCCTGTAATTGGAACACACCCTCCGGTCCCCCTTCTTAAAGAGGGGAACCACCACCCCAGTCTGCCAATCCAGAGGCACTGTCCCCGATGTCCACGCGATGCTGTAGAGACGTGTCAGCCATGACAGCCCCACAACATCCAGAGCCCTTAAGAAATCCGGGCGGATCTCATCCACCCCCGGGGCCTTGCCACCGAGGAGTTTTTTAACTACCTCAGTGACTTCAACCCCAGAGATTGGAGAGTCCGCCTCAGAGTCCCCAGGCCCTGCTTCCACAATGGAAGGCGTGTCGGTGGAATTGAGGAGGTCTTCGAAGTATTCTCCCCACCGACACACGACGTCCCGAGTCGAGGTCAGCAGCACGCCATCTCCACTGTAAACAGTGTTGACGTTGCACTGCTTCCCCCTCCTGAGACGCCGGATGGTGGACCAGAATTTCCTCGAAGCCGTCCGGAAGTCATTCTCCATGGCCTCGCCGAACTCCTCCCACGCCCGGGTTTTTGCCTCAGCAACCGCCGAAGCCGCGTTCCGCTTGGCCATCCGGTACCTGTCAGCTGCCTCCGGAGTCCCGCAGGCCAAAACGGCCCGATAGGACTCCTTCTTCAGCTTGACGGCATCCCTTACCGCCGGTGTCCACCAGCGGGTTCGGGGATTGCCGCCACGACAGGCACCAATGACCTTACGGCCACAGCTCCGGTCGGCCGCCTCAACAATGGAGGCGCGGAACAAGGTCCACTCGGACTCAATGTCCCCCGCCTCCCCCGGGACGTGGGAAAAGCTCTGCCGGAGGTGGGAGTTGAAGCTCTTCCTGACAGGGGATTCCGCCAGACGTTCCCAGCAGACCCTCACAGAACGTTTGGGTCTGCCAGGTCGGACCGGCATCTTCCCCCACCATCGGAGCCAACCCACCACCAGGTGGTGATCAGTTGACAGCTCCGCCCCTCTCTTCGCCCGAGTGTCCAAAACATGCGGCCGCAAATCCGATGACACGACTACAAAGTCGATCATCGAACTGCGGCCTAGGGTGTCCTGGTGCCAAGTGCACACATGGACACCCTTATGTTTGAACATGGTGTTCATTATTGAAAATCCGTGTCGAGCACAGAAGTCCAACAATAGAACACCGCTCGGGTTCAGATCGGGGGGGCCGTTCCTCCCAATCACGCCCTTCCAGGTCTCACTGTCATTGCCCACGTGAGCATTGAAGTCACCCAGTAGAACGACGGAGTCCCCAGAAGGAGCGCTCTCCAGCACTTCCTCCAGGGACTCCAAGAAGGGTGGGTACTCTGAGCTGCCGTTTGGTGCATAGACACAAACAACAGTCAGGACCCGTCCCCCCACCCGAAGGCGGAGGGAGGCTACCCTCTCGTTCACCGGGGTGAACCCCAATGTGCAGGCGCCCAGCCGGGGGGCAATAAGTATACCCACACCTGCCCGACGCCTCTCACCGTGGGCAACTCCAGAGTGGAAGAGAGTCCAGCCCCTCTCGAGAGGGCTTGTACCGGAACCCAAACTGTGCGTGGAGGCAAGTCCGACTATATCTAGTCGGAACTTTTCTGCCTCGCACACCAGCTCGGGCTCCTTTCCAGCCAGAGAGGTGACATTCCATGTCCCAAGAGCCAGCTTCTGCAGCCGGGGATCAGACCGCCAAGGTCCCTGCCTTTGGCCGCCGCCCAGCTTGCAATGCACCCGACCCCTTTGGCCCCTCCCACAGGTGGTGAGCCCATGGGAAGGGGGACCCACGTTTCCTTTTCGGGCTGAGCCCGGCCGGGCCCCATGGGCGAAGGCCCGGCCACCAGACGCTCGCCTTCGAGCCCCGCCTCCAGGCCTGGCTCCAGAGGGGGGCCCCGGTGACCCGCGTCCGGGCGAGGGAAAACGTGATCCATTCATTTTTATCATCATAAGGGGCTGATGAGGGCTGACATTAAAATGCCAATTGTGGGCAAATTTCAACTGGGGTGGCACAACTTCCATTTGCCAATTTGGCAGCTTGTATTTTGAATGGATACATACATGCCAAGATAGGCCGACGAGTTACCATTACGTAATCATTGACAATTATCTATCTTTTAAATCCCTGCAGACATATGGCGTAGCATACGGTAATTCATTCCTTATTCCGGTTCTGTTTATCAAGTAGACTTCCCAATTCGACTTTCAGATTCTTGAGTTTGAGCTGCTGTCGTCTTAGAAAATACGCAAGAATTAACAAGCGGCTGCCTACAATTATCCAAACTATTCCTACTGTTGACATGAAATTCAAAACGGACAAACTGTACATTGAACACTGGACAGAAAAACTCGCCTACCTCTTTGGGGTATATGCGGCTGCATATGTGATGCCATATGCCCGACATCTCACTCTCTGTCTCAAGGCAATACTTGATAGGAAAAGTTCATGTGGGAGAACAAAATGGTGTGAAAAGCTTACTGGCAGTGACGGTGGTGCCAGATGGCAGAGGATGGAGCTGCCCAGGAGAGGCGCCAGGAAGTAGAGACGCCAACCCAACTGTGTGAAACAGGAGCTCCAGCTTTTTCATCCAAACCAAAACCAAAAACCTCTGCCAGATGCTTTCAATTTCTTTGTCACCCAAATACCAATTGGAGCCATCCCACCAATTTTGTTGAAATAACATTTGTTTGATCTTGAGAATGTGAGGTTGACATTCAGTTCCATACGGCTTGAACTTAAAGTTCCAGCTGCACGGCCCAATAAACAATTCGTTTGAGTGAAAATACCTGCAGTAAATTCAGAGGTCAGATTTTCATCAGTTTGACACGCCGCATTGGTTGTTGCGCTTATATTCTGGCTTGCAAGTCGGTTCCGTTGACAGGAAGGACACACGTCTTGTCAGCAAAGTCATCTTTCCGCACAACATCTGTGCTTATTTTGTGCTTCACTGTAAGCAGGTCATTAATCTCAACCTAGAGAATTCCTTATCATGTCGAGTGACAGTCACCCTCACAGTGTGCAGAGAATGAAAAATATATCTTTGGATTTTACGCCTCCACTGGGTTTGTCTTGTCTTATCAACCACCATCTTTGCTGCCCCGCGGCCGACTCTCTTTAGCAATGCAAGAAGGAAATAGCACTTTCAAAAATAGAAGCTTGCCACTTAACCTCATTTTTGGGAGTGCTTCAGCCTCAGCGTTGGCAGGAGGCGTGGTGATGCTAACGCCGTGGCATTCGATTGTATAAGGCAACACAATGACATTCCCATGAGCGGGAATCGATAATGCTGGCATGGGACAAAAGCAGCCGCTTCCCACTTGCACTGTCATTGCAGTCGTCCACCCCACCAGCAGCGCAATGCTGCTGTGATTGGAATAGCAAGAAAACACTTTGACCTTCAATTCAGGATGCTTATCCGACTCGCGCAGACCTTGCTGATTATCTTGGTTATACTGTACCGAAAGAAGAATTGTATTTTTACCATCCAGTGGAGTTAGAAACAGCTCTCAGTGGGACAGGATACCGTTGGCTGGAGCCTACACCGAATGGAACATGTGTCGGTCTTCCGGTTCAACTCAAGTGCCTCGCTTCAAACATGCACAGTTTGCGTCCTTCTTCTCTGACAGTCACAGATCAATCTCACATTCAGTCACGTCCAAGTTGCTTTGGTGTCCGAGCGAGTCCCGACAAACAAAAGGCAGTTTGTGACGCAGCAGGTGGGGAATGCCTTGTCCATCATCTCCAGTGTGGCAGATGTGCATTGCAGAAGCCAAACCTTCAACTGTGACAGGTCCTTGGCGGTAATAGGAGCCACCTGGGTTTGGCAGGAGAGCTGAGCTGGACTTGCCAGCCGTTGCTGTGCTGCCTAGGTCAACACCTGTTGGGATTCAGGCCATCCAGCTCCTTGATAGAGGAGTTGTGTAAAAAGTACTGAAACCACTGACAATCTGAGAACATTCACCCGAATCCCAACCGTAACCTCCCAAATCTAATTAAAGCACAGGTGTCCAAGTCTACCAGGTCTGTTTTCAATGCATCTGAACTGAAAAGCACATGATTCAAATCATCAGGATCGTTGTCAGGCTTCTGCAAATGTTGCTGATGAGCTAAATGAATTGAATTTGATCATTTGTAGTAGGGATATACCTAAAACTAGCTGCATAGAGGCTCTTGAGGATCAGACTTGATTTTGTTTACCTTTGCTTTATGTTGTATATGAAGAAGGGACAATTGGTGTTCAGCACATATAATATAATCACCGGGGAACTGGATTTGACCATCTGGGATGGGATACATAAAAAGACATTGCTCCTAGCAAACGCCATGACAGCCGTGCTGCTCCTTTGCACCGCGACACAGCAAACATCTGCCCGTCATCCAGAATGGTAAAATGATGAGCGAATTATAGCCCCATCTCAGAGATAAAGTGTGCCTTAAAAGATTCACTATGGTGACGAATCGACATAATGCTCTCCTTTCATTTTCTGCTTCCGACTCAGCCGTGTTGACGAAATGAGCTTCTATGCATGATGATGCATCCATCCGTTCTGTGAAGCGTTCATCCTCACTGGGGTCACATCTGTGCTGGATGGGTCAAATATTCAGTGCTAGCTGAAATCACAGGACTTGTGCAAAATGCATTGCATATGGGAGCTTCATTGAGATGTGTCAAGAATCATTTTGTGTCCACCAGGCGCACAGTATAAAGTCTATTGCCGTTGCACACATCAAACAGACGGTCTAAATAAGGTAAGCTTTGTACAGTCATCTATAGCGCTCAATCCTGCAAGTCTGATGAGTTTGGCATGAGGGAGAAAATTGTGTGCCACGCTGCCAACTTCCTTCTGTTTCTCAGTTTCATGAAATTTGGATGTCATCCATCACTCTACTTTGAAAAGGGGGAACCTCACCGCCTGCTGGGCTTCTTTTTGATGAAATATTGCATCACATTACATCTGTGATATTTTCAAAATTACGACACATTTTAACACACTGAAGTGTGTACTTTTAGTTTAAAATGGATCATTTACTATTAAGTACAAGCAAAAATGTTAATCTGTGTGGGAAAGTCCACGACTCTTCTGCCACTGTTTGCGTCACAATTATTGTGATCTTGCCTGGATGGATGTTGCCGAGTTAAAATAACAATGGTTCTTGAGCCAGCCATTCTTTGGTGTTCAACACCAGCATTGCCTTCCCGTAAAGATTCAGTTTATTCTCGGCAATGAAATTGGTGGTGACAAGCGCTGTGACGCAAGTGCTTGATAGCAGGTGCTTTGGGCTCCATGCCCACTCTCTGAACTGGCCACAAAGGAATACCTGTCATGGCCGGTTAACGCGGTTGCTATTTAGTTACGGCACCTTCCGTTTTTTTTAGGTACCCGGCAGAACAGAGGCATGTGATTCTGGCTTATTATATCTTGCATGCACTGTAGATGGGAGGGATCCAAGTGTCGGGGAGTAAAACACGAGAGAATAGCAAGCATTCAGTGGGGGGCGGATTTAAAACCTTTACTGGGTAGATGTGCAATAGGGTAGAAATTAGGAAATCATGTGTCTGTCCTTGAAACGAAACATGTGAAACACCCGCAAACTACGACATCAGTGTGGTTCAACAAGCAAATCTCTCGTTTGGGAGATTTTTGTCCTCATCTCAGCTTTGACTTTTTTCACTACCTCAGATAGCGATATATGCCTATTTTTTTCTTCTGTGTACATTCGGGTTTTTTTTTTTCTAATATCTTTTCTTTTTCTGAGAAGGCTGCATTGTTGTTGAGAGCCGATTGAGTGCAATAATGGCAGGTTGGCTTATTGTTAAACTGCGGCAACCGAGCATGTTCCCAGATGGAAATACGGCGGCATGGGGCTTTTCAATACCGAGTGATGAGCTGTGCGTGAATCATCCTACATTGGATCAGACATATTGATTTCTGAATGTCGGCACTTAAATCCTTTGAGCTCTGCGCTTCTGTGGCACAGTGATTACTTTTTCATCATCTCATTGATATTTCATCATTATTTTTACCCCTTTCTTCCTTCTGTCCTACTTGCTGACGACTGCCAGCTAGCTTTTGGAAAAGCAATTATGATATGGACGCCCGTCATTCCCCGCTTTTAAAACTGCCCATGTGCTAGGACACTGTTAGATAACATGTTATTTTAATATTGCAGTCGAATATTTTCACATTATTCGCTGGAGCCGTTTCTTTGTGTTGTTTATTTTGAAGCTTTGTTCCAATCATTAAACATTTGTTGACACTCATTTGTTTGAGTGCTAGCTTCTATGCCTGCCAATGTATTTGCAGCTGAAAATGTCAGTCACACAGAATAATAATGTTTGTTTCACACCTTCCCCACTGACATAAATATGAGGAATAATTATTTTAAAGGAATTGCTAACTCCTACAGTGCGTTGACGAAAACAATATTTAAAGGGGGAAACGGTTCAAGAAAAGTACAAGTGGGAAGTCCAACTAGTGTGCAGTCCTCTGTGTGATCCAACATGATCATATTCCTTTTTGGAGGTGGGTTACTTTGACAGTAGGGGGGGCGTGGGGGAGCGCTCTCTTGGGAATTCCATCACATGATGACTTCCGAAAATGACTGTGGGTGGATTTACTGCAATGGCTGCTGCCAAGCAAAGAAAATGTTTGCCACCCCAGCTGCTACCCTACTTTTTTTTACAGCCAATAAAAAAAGAAATAAAAGGGGCTTGAAAAAAGCCTGGTGAGTAATTGCTTTTACCCATCCTCCAATAAGATGATTACAGACCTATTTTATCCGATTGCCACTTTTCATCTTTATATCAGGTCGTCTCACCATCTCTCACCGATCTTTCTAGTAATTTCTGTCCGACATTGACAATTAAAGCTGTCAATCGTGCACTTATCTGATGTAAGTGACCGGCTCTCCGTTTAAAGGGTAAAATTCTGTACTTTAGCCCCTTTGCAGTCTGTAGGGGAGACGAGAATTGATTTAAGCCGGTATGGAAAGAAGATTCGTTCCGAGTCTAACCGCTGTTCAGGTAACCAATCTATTGTTAGATTAATTCCGTCATTTCCGGACGCCAGTCCCGCTGAAATCAAAGAAACCCGAGGGTTGAGTAACTACTTTGTCGAGACCCAGGATCTCCTCGATCGCGGCCGTTTCAGCGGCTCTCCTTTCCTATTAAGATTGTTGCTTTTGTTATCCGCTCGGAATAGTTTAGCTGTCTTTGTTAAGACCGCGGGAACTCGTTTATTTTCACTAGCGTACACTCACACTAGCTGAGCTTAAATTAACGGTTTCGAACCAGATTCTGACACTCCCTGATGTCAAAGATTAAAGCGGTTAAATGCAGAGGACAAATTTCACCACACCCAGGTGTGTGTGTGATGATCATTGGGACTTTAACTTTAACTTTTAACTTTATGAGGTGACCATGTTCTCACGGAAGTAACAATTTTCTCAGGGATGCTTCATCCTGTTTCCCACTCCCAAATCTTGTCAACTGTCCATCAACGTGACATTTGCGAATGTTTTTTCTCTGACTTGTGTTCCGTCAAACAGCATTTTGTTTAGGCTTCAACTGGATGAATGTGACCGAGGTCACGCTCATATGTGGGACCTCAGTGTTCCACCTCTTAGTATCACCATTAACCCTTTCCGCCTCCTTGTCTTCGCTCACATTCATACATTCATGCATAAATGGAACATCAATATTACATACATGTTTGATACGGATCAAACATTGTGACAATAATAACACATACTTTCACAATAGTTGATTTAACACAATCATAACTGGATTCTCTTCGTTAGCAGGTTAAAACACTCAAGCATCTTCAAAACGTATTTTGACAAGCTGGTGACCTCTAGGTCAAGCTCAAGCGTGCGATTGCAGTCTTCCACCCACGGTATCACTGTCAGCCCCTTGTCCTGGCTGGCATGAATACATTCATGTGTAAATGAAACATCAGTGCTATGATGCTGCTCAAGTTGCTACTAACTATAGAATATTGCAAAACAAAATAAAATAAAGTATATTGCAGCTTACTCTAACTGTGATTAACATGTCTCATTCTCATTACCTAACGATGAGCATGGGCTTCCCTAGTTAGCAAATTAAAATATTCAAGCAGTTTCAAAGTATATTATAGCAAAACAAAATAATATAACATAATCCAAAATTGTGTGTTGCTGTGCTTCAGAACAAGTCTTCATCTAATTGATGACTTTTTAAACTATTAATTTACTATGTTAGGTCAATCTGACTTTGGCACCATCTTCTGGTGAAATTTGGAACGGGAATGGAGGTTTACTGGTTCAACCAACAAATTCCCCTTTACCAATTTTAACAATAGTTGATTAACTTGATTTTGAAGAACTAACTTTTAAGTAACCCCTGCTCAGGCCCCCTTCTTCAGGTCTTCCATGTCAAGCTTTGAAATTTGGAATTTCATCTTAGCCAATTCGTCTGGGCCAAATCCAATACACACTCACACACCATCTTTTACCATCCTATCCACCATGTAACTCGACAAAGCACAATTTTAAACTATTATGACTATGATGCTCGTTTGCTGTATGCTAATGATTGAGGAATACTATTTGCTGTAAAATGATGATCTCACAACCGCAACTCGCTGTCTAGCTGAACGAGCACAGGACTCCAAGTAAAGTGAGCTGAGTGTCCATGATGCAATGTAAATGAAAATGTAAAAGTGGCCCCAATTAGAAATGCAGATTGTAGATTGGGCCAAGTCACATTGGGATCAGCCTGTGATGTTTCCTCTTTAAAAATTCAAGTTCTGAAACGTTGCAGTGTGTTCTTGCGGGGTACTGCAAAAGTAATTAAATATTACATGAATTCAAAATGTGATTCATGACTTGGAAGTGGAGCTCATGATTAATGACACGCATTGAGGAAAAGCATGTCTCACCTGTTACAAAATGCAAATGAGAACTTATTTAGCATGTACTGTATGATGTATACATTTATGCTTCCGTGCAAAGCCATGAATACAAATATGTTGTTATAAATGATACACGTATGAAATTGTATAACATTTTGTGAAAAGAAGACAGCACAACCAAACAGAATGACAGCCACATTATGGAGTGCAACAGTACAACAGCAAGGCCAATTAAATCTGTCCAATAGAATAGGAAAGTATGGAAGGCGCTCATACTTGATGTCTATCAGTGAATTTGAACAAAAGCTTGGAGTTGCTGAGGCTCATGTTCTTTCAATTATCCAATTGTCCATTTACATTATATATACATAGCCAAAACAACCCAAAGATAACTCCTTAATATATATTGCAGATAATTACACATAGTAATAAAACAAATGCATTATAACAGAGAGATGTAAAAAGAAATAAATTACAAAGAAATAATCAATACAAAGCGGGTTTTATTGTCACTGTACCTTAGAGACACATCGAGATACATACGTTCTATAACTTACTGTAATTTACAGTATGTGAACTTCAAACTAACTTAGCTTATTATTTATTTTTTATTTTATGTTTTTTTATTTTTCAGTTTTTTATCCAACTAACATTTTGTTAACTTAAAACTAACTTCGCTCATTTATTTTTATATATTTTTTTACGTTTTCTTTTTAACTTTCATCTTCACCCTCGTCACTTCCACTCAATTCAGGCTTTCTATTCTTTGCTTCACTTTTCCCCTCACCATCACTAGACTCCTTTGCAGATTTTTTAAAGAAAGGCGTTCCATCTCTTCCAGGGTAGGGCTGCGACATTTCGAGATGATGGTAATCCCCTTGGATGGCTTGACCGCTTTGAGGGCTCCCATCTGATTGATCGTCGTCTTTTGATTGTCAAAATCGTGGACACGTTCCAGCCATATGGTTTCGCAAGATTACTTACTCCACGCTCATGTTTTCTTATAATTTCTTGTTTTAATTGTAACAGTAGTTTCAATTACTCTCTTGAATTGGATGTTTGACATTTTTGTTGACCTACTTTAGTTCTTATATTTAAAAGTATTTGTAACCAAAGGTGGCTCTCATCGGAATTGCAAATCAGTTGTGGTTAGTTTCCTTGCCGGGTGACATCAATGTTGACACTACAGATGGCTTTAACTTTGTTGTACTTAAATGACTAAGTGGTGAAATATTAATATGGCACATTTGAAAAATGTCCTTTGCAAACTGGCAATTCTAAGATGATCATGTTCACGTGAAGCCCTGTTTTCAAAAGTCAACATGATTTGTTTTCCAAGTGCTGCCGAAACGAGGCTGCAGTGCATTGCTGCACAGCCAGACATTTTGCTTTGTTCAGTGAGCACAAACAATCATCAATTCCACTACGTGGGCTCACATAAACACAGCCAATACTTATTCATTCATCTTCTATAAGCTGTTCTACAGCCCTCATGGACTGACTTCAAGAGTGAGTCAGTATTTACCGTGCACCGATCGCCAGGACACTTCCGTCTGACGATGAGTATCACATACAACAGCATGAAGCCTCCATTCATGAGCAGGCGGATTGCTGCGTTGAAAACTCAAATGAGAGCAATCAAAAAGACGACCCCCTCGTCAATAAATCACAGTGATCCCACGTATCTTTTCACAGCTATGATGGATGGACACAAGCCAGTCTAATTACACCGAATTATGAAATTAATTCCATTCATCATCATGGTTTGCTTTGAAATTCACAGTCGCCGCCATATTCCTTATCTGGGCTGTACTGTTGCGTAATCATTAAGACGGTCTTCTGTCAGTAAATTAGTGCAAAACAATGCTGAGCTGGAAATATGCATGGCCAAAAGATAAAGTGGTTAGCGGGCTTCCAGGCATTTTTAAATTGTAATGATTCTTTTATCATCATGTCCGCGTGTCAGTTGCTTCATTTAAACGGCGCTTGTTTTTTTTTCCTACCCCCATCTCCATCTTCATTATTTTTTCTTGTTTTGTAACATATTCACCAGTGATTAAAAAGGGCCGGACTGGGGAGGGTTGAAATAATGGATTGCTTCCAAATGGACTATTTGACTGTAATTGTTCAGCGCGGCTGTACATGAATAAATTAACGGCCGCTGCGAGCTTTGACTCATGTTTACTGTATGTGTGTGAGGAATAACTGTCAAGCGGCCTTTTGAATAATGTATAAATCTCCATTTAGTGCACTGGTATTGTATAATCCAGTGTGATGCAGATGAGAAGCACCACGCAGGATTAAACAGCTCATGACAAGCAACATCAGTTCAATTCCGTAATTACTCAGGCTTTCGCCATAGCAAAAGGAGAAAAATATTTTGCCTCTGGTTCATAGCTCTGGTGCCTGTCTGATTTTTGGCTCTTTTGGCTCTAATGCAGTTTCTTAACCATTGTGGGATGCTTGCTCAACCTCAGTGTCCCGCCGATGCTATAGTATCTGCTCAAGCACACCCCTGACCTTCTCTTCCTTCTCGGTCCAGGTTGATTGATCTCTTTTCCAAGCTGTGGACGCTGTGCTCGCGAGTTTCGTTTACTCACATTATAAGGTTTACGACTTGGAAAAAGACCCCGACTTGTGGTCGGAGTTAATCTGCTTGGATTTTGTTAGACGCTTGAACAGCCTGTATTTTAAGATAAGAATGAGCAGGGGCAAAAACTGACTCTCGCAGTTTGCGTTTAGAGGATTTGGACTTTGATCCACTGTGATTCAGGAAAGACTTTCACACAGAACAGCGGGTGGAAATAATTCTCGGGAATCAAGGCTACATCTGTTTCCGCAGAATACAAATACAGAAACTGACATTCAGTTGGACACGCGTAAGAAGAAAAAAAGTCAATGTGTGTTCTCAAAGCTTTCATTCTGCTATAATTGCACATTCGGATTTCAACTTGTGTCTTTTACAGAGAAAAGTCGTGTTAAGGCGTTATCAGAAAATTAGAAGCCCAAAACTGTGTGGGAGTCGTAGATAAATCCACAAAGGGTCCTCCGTTCTTTTCCCGCGCATAATGTCAGAGGCAGATGAATATAAAACCACCCTGCATCAATAGATTAGGCTTAGCAAAGTTAATAGAAGGGTTTCCACTACACGCAGCTCAGAAGCAAAAGGAGCAAAACATGGGTTCAATTGGTTCGCTTTTGGGGATGTAAATTTGGGAAGATGACCACCTAATAAATGCTCACATTGAATAGGAGAAACTTGATCTGCACATTCATGCGAGATGAGAGGTGCTAATTACTTGTCAAAATGTGGAAAGATAATCTTGTTGAGAAGAGATTACAATCATGTCATCGGTTTGATGACAGACGATGGTACACTGCAAAAAAAAAAAAAAAAAAAGATCCAAGATACCAAAAGGTCAGATTTGACTTTCATTCCAAACATAAAATTCTCTTGTACAAAAGTAGTTTTTTCTTTTCTTTTCCAACGTGTAAAGCTTCGCTCTACCACCGTGAAGTGTTGTCCACCTTCAATAATGCAAAGAACCACGATTTGCCCAAACTCCAACTGCACCGACTAATAAACGGCACACAGAAACACAACAGAAAAGAGTGCACATAAGTGCGTTTGCAAAGACCCAAACAAAAACACTTGTTAAAATAGACGAATCCGATACATCGGCTCGGATGTAATATTTATTAGTTTCATTCTTTTATGACACAAGCTGCTTCGATGGCTGACATGCGTGAGAGTAACATGGAGCCTGCAGGCTTACATTCACTTGCCGTGTCTTCCGGGCATTCCAATTCCAAGATGTAGCAATTCAGCAATCTTCAAAACAAAACGTAAATAAACATCTTAAAATGTATGTTTTTTCACAGATGTACATGGCCATGAGTTATTTTATTGGATTATTTCTTTCCATCTGTGTGCATGAAGTCTGCTCTCAATTTTGGTTCTTCTGGCTAAAATAATGTCAAGTCGATCCGGAGGAGCAAAACAGATGCATGGCTGGTGTGCTCATTTCCAGGTGACAAAGAAACCCTTCACTCGCAAAAAGGCAAAAGAAGTACTCTCCATCTCGTTTTCAATTCCCTGTGTAAACGGAAAAAAAAATTGCATCTGGAAATGGAGCTTTTCTGTATAACCAGAGTGAAAGGAGGCCAGCATGGATGAGGTGAAATGGGTTCGTGCACAAGACACGCGCACACACACACACGTAAGGTTGCTTTAAAAAAAAACCTGCATGTAAAAGGCAAGTCGTCAGAGATGTAAGGAGAAATTGGCAGACCCATTATTGGGACTCCAAATGCATTGTGAAATATATATTTTTTTTAAACTGGAATTTCCCAGACTGATATTTTCCAGCCCAATGACATTGGATGATGTTGACTTTACATGTGAATTGCTCACTTTCACAAGACTGCTATTTATTCCTTTTTCATTCACACATACAATATTCATGAGTGAAGTAAAGATATATTTGTAGGTCTTTGTAGGACTGCAGAGGCACATTCTTTTTAGCCAACGTTTGTGTGGTGGCCTTTTTGCAGACGCCATTCCAAAAACATGTCTAAGAATTGCAAAGGTGGTCTACTTGCAGTGGCTGCGCTCACGTTGCTTTCTTCCCCCGGGTAAGAGAAATCCGCATTGATTCCGACAGATCGGGCGCTTGATAAAACGGGAGAAAGACATAACTCAATTTGTCTTGGTAGAGCCCATCCCATGTGAGGGGTTAGCGTCGCTGCTGTCAGCTCCACTCGACACCTGTTTGGCCGAGATAAAATCGTGTCGCTGACAGCTGCCCTTTAATCACTCTTAGTCTCAGACAGAGCCGTGTGCACGTAGATCAGATGACATGTATTGACACCCCTGCATAACTTTGCTGACAGCATAGCAGACATTCTTAGTTCAAGTGTGCCGAAGTATAAGCGAGAAGAATCCCAAAGCAGACTCAACACCAAATAACCAGAACAAAATTTAGAAATACGCCAAATGTCTTTATTCTACAAGATTGTTGCAGTTCGTCTGTTCCATTGTCTTAATTACATTTCTGTGAAATAAGTATGATGACTGTTGCTTGATATCAAAACTGAGCAATGATGTTTTCACAGCCTCGCCTCACTGCTGTAAACTTCAGCCTCGCCTCACTGCTGTAAACCTCAACCTTCCCTTGTCCTGTTGATTCGTCTTTCTTTTGGAAAGGAGAGGGGGAAAAAAAACACGTTGCGTCCTAAGTGCTCACAAATCTTTCAAAGACAGAAATAAATCCTTGCTAATGGGCAGTGGTTGAAAATACACCTTGGATCCATTCTTCCTTCATTAGATGAGCATGAGTGTTCCCAATGCAGCGGCATATAATCAATAATGGAGCCCTTGGAGTCACTCTGCCACTTGTTCTTTACGGGATGAGATTTAGCCGTGTTAGCTTTCAGCTGTCTTGGCTGTGATGGTGTCACATGCGCTGCCTTTTATTGTGCACAAACTGTGAAAAAGGAAAGAAAAAAGTGCAGCATTGCGCAATAACTCGGACGGCTTAGGGTACTTGTTTTTGGAAAGTCTTGTTTGTACAATTTACAGTCGCTTAAGCTTCTCTGAAATTAAGAGTCCAGTTGAGTCGAGTTTAATGGGTAATATAAATTGACGTTGGGGAACACTCAAAAGTGCGACTTGTAATGTTTTTCCGTGCACGTCCTCCTCTTGACAGACGTTTCTTCTAATTTGCGCAGAGTAGTCTGAGGCAGCAAAGTTCTTCACCTGAGGCATTACACTAAAAGCAAAAGCATGTTTTTAAGGTGATTCGACGAAGGCCAGCATATAAATGAAATAATTTGCCCGCCAGGTTGATGTGCTCGCAGGCACTCATGCATGCCAGATGACCCCGGGCGACAAGAACTGCAACCAGGCCTTCAAAGTGACCTCTGCCAATTGTCAGTAAGCGTGATCATAGCATGCACAGTGCTTTTATTTTCATCCTGTCCTCAGGAATGTAGGTGACAAACGGAATATATTTCATCATGGGGAAAAAAATGCCAACGGTTCAGGGACAATGACAATTGTTGCTTCGATGAATTTGCTAAACAGGGCTTCTTTCATTCCAACATTACAAATTTTATGTCTCATAAACATAAGTGTATTGAGGAAATGATACTGTACATTGCTTCTGGTGATTCCAATGAAAATGGTGTGTTTGCATCTTTAAAACGATTTGTAAAAATGGTCAGACAATGAGGTACGATACAAAGGAACAGGCTACATTGTGTTCAAAATGGGACACTATCAGAGCCATCGGTATAACGGCATGTCCGTCAAATCTTCTGCCGAGCGGTTTGACAGGAGCATTGCAGAATGTCTTTTATCACCTTGCCGGCGATGTGCAAGGTGACTCGCATTGATCTGCACCTTTCCTTCACACCAGTCTTTGTTGTTGGTGTCTTTCAGCTTTTCGTCTTCATCCCGTCTCTCCTGATGGTGCGAGGATGTCATCCGACTATATGGTGCAGAGACATTTTGCATAGAAGGGCTTACGTTCAAATGGGGAAGGAGCATCAAGCTAATTGCCCGTATCGGGTGTGTTGCGTCAGAGAGAAAGAGAGTATGCGGGACACCGGATCCCAAGGACCGGATTTGGTACTTTTGTCCAACCTGGCTTTTGGCGTTGAGTTCAGGGTTCAACACATAGCATTTGAAAATCATATTTCGCTTCGAAAGTGAGCTGAGGTGGTCAGCGTCTTCATTCAAATACTTTGTCTGGCTCAGGAATGAGGACTGGCCTCAAAGGACGACTGTGTTTAGCTTTATATTACAAAGAATTCCACCACCGGGAGCTCATGAGTGATACAATGATGAGGTTGACGGCTTTCCATTGGCGGCCTGGACCTTCATTAGCACAGCTTGATTGTACCCAGAGTATTGACACTTATTCCAAGAAAAGACGAATCAGAGTTTGTTTGTTGTTTATTGCTGTTGATTCACTGAACATGTTATGTGCTTGTGGCCGTCATCAACAACCCATCAAATAGTCGATGAATAAATTGATAGAAGTACGAGTTCGCTGAATACTCGATGCAGTCAAATACAAATAGATCCATAACATCTTTCTAATTTGTCTGTCTTTGAGGCTTAGACGCTGCTAAATAAGTGAGCAGACCGTAATTGATCGTGGTGATCATAATCCTGTCCATCGTGCAGCAGGGTGAGAGAAAATAAGATTAGCAAACATGTCTGCTGGCAGTCGATGTAAATATGCGTAACAATTTACCTTAAACGGATTTCTTTGGATAGAGGATGGATTGATTATGTATGCTGAAAGAGTTTTTAGATTTTGAATTTATTGCGGTTTCAGACATAATTTGCTACCTAGGAAGCAATAATCACAAATTCACATTTAGTGTTTGTTGTCCAAAAACAACCATTGTCCTGCTGTGCTGCTGGAAATCTTCAATTCAGGGAATTCAGGATTTGATGTCTCTCAATTCCAGTCCCTTGTTTCTGCACAGACACAAAATACACTAGAGCTCCTTTTTTAAGGGGCTGTGCTGCTAAGAACGCTGGCAAGGCTATTCCCATCGGGAGGAAACTCGCAGAGATTACGGTGTAATAAACCCAAAAGCGAGCGCGGCTGAATTGAGAGTGAGCAATCACCCTTCTCGCCAGGTCACCGTACTCATTCCCCCAGGAATGGCCATTTGTCTACCAATTCCTGGTCAGATGTATTAATGGCCGAGTGGAAAGGAACAGTCGAGTCAAGGTCATTCGAGGGCCAATTGTTTGTGTCCTACAGCCGCTCATCATATTTCAACCCAACGCTACAGAACTTAAGATAATTCAGAGTTCATTTTAACTTCACATTAAATCGCGGCTATGCATTTAGCCTTTAAAAGAAAAAAAATGAAGAGCCATTTAGGCTCTCTGTTCATCAATGATTCTCCCCAGTCAGGCAATACGATCCAGTCATTAGGGTCACTTGGATGGAAGGCGCTAACCGCTCAATGTCCCTCGGCGTTCGAGCCAACTGCTGTTTCATTTTGCTGTGAAAATGATCGTGCTTTCTCTCTCTCCGTATTGCGGCCTGGTTAGTTGGTGTGCGTGGTCCCTTAATCAGTGCCGACAGACTTTCTCAGTCCATCACAGACTGTTTGACTGACTACTGGTGGAAAGATGTGCCAGTTGTCTCGCGTTTGTTTGCGGAGGTGAATATACGTAATATACAGACACAAGATGTGCGTCAAGCTAACTGCTTTGACGAAGTAAAAAGTGCGAACCGTATGACCTTCCACATCTTCCCTTGCCTTTTCAACAGAACATGCTCAGGTAATGGAAGGTCTTAATAAAGCAGACAAGTTCATTTGTATACGTCATTTAAGGCACATAGGACTCCAGTGCCTAATGATTTATTACAGGAAAGAATTTAGCATTCAAGCATTCCCGGACCTTTTCTGGCCTCACACTACAAAGATGTCACAGAACATCGGAAATTAGTGTCAGAGCAAGTTACTGTTTTGGACCTGCAAATTAATCAAAAAGGAGGCAGTGAGCGGCGGGGAGTGGGAGCTCCTGTCACAGCTCGCACGCAATGTCGCCACCTTTCTGGAGCATACATCAAAGGGGGAAAAGGGACAGGTAGGGCAGGCGGGAATGGCAGATCTGCCGGCTCAAAGGCTGATTAGCAAAGAAAGACGACAAAGACAAAGCAGAGTTTCCGTCATGGCGGCTGCCCTGACTGAAAGCTTTGTAATGTCACTTTTCAAACGTATGCTGAAATTTGCCCGTTTCCCTAAAGAGCCAATCTGTGATTAAAAGACAAAAATTGGATAGAAGCGACACTCACAAACAAGGAGAGAGCTTCCTTTTGTCCCCTGGCTCTTCATGTGTCATGCTGGCAGATGGACGGCGCGGCTTTTATTGTCACACTTGCAATATTCATCGAGTTGAGTCTGTCAAGTCAAAGTTAGCTTGGTCATTTTACTTCCACAAAGTCAAAAAAGCCATATAATTAATTGGCTGGTTGTATAACTGCAGTTTTATGCTGCGGCTTTATTAGAAATTTCAATTCAGGGCTATAGTTCTGAATAGTATGTAAAAAAATAATAATACTTCCATTCGTCGTCTTGTAAAAATCATCATGCCGAAGCAGAATGAAAGACAAATATATTCTTGAATATACCTTTTATCTAAGCTTGCACCCAATGCAATATATTTTTTAACAGACCTATGATAGCCGCTATTGAGTATATTTGCTTTGCCTCAGCGGTGAGCAGCTCAATTGATAAAGCAACACTGCCACCCTTTGCGGAAACGGCAACACTGCACAAGCATTAACTCTCTCTCTCACTAGCTCTCATTGTCTACAGTCTTGTCACTTCTCTCTCACTCTCTCTTGCTCACATAAATTCATACATGGGAATACTTTAAATTCATGCATACACTCACACCATGAAAATAAATAAAATATTGCGGCTGACCTTCGAATATTTTGAAATGCCAAGAAAGATGACAGCCGTCCATCCACTCTACTGCTTATCCTGATTTGCAGCAAGCCCACAGCAGAGAGTCGAACCTCTGACTGATGAAGGAATGTGTCGCCGATGAAAAAAGGAGGTTCCGGGTGCAATTAATGATTTAGGGATGAATTGATGGCATTGAAAAACCAATGCCAATTTTGTTTTCCTGAGCAAAACAACAATTTCAGATCAAATGTGTGATGTCTTTTGGTGCTTTGGGTTGAATAATATGATTGTTGCTCTGTGATGTATTTTTTCCCCTCCACAGTAATTAGAAAGAGTTCAGTCGTCAAAACTGACTGACTGCCTTTGGTGCACTCAAGCTTCTTTTCCAAGTCACTAGCAAAAATCCCTGGAGCGTTTAGCAGATGTCCCTCTGCCCTCACTGTCACACGGGACATTTCTGCCTGTGATGGATCCCGGGCTGACTTGTGACAGCTAAGCTTGGAATGTGCCTCACTGCATTCGGACACCATTATCTGTCAGCACTTGTCTGCAGCTTTCTGTTTTTCCCCTTTTAGTCTTGTGTTTATGTTTCCTTTGGTAATCGCCTCTCAATTATGCTCAGTATTCATTTATTGATGTAAAATTTCCAAACATGTGATTGTGAGTAATAGCGTATCAGGAATATCTGCTATGACATGACCCCAAACACCTTTGCCACGGCTGCCTATTCACAAAACAATCTGAAACGTTTCCATTCTGCGGTTTGCCGTGATTGGCCTGAAATCAGCCTTTAATTACAGGAAGGTGCTTTTATACTCCTGTGCTTTTATGCTCCTGCGCTTTTACGCTCCTTTCCATAGGAGGCCACTCTTGACTCAATGATGACTTTAGCTGGTAAGCTAAAAGATATTGCTATAGATATAGCTATAGAATCAATAGCTTCTATTTGTGTTGTTTAAGTGTGTGTTGGGATCAGTAATGAAGCAGCTTGCACATCATCATCTCTTCTCAATTTTAGCCTTTCAAATTCTGGAGCTAAAGCAAGTTGGCATGCATGCTCCTGCTAATTACGCTCTCCATCAAGGATAAGAATAAACACAAAAGAGGCTCGTTGACCTGTTCAAGGGCAGCCCAGTTTGAAGATGGATGGTGATCTTCAAAAAGCTTCTTTTTGAATTCACTGTTTGTTTCGCAAACTGCATTGCTATGTTAATGAGAAGAGATGACGAATGGAGGCAAATTGAGTCATGAGTGAACAAACATTTAATGTCAGACTTGGTCTTGCATTTCTTTAATTGCAGACTTTTCCGTAAGTGGCGCTGGATGGCTCTCCCCGTTGAATTCAATTGTGGTAATATCATGAGCCTGTTTGTTAAATCAAGAGCGAGTTTATTGCGAGCCGGCTAATTACAAGCCACAGTGTGAGGTCTGTGCCATTTTTGTCTGCTATGTGACGAATGGAAGCAGAAATGGCGATGCCTTCACCGTGACACCGGCACGTTAAAATCGACTTTTCTCTAGACTTGATTGATGATGCCAATGTGGATTTCATTTGTCCCCACGTGGACTAGCCGTGGCGTGCATAGCTCTCGGAGAGTAGCTGGAGGTGGGACAAAATGTGAGGCACTGTATATCCTGTCAACAAGGACCTGTTTGTTGTCTGTTAATTAATTGTTGAACACAATTTCAATTTGTCACCTCCTTTAGTGCGAGGGGGAATTTGTTTGCTTGCCTGTTGACGTTCGCAGGCACACCCCTTCATCTCAGTCCAGATTAATTACAGGCGTAGATGTGGCCGGATGTTGACATAGCGTTCATAATTCAGTCTATACTTCCTACATTTAATAAATGACGTTCATTGAAAAACATTGACTTGCATACTAAAAGGACACGGGAATGTCAAGCAATTCTTCAAGCTCTCTCTCGTGGTTTCCCTCCATTGTGTATTGCGTGAGGATCTGATGCACGATGAAGCCAAGATATGCATTGTGGTGTCGTCCACTACACAAACATTGCACTCACACTTGCTCACTGTGCGGTTCTCGTTAGCGGGGCTACCTGTCGGGGGTGATGGCTGCGTGGACAATGCAGGCTCACCTCTGTGAGTCCATTTATGAGTTCATTAACAGGCGATTGGCTCCATCCGTCAGAACCGGTTAGTTGCTCCTGCGGAGGTGTCATCCTTTAATGACACGGCCCTCGGCCTTCACCCTGGATTCCATTCTGTACCTTATCGTCTTTACAAAGATGTTTAGCAGATAGAAAGCCAAGGAAAATTCAGGTTTGCCTGAGCTCTCACGAGGCTTAAAGCTTCCATCTGGTGGTGGTGTCGTCGTTTTGTTTAGCAACGTCAAACTTACAGTAAGCACTTCATCACCAGTGTATTGTTTAATACATACAACCCTCAAACAATATGCCACTAAGCCACATTGGCAACACCACTCAGTGAATGTAATCCTTGATTACGGGTGCTTTCGTCTCGCAATTATACATACATTTAGAAACATACGCGGGTTAATGGGGTGAGATGGAACGAGCTTGCACGGATTAGTTGTTGCACAGGAAGGTGAGGAGCAAAAAGGTTCAAAATGTTAATTACAAATGGGCTCCCTTCAGAGACAAGAAAGAGCGCAATTAATCTGAGGTTGCATACATGTATAACTTTAAACTTTAAAGTATGAGGAGCCGTTAGAGACATCATTCATAATTAGCATTCACACACACACATATGAAACAAAACACAGTCAAACATCATAGTATAAACCTCAGATTTAAGTGAAATGCTTTTATCCACACAAGTGAAACGTGTTCTCACACACACACAACTGAAATGCTTTCACGCATAAAAGTAAAATGCTTTCACACTCAAATTAGCGCCAAACTTGCTTTCGACTGAACCAGCGACTTGGCTATGTTTACCATCTTTGTGGCTTTGCGATTTTATGCAATCGCTGAACCTGAAGTCAAAAGGCAGAAAAATAAGATGATCAGATTTGGATGTTGTCGTGATGTTCACTTTGTGCGAGGTATATTTTCATAGCGGATGACATTACACAAAAACAATTTGTGGCTTTGGTCAAAAGAGACTCGTTTTGAAACAATATTCAGTGTTTATGATTTCATATGCGCCGGTGGACCAAAGAGCAAAGCTAAAAAAAACAACCAGTTAGCAACGTTTTACCGCTCTGCCATTCTTTGCTGATGAAGCCTAAAGGCAAAGTCTCCACAATAACAAGAACCAGCAGAATGAAATCAGCTGAATGTTAGCAAGCAGGCTTGGGACGGAGCATTTGTATTCATTTAGCGTCTTGACAAGCGTGCTGGTGCTCTTCTGCACAGAGACAGTTTTGGCTATTGCTGCAGATATCTCGCCTTGCAGCAACCTCACCAAAACCTCTGCTGTCCCAAATACTACTTGATGAGGCCCAATAAACTAATTCAACTACTGCCAAGAAAATATAATTCAACTAAGAAAAAAAACATTACTTGTGTGAGACAATACCAGACTAAAAATAACACAAGCTGTGTTTTGCACTGCCATCCGTGTCTGCCGATATGTCAGCCTACAAGACATTCTGTCACGACTCGTCCCCGGTTGTTTGATATGTAGGTTGTCATCGTTTCTGTCCGTCTGTGTACTCGCCCCTCCCTTCCTGTGTCAGCTCACAATCAATGTACTTACTAATCACAGTCACCTGCCTCTTGTTACCTGTCTCGTATTTAAGTCCTGCCTGCGTGTCACTCCCCTATCGGATCATTGTTAATGTCATCATATCTTTTTTTCACGTCTTTGTCGGTCAGTCCTGTTGATGGTTTTGTTAGTAAGTTATGTCAGTTTACCGAGTCTGTCAGTTTGTTTTCGTCAATAAACCCTGGTCCAAGCTGCACTTGGTCGCCCTGCTCCATTTCGATTCGTGACACATTCGACTTGAAAACCATACAAGAGGCCCTCCGCGTTTGCAAATGGGAAGCTCTGCTCAATAAAAGCAGCAGCTCATCCGCAGCATGTGAATGCATATTGCACCTTCGCCGACGTGATTCGATCGCTTCGAAGGTTGTGTACGGTCCAGAGGAAACAATCTTTGCCGTGCACTGCACTGAAGATAAAATTGTAGGGTGGCAGAACTCACATAGTTTCGGATTATGAAAACAGATATTGGCATTGCTGATAAATGTGGAATAATTCACCTGTTCGGGAGATTCAAAATGAGATAATTCTTCATTTTTGTCCATTCATATTTTCATGTGCTGAGAAAATAAATCAGAATTGGCTCAGCAGTTTGCTCTCAATATTTAGATAATTATTTGGGGGATTCATTTTGACTTATTTTTGTAAAGTACTCTTTGTGCAGCCAGCTCCGAGCCTGATGCTGTTCCTCGAGGCATTTGGTGTAAAAAAGACATTAGGCAAATGTTATGTGCAGCTGGTGCAACTGCAGGGGGCTTGTCTTCACCTTTAGTGCAACACACTCGCCGCCCGCTACAAACGAGGCAGGACGGATCACCTTCCTTCCGTGCGCTAAACCAATAACCTGCATACATTAGAGCAAGCTGCCACGGCGGTTTCATTCCCCAGCAATGTTCGTCACTATAAGGTGGACTGCGGGAAAGAATTTGAAGTGCAATCAAGGTGAGAGCCTTTTCTGAAAATGAGGATGTCACCATCATGAAATAATCGGAATCTGAGGAAATGCACCAGTGACTTGGATGAACAAATATTGCTGACTCGGCCAAACAAATATTCATCGGGCATTCTCAAGGCAGATCAGGAAGCAGGGTGAGATGTAAAAATTATATTTTTTTGAATTCCAACTGCGTATGGATGCCGATGAAAGAAAGGGGCCCTTGTAAGATGGAGTGCACTTGGTGTGTGGCAGCAAGCAGGCGCTCAGGTGCAGCTGCTGGCTGGCCCGTCAAATTGTAGAGCACCTTCTTGAATTGTGCAAATTCACTCATGTCCACTTTCAAACGGCTTGAGGAGAAAAAGGAGAAACTTATTAACACCTCTGACCTGTGCTCTTGTGATGTTCATGGATAATATGGTGACAGATCTCAAATGGAAACGGATACAGTACAGGCTTCAGTATCTTGATTTTTTTTTTTTCTTCAAACCATGAAAAAAGTGAGTCGTCACGCTGCACTTTTTTTTTTTCGCATATAAGTTGTTTCTTTCCCTGGCAGTGAACGTAACCTGAAGAAAACACTCGTGATTACTTTCAACACTAAATAGTTGATGGATGGGTTGCGTACAATCCACTAAACATGATGCTGAGCATTTAACTTTGTTCTTTGGCTTCGATTTGATTTCCATTCAAGACGTGCACCAAACAAAAGGCATCCATGCTTTTAGTATAATGAAATACAAAATGTACAATCGCAATTCTTTCTGTTTTTTATGACATTGATGGTGGGAGCCCTGAATTCATTAGAGCTCTATTTTGCATAACTGCCACAGCCTCGAGTCACTCCATCTGTGAAACTTGTACAGAACAAAAGAAGCAAAGAGCCACAGCTGAGAAGGAGGCAAATCATTTGAAATAAATCGGGAGAGTGGCAAAACGGAGATGTGAAGACCAAGGGCAGATCTCGCTCTTCACCTCGGACGCAAAAAGGATAGTTTAGGGCTGCTGGTTGTTTACCAAACAGCATTCAAGTGGAAGAATCATTTCAGCCACCCTCCGTTGTATGTAACTGCAGCCCACGCCTGGCTGCTCATATGTAATTGAATTCGCTGTTAAAAGTCTCCTAACAAATCGTCGGTGACAGCGCGCTGCCGAAACTTGAGAGTGACCTCGTTAGATTAGCGCCATGACTCACGAGCGAGCATATCGACTGCAATGGCGGCAGCGGCAGCGTGCTAATGCCGAGGTGGTTTGTGCCTTTAATCGACTTTTAATGAGAGCGCTGGTGATATGTGCGGGGTGGATAGCCGCAGATTGAAGACACAGAAACATGGCAGATTGGCGCAATAGCTCTTCATTCATAAAATATCGCCAGTTCCTATAATTAAGCGGGCCTGTATTATTTACTTGAAACATCTTTCCTAATTATTGCCCCTCTGGGTGATTTTAACTTTCTTGATGATAATTTTGGGCAAGCAGACCTACTATCAAAAGAGCTGGGTGGGAGCCATTTGCCCAGTTTTAGCGTTCTTGCCCCACTAATGATTGTGAGGCGCAACCTGCCCCAAAGAAGATAGGATGAATATGAAAGCAAGCATTTAAGGTCATGGGAAGACGCGGCTTTTTGTGTTAATCTTCATAATGGCGGGCATTATTATTTAACAGCTTTTTTTTATTCTCTAGCGACTTTGGACAAAATTCTATGTTCAAAGATGATGTGGTCTTTTTGCCTTTGCGACGCTCACCACGTGCTCTGCCATGATGTGCAACCGAGAACGGCGGCTCTGCACAGCAAGCACATCAGTGTGGACATCAATCATGCGCCAGCCAAGTCAACGAGAGGACGCCGCTTCTGTATTGTCCTTTTTAATGGCAAAATGGTTCCGTTTGAATTTACCTCATAAATCACTAATCACGTGGCTTTCCATGAGAATGACTCGCTGTTTTTTCTTTTCAAGTGATTCAGCATCTTTTCGGTGTGCTTATCGCTGATGAAGGCAGAGCCTTATTTAGTGCATTATTTTGCCAGAAATGTGCTTCCACCATATTTTGGCCTGAGCACATTTGCATTTTCTATTAAAGTACTTTTTTACTGAGTACACAAAACTTCAATGCAATGTTGGATGCACTTATTTAAAGTTTGTACCTGCGTGTGTCTCACCATTCTTCACCTTTACAAACACAATAAGATGACATCTTATTTTTTTCTCACTATTTTTTTCACCTTGCTTAGGTTAAGCCTGACTTTATTGTCACTCTCCTTCAAGTAGACGCATGAAATGTTGCAAAGAGCACCTGATATTGTGAGAATCATTTCAAGATTGTGTGTGTCATTTCACAGAACACTAAAAGCAGACTAAGTGGACCCACAAGTCCAGTTAGGTGGTACCAACTGGCACCTGAAAAGGCATCCAGATTCAGTTACGTATTCGAGAAAAGATGTGCAGCTGGTCAAAACAAAAAAATAAAAAACAGAAATTAGGACTATCAGATTGAAATTATGAATTAATTATTGACTGAACTGATTCAGGGGTGCCCAATAAGTCGATCGCGATCGACCGGTCGATCGCCAAGCCACTATTGGTAGATCGCGTGCTGTTAAAATGTTTTTATTTTATTTCGCACTTGACGCGTGTACAAACAACGGCGCTAACAACACAACACAAACACGCTAGCTCGCGAGTTCCCTCCAATTGTCAGAGCCCTGTTTTTTCTCTTAAGAAAGGGTATAAAAAAGAGTGGGGCAGCTGGCCATAGTAAGAAGTATCACTTTCATAGGAAATGGGAGTAGGACTTTTTTTTCACAATGACATATTTAAATATATAAAATTTTTTTTTTTTTTAGTGGGTAGATCTTTGTGACTTGGTCATTTCAAAAGTAGCTCGCGAGCTGAAACAGTTTGGGCACCCCTGGATTAGATCATCTGAACGATGTCAATCACAGAAGACTAAAACAGCGATTGTGACGACCTCTGAAGAAAACATTCGAATTTTTATCGGTTGGCAGCTTTGTTCTGCAAAACAATGTTTGATGACAGTGTGAAAACTGTTGCTGGTGGTGTCGGCGCAGCTAGTTACTGTCGCTAATTGCACACCATAAACGGGCATAGTAAGACTACGCAGAACTCAATATTCTGCCAAACAACCAAGTTTCTACATAATGGGGATGCCGAATGCCCACATGCAAAAATAAAGGAGGAGAAGGTCTCATACTAAAGGTTTATTCAAATTTCGAAGCAGCTTGGTTCCCTGCACACCACACTGTGTTCTCACCACGGTAAATTGTGAAAATGATTCCCATATTTTTCTGGCGTGCCAAGAATGGCAGTTCCCTTGACCTTTCGGCGGCTATACTTTGAGCCCGCTATGAAAATGGGCTTACTTTTGCTGACACTCCAAATCCCACCTGCTTAGGTCGGCCGTTATATTCTATATGGGGATCATAACGTGTCCTCCGAAAGCTACTAAATTCTGCCAGCGTGCGCAGCAAGTACATAAAAGCTGAATATTTTCCAGAGAAAAAAAATAAAAAGGCATTGTCACACCAATATTAAGGCATCCATTATGAAGAGGAATGCCAACTGCAGCTCTGCAAAGGTTGGGGCAGTTTTCTCAAATGAGACTAGATGATGTAAGGTATGGAGCATTGCTCACTATTTGGCAACTGAATTAAGTAAGTAATCCGCCCCGTCTAGCCACTGTTTCAAAAAGTGGTTCATTGCTTGAGCTGCAATCATGCATGAGTGTGAGTCACGTGAACGTAGCCAACCTGAAACTTCATTCAAGGCCTCGAAAAATCACTTTAAATGTCAGCTGAAAATTAGATGACAAAAATGTTTACTGGATGAGTTTTTATCAGCAAATCAAGATGTTTGACATTGGTTAAGCAGCTGCAATCTCTTAAACCCAAAAATAAAATCACAGTCATCCATAGAAACAAACAACAAGTTGCTAGTGGCAGAAAACAAGCACAGGAGGAGCTCAAAGCTGGAGTTGTGAGGGCAAGCAAGAAACAATGACTTGGCACCATCCTTGCAGCCGCTTGGCTTAAATAGCCTGCAATTACCAGCAGGTGTTACACAGGAGGCTCCGCCCAAAGATGCTCGCCATGAAAACTGCAACAGAAAAAAACAAACAAGAACAGCAAAACAGGAATGCCGTGTTTTTGAACAAAAAAAAATAAATTCATGATAACTGCAAGATGTAATGGCTGAATCCTTTTTTTTTTTTTTACATTTGAAAATAATGAATACAATATAATATCTTGTACTGGAGTAGCGAATATATTAGTGGTGGTGTCCTTGGGGAATATGTATTTTGCCAAACTGAGCAATATTATTTTTCTAACATCAGAATCCCAGAATTCTTTCCAAATGGTAACTAATAATTAGCAAGAACAAAAGAATATCTGCATGTTTCTAAATGTCTCCTAAACTAATAGTTTCATCACTAAAACATGAGAACGTAGCCCCAAGTCCAGAATATTTGATCCTCTGCATTCCACCCACACAGATGAAACCAAGCAGAACGAGAAATTCAGTGTATTTGACCCGTGCCTCTGGCAGCACAACACAATTCGACTAATCATGAGCCAGCCGGTTCTTTATATTGCTACTTATGCAGTGTTGGACCGAAGAGGGAAGGAGCTATAATATTAAAAGCACAAGACCATATTATTAAAAACACATGGATGTTGAGGTGAATTCTACATTGTGGACTGAAAGCCGCTAGCAACATACCTCGGGGATGGTTTAGGACCAACTATAGAAAAAATCTGGAGAGCGTGCTTGAATATAGAGATACTGCTTTCCTCCTGGGTGGAAAGTGAGAGATGATTCACAGGAGAAGAGATTTGAATGGGGGATGTACTGCAACCTTTACATCCTCAGTTTGGGCAAATATTGGAACAGTTGCGCAAGATGATCCTCGCCCGGCAAGGTTTCATTAATTTTGTTAAATCAAACGAGGATAGACTTAATTTGTCCCCAAAGGACCAACCTCTCTGTTGATTAAAAGTAACATCGGAGAGAGCAATTAATCAGCGTTCATGTAATCAAACAGGTGCTGTCAAAGTTTTCAGCCATGCTGATTTTAACTTTGCAAGTAGGAGCAGATGAAATATTACAACCGCACTGACGCCTCCAAGGCGCTCAACCTCCACAAGTCAAATGCCCTAAAAGGAATTCAAGTTTTTCCTGCCCCACCTGCTTTAGTGTTTTACATGTTTGGATGAGAGCCTCACCTCCTTCATCAATAAATAATGAGTGAACAAAATGATTTCCAATTTGAGTTCTCTCCCGTGTGCTTCATATTGAATTTCTTTTCGCATCCTCGAGCAGAAGCTAATAAAGCGGAACAGTCAAACGAAACTGAACTGTTCATCCATTGACGGTTATTTTCCAATTTTAACTCGAGTGAGGCGTTTTTGAAAGTGATAAAAGATATTTTTTAAGGATGATGATCAGAATAATTGCCATATTTATGAAAGAAACATTCTGACATCCAGCACATACATCGGCATACCTCTCTGCCTGCGTCTCAAAATGGCGTTCCGCCACCTGCGCCGCAAGTCAGACCTGTTTTAGTTGGTCGAAATTGAAGTGGACTTTGGGCACGTTCACCTGCCCACGCAAAGCAATCTGTTTTCTGAACTGCCATGAATCACGCTGGCCAAAGTATCATTTCATGGAAATCAAATGCTAATGTGCCCTGAGATGCAATTCATAATATTTATTCTTCAGGTGACCACGTTCACCCAAGTCTTTATTTTTCCCCTCCAAATAGGCAATTACCCAGCGTTCTTGTATCTTTCAGACTCCAGAGAGTAAGAGATTAAACACATTCGTGAGACACTCCTGATCAGGGGTGACTACTTCACATTTTCCTTAATGAGGCACCGGCAGCTAATTATGCAAAACTCTTGTCATAAAAGAGGACGGAAAAGAAAATCGCTCCCTTTTTTGTGATGTGCTGAGGTTTTAATAAGCGAGCGGTGTGTTTAACACAAGATTTCCAGTTTATTTAAATCCCTAGAAAGCAGCCATGTACCATACGGATGTCATATTTATCTCATTTGCATTCCATACCATTTTGTAAGGTAAGGTTGGAATTTATTGATGAACTCCAGAATTGCGCGGCATTAATCATCAGAGAATATGAAGCGTGGAGCATGGATCAATAGGCTGCACAAGTTGGGAAATTAAAAGTTTTAGTTTCAAACATGTCGTCATATCCAAGAAGGAGGACCAACTTTTATTTTTATTTTTTTTTACATAAAACCAAAATGTCACCGGTTGACAAATGCAAAACCAAGCTTTCCAAAATGAAGGCTGATGTTGTTTTTTTGAATTTCAGAATCCGCCTGACCATTCAGGTTAAAGGTAAGGACGAGCTTTTCCTTTGGGTAATTGGCTTTTAAATCACTTCCTCACAAGCATGTAATTTTCCCAAGCGGCAACGATCTGGATAAAGAAGAGTTAGTGTTAATTGCAGAATGCTTTCAAGCGCTATCGAGCTCTGGTGTGTTCTCAACAGGACGACTTGGGCTCAAATTTCACTGATCATCACTAATCTAATCGTGGTTGTGTTTGGTCAAACAAATCCAAGCATCATTTTTCTTCATCAAAGAGGTCCCAATTTACAATTTGAATGTTCATTCAAGTACATTCAAATGTATTTGCTGGTAAACTTTGTCTACTCCATTTTGTAAATTTCATGCTTGCGTACTTTGGAAAAAATTTAGCCTCATGTCTGCAACTCTTTTGCTGCTGAAACAGGCAATAAGCAATGAAATGAACTTGTTGAAGTCAGCTTATCCAACAAATGACGTTCCCTTTGCGGGTTTCTGTCAACAAGGCGCACCACAGAACGTTTTTTTTCCCTCATTTGCAAACAGCGCATGGAGGACATGAAGGGAGGTCCGCCCTTCTTGCATTGCCACGGACAATACCGATTAACCTCAAGCACCCCTTGGCTGATAATACAGCCCTCAGGTGTTTGTTTTTTTCCTTTTCTCTCTTCCCCTGTGCGACTAAATAATGAAGGGAAAAGCCATGGACTCATCACTTGCCTGGTGAGTTGTGTGAAAATGGCAAGAATTGTGGCGGTGCGATGGTGGGACGCCTCTGCCATTATGTGGCAGCACTATTGCGGCAATTTCAATCCAATCTCTCTTGACCTATCTCTTCTCAGCTGGAAGGACACGTTTTCATTTGGAAACATTGACCGCAGCGTTTGCTCAGGCTAAAGCAATTTTCAATTGGTTGCAAAGCAAAAACTTTATATTCACACGCACAGTCTGCATCCACTGGAGCCCATATATTACAATGTCATGCTATTAACTAGAAAATGATCAGAAAAAGGTCAGTTTTTTTTTTTTTTAATGACTGTCACTGGTTAATTTTCAGTCAGCTTTGAGTTATGTCGCTGCCCAATGTGCTTTCTCTAAGCTTACCTGTTTGATCGATGACAAAAACGCCAACCCCGAGCGGCTTCGGGACTAAATTTGACTTATTCCTCGACGTGTCGCTTGCTACTCGCTGACAGCAATCACGATCGACCAAAGTCATTTGTGACCTTTGTCAAAAGGGATCCTTCTGTTCTCTGGCTGCTCTAATGAGAGCCATGCTCCAAACGCATCGACTCGAAAAAGTTGAAGGTATAAAGCATCTGTTGAATGGTTATTTGCAAGTCATGCCGGTTTATTTCTTCAGTCCATTCTGAGCAATCTTGAGAAGATATGAAAGGCACAAAAAGCATTAATGAGATAGTCAACTCTTGTCTGTGATATTCAGAAGACGTGTTTTGCAAACTGTGGAGCAAATGTTGTGAGCCAAGGCAAATGTGCGCAGCCAGTTGGACGTCCCTCTTCCTCTGTGCTTCACCAACGGCCATCAGCTGCAAAGCACAAAAATGACTTGCAGCACCAACTATGGCCATTTCTCTGAAAATATATATCATTTTTCTTTATTACTTCAAAAATGCAAGTAATGTACACATTGATCATCATTGCCCTTGTGGGAATTTCTGTACAAACGTCATCTTACCGTTTTTTTCCGTCCAAACTGATATGACTGTGATTCGCAACCGATTTTCTTTTTTGGAGTAGTTTCATTTCTTTTGGAATAAAGCTTGCATTGCGTCTGTTTGTTGTCGCATTCGCAATTGTGGAAATGTAGTTTTATTGCCATGAAATGCTGAGAAGATTCCTGTGGCCCCAGAGAATTGTTCCCAAAAGAATCAAATGGCTTCCTCCTCAGTCTGTTAAATCCCATTAGAAAAGGACAGATGGGCCTAGCGGACGTCCACGTTGACCCCTGGGACCATCGGATGATGTGTAAATATCTGCTACTGAGGTACCAGATGTGTCCACAGTTGGGAGCTTCTGTGTGATGCTATAGATAAGCGGTCACCAACCCCTAAGGTCCAAGGAGCCCATAGAAAATAGCTCACCAGTTTTTAACATGCTTATATTATTTCACAAGTGTAATTGGCTTATGTGGTTTTGATCAACCTGCCAAGAAATCTCGAATCGAAGCAATTTAAAAATAAGTGAAAGTTATTTGTTTTTCAATTTGCTTTTAGTCTGAAGAAGATAAAAATTGATCAGGACATGGCATATGACGGAAATATCTGCCATATTGAGGAAATGAATAGGACCACTTTAGGAGAGACTTTTTATTGACATCTTGGAAAAAGTAATTTAGTTTAATGAAACATGGCTGGCAATCTTTTGTGACTTACATTTTGTGATATTTCTTAACTTTGAGACTTTCTTCCTATTTTTCTATTATTTTTTTTGCTGGTGAGTCTGGTCTTCACAGATGCACGAGCTGGCAAAGGGCTCAGGCTGAGGTGATTAATCAAAGCTGACGTGTGGATGGAAATGAGCAAAGTTGGAGGGCATCATCTCAGTATTAACAACTAGCTGGCGGAGAGCTGCTAGACACTGTCACACTTGCATCAAGTATTGCATCAGGCAAGGGTAAAGTTGAGAAGGCAAATGAAAAAAATGGTGTTGTTAATACTTAAAAAGCATGGCTAATGAACTGAAATGTTTTTTTTCCCTTAAAATCTGGGCCAATGCGTTGGCATTTCATTGAACTTTTAACACGAACCACAACAGACATGGTTCTTTGTCCTGGGCACAAAGTTGTCTGCGGTTTCGTCCAACAGCGAGTCTCGAGCGAGCAAGCAGACAAATGAGATTCTAAAACTAAAGCCAAATAGCAATTAGAATGCCTGAAATATATTGAGCACCTGAGAGCCATGCTAAATAGACAGCAAAATAGACTTTGGAGAGTTTGGGATTATTCTCCAGGGCCAAGGTGAAGGATATACAAACGACCTCTTCCATGCACCAAACAAACACACTCTCCAAAGAACCGCACAACAAATGGAGGCCCAAATGACCTTAGAACATCCAATACACAATACAACAGTAATGCAAAATACAGAAACGAGTTCAACAGAAGAAGAAGCCACATCATTGCAAAGAGCCTCAGCGAGTCGCAACACAGACTAACCACCATACATATTTTATGACGAGAACAGTTATTTATTCATTTATAAATTCATTTTTCACCCATCCTTGTTCAAGCGCTATTGTTGCATTTTTATGCTGGACCAGTTTTCTATTGCGCTGGCTATTTATTCAAAATGTGTATGAGCTTTGAGAGGGGACGGACCGCAAAATCAAGCAAAGACCCATGACAATCGACTGTACATCGGCGGAGTTGGAAAGGCAGTGTGAGGAAGGGACACACCCAGAAGCAAATAGTACAAGTCAGGACAGGACAGGACAAGGGTAATGACGACCGGCTGTCTTGTGGGAGAGGCTATGTGATGCCAAAGCCCCTTGAAAAAAATTCACTGCAAATGAGAGAAAGTGAACGGAACGTCACCCGTTTTGATTCCGTTGTTTAAGGACGAGTGGAGGCCCTGGCAGGGGAAGCTTCCTCCACCTGATGGCCTCATTAAAGAACCCATAAAGCTGTTTGACACTCACAGAATGCCAATCTATCATGGCGAGGCTAGAAAACCTCTCGGGGAGACAAGCTGCAATGGCTCGCTGAGGGCGGCGGGGGGTGCACCGGTGCACCAGTGCGGTGGGAATCCATGTCATACTGAGCTGTCGTCTGCTATAGCAAGATGCCAACACTACTGGGGCGGCAGAGTTAGATCCCGAGCCAGCAGCCAACTCAAATGTTCCACAGACTCATGAGCGAGGCAATTAGCAGGAGCCCCTGTGGATCCACTGCTCTTCTCGCAATGCGCACCTCCACTCCTCTTTTTGTTTGCAGCCTGCTCTAATGTCCAGGGACAACTTCAGCATTTCAGGTTTCGAAAATCGGTGCCACAAAAACCTTTGAAACAACATGACTGAATGAACCGCTTGCTTAAGTCATTCGTCCCCGGTTCAATTTAGCTCGATCGCGCGCATCCACAAATCTCGACAACCTTAACTGATACCATATAAACTTGTTGGAATTGGGGGGTTAGATCACCAAATGATTCCCGAGCGCGGCACCGCTGCTGCTCACTGCTCCCCTCTCCCCCAGGGGATGGATCAAAATCACACGGGGATGGGTTAAATGCAGAGGACCATTTCACCACACCCAGATGTGTGTGTGACGATCATTGGGACTTTAACTTTTTTTTTTTTACTTTTAACTTTTGAAGTGAGAACTTTCCAGAACAAGGCCACACTTGGCCCTCTGCCTTGAAAATAAACACAAAAACATACACAGGCCTACATGATGGGGAGTGCATGACTAAAAAATCAAATGAAAGGCTTCTGCAACCTCGTTTGAACTGAAGCCGTTGACTGATATTTTCCAATATTCCGTGTCTTCAAATATTTTGAGAGGAGCTCGACAGATCTGTATTATTCTCAGTGCAAAGGTGGCAAGGCAGCAATTTTTTTATCAAGTAGGCTTACTTTTTACTTTTCCAACTTGCCATCTTCCAGCCTTCACACGTGCAACAATATCAGGCGTCAAATCTTGAGAAAGATCCAATTTCACAAAGTCATTTGGGCGGTTGTCAGTTTGCTCTCCGGGAGGAAAAAAAAAAGCACCAGCAGCAAAGGTTTTCTTGATTGAAAAAAACAACAACAACAAGGCCGAGGAGCCATATTGTAACGTGTGTGAGCATCGTGTGATGGGATGTATTTTGGCTTTACTAACGATAAAAGATAATTTGTCATTTTAGATTCATTTCAGGATTCAGTTTGTGACAAAGGAGGGACAACGTATGACAAACTGACATGCGAAGAGTCCCAATGGAAAGGAAAGACTGTCCGTCTGTCTCCCGCAAGATCTTTGGACTCCTGCTGACTGTTCTTGATGGCGCTGTCGCTACGTGGTACATTTGCTAATATTCTTTCTTTGGAAAGACGTAATAGGGGGATCCTCGCGGCTCTTAGCGGGAGACCATGTTAATGACGACGACAGAACGAGCCTTCGAATCCCACATGTGGTTTAAATTTCCCCAATTATGAATTGAAGGGCTGTTTCCTTTGAGTTTCTTGTGCGGCTGATGTATTGAATGATTTCATACTTGACAGTGTCAATCCAAACTTTTTTTTTATTACCTTTATAAAAGTGACATCCTTGCTCAAGCTCTTGAACTGAATTGCGGAACTGATAAGAAGATCGTGGCTGCTTGGTGCTCAAGCAAACACAAGCAAACGTCACCTCTTTTCGTTGTTTTCAGGGTTATTATGCTGTCTCACATTTGAACACGTATTTTTCCAAGCAAAAATTGTATTATGATTAAAAAGCTTGTAAATTTCAGTAAGTGCTGCAATACAAGGTCTGTGCAACTGGAGCCCTGTAACAAAAAAGCCTTATGAATATTAGATGTCAGTCCCAAGAGAAAGCTTTGACATCAGCAAAGTAATCAGACAATGGCCACTTGTTTACTCAACAGCCCTACTCGTACGAAGACGAGACCTTCGACATCAACGTCAACATCATCTTTCAATATTTCTTTTTCAATGCGGCCGGTCGGCCGTTTTGTGCAGCGTTCGTCAGCGACATTTGCTCGTGCTTGCGGTCAAAGTCTACTCGCAAATCAATCTTTGTGTTTGAATCTGTTTGCAGGACGTGATGGTGGGGATTTACTGCACCGGCACAATTAAGGCGGCGGTGTCAGCGATGTCCGGAGGCTGTCAGTCATCCAGATATGCAATAAATTGATTTTCAAAAGCATCTCCTTGCTGTCAAGAATGAGCTGCCAGATTTAAAAATTGAAGGGCACCAATCTGAGCAGTACTGCCAATAAATAAAAGCTAATTGGTTGGCTGGCATCGTTTGTAATCATCGCTCTATATCTGAGCCGTGAAAGTGCTCAGTAAGCAAAAGCAAAACCTGATCCAAAAAAAACAAAAACTAATAAGGTCGACAAGTACTGGATAAGTCCAAATTCCAATCAAACAGTTACACCACCGTGGTGGGGCTCATCTCAAACGGGGATGAGTCTGCCTACAGGGACGAGGTGGTGCAGCTGTCGGAGTGGTGCGGAGAGAACAATCTGCTACTAAACACAGCTAAAACCCAAGAACTGGTCGTTGACTTTAGGAGGGGAAAAAAATGGACATTCCACCACTTATCATCAACGGGGTCTGTGTGGAGAGGGTGTCCTCCTTCCGCTTCCTGGGAGTCCACATCGAGGAGGACTTCACCTGGAGCGTGAACACCTCTGAGCTGCTAAAAAAGGCCCAGCAGAGACTCTACTTCCTTAGGGTGCTCAGGAGGTACAGCATCACACAAAGACTGCTGGTGTCCTTCTATCGGTGCTCCATAGAGAGCATTCTAACATACTGTATATGTTTGGTACACCAGCTGCACTGCAGCTCAGAGGAAAAAGCTCCAAAGGGTCATCAAGACAGCACAGAAGATCGTTGGCTGCCCTCTCCCCACACTGGAAGACCTACACAGAACCCGCTGTCTCAAAAAGAAAACACAGAACATTCTAAAGGACACTTCCCACCCTGGCCACTCCCTTTTCGAACTGTTGCCATCAGGCAGACGCTACAGATCAATTAAATCAAGGACCAGCAGATTCACCAACAGCTTCTACCCTACAGCGGTAGTCACACTAAATGCTGCTAAAAAAATGATCATCTGCTTTAACGAGCTGAATCTACATGTTTACATTTACATGTCTACATGTTAACTGTGCAATATGGGGGTGTGCAATCGCCAAATGATTCCCGAGCGCGGCACCGCTGCTGCTCACTGCTCCCCTCTCCCCCAGGGGATGGATCAAAATCACACGGGGATGGGTTAAATGCAGAGGACAAATTTCACCACACCCAGATGTGTGTGACGATCTTTGGGACTTTAACTTAACTTAATGTCTTTTTCAACAACAATATGGGGGTGTGAAATTACATGTCACTTGTTTACATGTACAGTTACATGAAGTACGGTGTATGTTCTGTTTTCTGTTGTTTTTAGTTTGTGTAGACTTTTAGCTTGTATTTTTTATTTTTTATTTTAGCAGATGCATTCATCGGTTTGTACTTTTAATTTCGTTGTTCATGTGACAATGACAATAAAGATCGCTCCATCCATCCATCCATCCATCCATCCATCCATCCATCCATCCATCCATCCATCCATCCATCCATCCATCCATCCATCCATCCATCCATCCATCTATCTATCTATCTACAACATAAAAATAAAACAGATAAAAAAGGCAACCAGAGGCAAAGCTGGCGATGCGTATTCACAGAAGCCGGAGGGCAAGTTCCAGGTTTGCGGCACAAAGTGCAATCTGGCATTTGAGCCGTGTTGCAGTGGCACATCGATGGCTCGGAGAAAGAGAACCCCAGAAAGAACGCTTGGCAGGGGCTGAGAGGAGAATAAACAATGGCATTTGCGCAACAGGAAAAGGTGATTGAGGAAAATGAAGCAGACGACAAGATGTTCTGGGATGCTCTTCCATTCCGGAGTGAAAACACACACACGCACGGGATAACGAGATAGAGTAAAACAAAGCGTGAGGATAAAGAGCCAATAGATTTTTGTCCCTTCCTGTTGTCTAGCTCTTGAATGATGGCCGCTGGTACTTTGTGTGACAGGGACGTTATCGCCACGATTGATGTCACCTCAAAGGAATCAATAACACGCGCGCTTAGAACTCGCCGACATATTTCAAGTTGTTTAACTGAGCGCGGGAAGCGTACTCAGGGTGCTGTTCAATTCAAACCGTCTCTTCTTATCAGGAGGAAGACTAAACATGAAAAATTAAACGGCTGCATAATAGCGGCGGCCATAATTGCGGCTTGTGCTGAAAGTGTGTGGCCAGAAACACAACAGCGGGTTTCTTATTGTCTTTTGGCTAAAAGGACATTGTTCATAGCATGGGCTAAATCTCTATCTTTTCGAAATGAAAAGGCAGAAAGGGACGAAGGTGCAAAGTCACTGGGCCTTTAATTAGAAGCCCACGCAACAAACACGATAAGATGTTTTCACTGCGTGTAAATGTTATCTCTCGTTTCAATTACTGAGCGGGGAGGGAGAGAGGCGCTCTCTTTGACCTTGAAAAGTGTTCGGAAGAGAACGAGACAAGACAGCTGTCTTTCTCAGTAAACATCCAAAATATATATATATATATTTATATATAAAAGCTGCATCCCGTCAAGGTTGGCAATGGCGGAGGTGAATCGTTGCTGGAATGGAAGGGAAGGGAAGGGGCCGACTCCATTTTGGACTCACTTACGCTCCAATCGCTTTATGATGTATGCTGAGTTTAATAACTTAACTGCACGTTACTTTGGACTCATGGATGTCATATTTCTGCCACCCTCCGCTATTTGGAATTGTAAAAGCAGTCCAACCAAAACCAACCTTGACTGCCTTCTGCAATACTTTGAAACTCTTTCCAAGAGCGGTGAGAGACTTGTGATTTTTATCGAAAAATGAAGATTAAAATGAGGATTAGGGAGCCAGCGCGACAGCCGACTCATGCCAATAAATTAGGCGCGGACAGGACATTGCCAAAGCCATCAATGTGTAGACAGCAGAAAGTAGCGCCGGCCATAATAAATGATTCAGTAGTCCCGAGATGTCCGCTGTCAATTTGTAATGTCCTCCAAATACAGAAGCACCCAGATTTGTCTGAAACGGCCGTAAATCTCTTTTTAATGGTGCCGCACATTTTTTGCTGAGTCATGCACTTTCCCCCTTTGCCCACGTTCCACACTGTTGTCACAAAACGGTCTTTTATTACGGCTGTCGGTGGAGGGGGCGAGGATCTAGGATCGGACCGAGCTGGCAAATACAGATTGTGACAGCGCTAATGTGGAGCGGGTCACTTCACATGCCGCCTCCTGCCCCTTTGTAAAAAGCGCAGCATCCTTTGCAAAGCAACGCTCCGGAATTTATCTCTGCTCCTTTACACACGTTTAACTCAGGTGAAAACTGCCACGTATGTATCTGTGATATGTTCTTGTTTGGTTTAAAAAAAAAAAGAAGCAAATTCCAGGGGGAAAAAAAGCAAATTGTATGAACTATTTTTTGTGTCTCTAAATGTCTGAAATAATCTTGCCTTCCCTGCCAAAGTTATTGTGTGCAGAGAGCTCATTAGTGAGGAAGTGAAAAGTGTTCACCTCCCCAATTGGCTTCACCCACATACTGTAAACAGGTGCACGCTGCATCCTCTTCCTCCTACAATCGATTATCATCTCCCAGGACAGGTCGTGTCTATCAAAGAAGACACAAGCCAGTCCAGATGAGCATCTCCCGTGACGCTGTTCAGGCCAGCTGTCTTTCGGGCATCGATCCCACCTGACAGAACTCAGCAAATGTCGCTGACAGCGATGCGGTCTGCCCAAAACAAACGCAGAACCGAGGAAAGGCACACACCCACAAAACCTTTGCACTTGTGTTCGCGGTCAGAAGGAAGGTAAACCCAAACTCTAGAAAAAGGAGAGCGGTGCAAATGGATTTGTAGGCGTCCGTCACAGATGATGATGACAAAGAATTTTCAGATGTTTCAGAGGTGTTTGGAAGACTTTGAAATGTTATTCATGTGTTTTTGGACATTTGTAGTTGAAGTGTTTAAGAAATTCTCATCACGAGTCCATCTGAAGAAAGTTAAACTGTTCAGCACCATGGACAGCGCGTGCGCCACAACCACTACTGTAAGTGCTCAATCATTATTTACAAACACATGACCAGTGAACAGAAATAGATGGAAATATATGGAATATATTTGATGCTAAAAGTACCAAAATACATTTTGGATTTCATATATACGTGTAAATATACATATTTTGTATGTTCTGAGTTCAATTGTGCCATCAATTGTGCCTTCCTTCCAGAGTAGGAGCTGAGTATTTTTTCTCCCCTGCAAAGTCAGTGTTGTTGTTTTTTTGCCATCAAACCTCCACCTGACCTCCTCGTTCAGTCTGATGCTTAAGTAGCCGTCATTTGAATAAAGATAACGCGCCCTTTGAGGTGACGTGACTGTCACATCAATGATGTTTTTGCTTCTCGCGCTGGTTCATGTTGTGAGTCTGTTGGTTTCACTGAAATCAAGTAAATGAAGACATTGCATTTTGCAGCAGCCTCTTAATAAGAATGGACATTTCCCCCCCCCAAAAAAAGAGTCCTTTTCACATGAATCTGACTCAACACCCAAGTAGGATGCAACTTCATCTGGTAGCCACAGACAGCCACGGCAGCGTAGCGCATACTAAACGGCCGGCCGCGGTTCATGCGGGACGGGATTAATTAGCAAGCCCTCGAGGCGGATGTGCTCGTAGACTTCACAATGTGATTAAATTTTTTTTTTGGGACCAGATTAAAAAGTATTCATTCTGGAGAAATTCGGGTAATGTTTGTCAAATGCGAGAATTACACAGAATGAGCCACAGGCAACTGTGCTAGCTTGCCTTAATGAAAGACCATTCCTCCAACTGGAATGGTCTTTCATCAATTCACCATCAACAGTAAGGACAGAAATCGGGCTTTCCTCAGATTGTAGAAGTGAGTACATTGTGCAGTCAAAGTGTAATTCATAGAAAATGGAGGGGGGAGGGGGGGTGCGCCTTCCTGCCCAATTCAAATGTACCTCATGTTTTGATGAATGCATTTATAGAAATAAAACAGGACTCAGTGCACAGTTTTTCATGTTTAACTGTGATGCCTTCATTATGCCTGTTGTAGTCATTATAAAAACGTCAGCGTCTATTCATTCACTTTCTGGTTTATGGCCATTTGAAGGGATCCTGCTCACCCTCCGCCCACCCCTCATCCTTCAGTGCAAACCAAATAGGACCGGACCCAAACATACAGAGCTGTGAAGGACTTTAATGCAGCCAACCTTTTGGCCGCTATTGAACGAGCCGCGCAATGATGAATAAGTGCGAAATTTTCGGGGCATCAATTTTATGACAAGGGTGTCATTTGAGTTTTTTGCGCGCCAGTGCGTCTTGTGGAAAGGAAGGCGCACGAGACCATTGACAAACTGCCTACTCTCATTCTCGCCACGTCGCCCACGTTCGAGTCCCCCCCCCCTCCCGGCAGCTCTTACAGAAGGCTACTTGTGTGTGGAACATGTGACCAAGTGAGAGAGAGGGGCACGGGGGAGAAGCGGAGTCATCCGCGCTTCGCTGTCATCTGCAGCCGTCTTTTGTGCACACATTCTCCGGCTGCTGCGCTTCCATCCCTCCTTGCGGAGCAAGTCAAGTGGAATTTTGCCCTTCACATTCGGAGAGCGTCCGCCTAGTCGGATTCCACCACATCTGTGGCTCGCTTTCCCGCGGAAGCGCATCTCCGTCATCTTTGCGCTCGATCGTGTCTGTCCCCCTCCCTCCTCCGCTTTGCTCTGCTCTTGACTATGTCGCCTGGCGGATGATATCATTTTGTAAAGTCATTATAGAAAGGTCAACGCTCGTGCTTCGAGGAACTGCGACTTTCTCCCAGCGGGCGGCGGTTTTCTCAAAGTTTCTCGCTGGTGTATAACCGCGCGACGGATTAGTCGGAGACACCAGCGTGCGTGATCGTCTTTACCCCGTCGGATCTCTAAGTGCTTGCCAGTCATATTTTGGAGTTTTTTTTCGCACCACTGAACCAAGGTCGAGTGAAATGAGTTGAGAGGCGACGACATCCATCTGCATAATATCATGGGAAGAATAAAGTTTACCTGATTACTCCAACCTGCGGTGAGTGTTCCTTTCAGAACTCGTTTAAATGTTGTCTAGTATGGACGCTGGATGCTTAAAACGATTAGATTCCGCATGCATTTAAAATGCCAACTTGTTGTTTTAACAGATAACATTCACAGCAAATATCTGTCCAACCGTGACGCGTTTAAAATGTTTCCAGAGGTTTTCACATGGTGGGCAGAATTTCCCACAGACCGACCCCCCCCCCCCCCCCCCCCCCCCACACACACACACACAAGCCGCCCCCTCCCCTAAACAACCCACCCACCCACACGTTCTCCTGCAAAACAATAACACAAATCAATGAGTGAGCTGCTAGCTGCACTCACCTCCAACACATTTCACAGCATGTCAAGACATTGCAATGTTGCGTTACATGATCCACTCTTTCATCTTTTTAATTTATATATCAAGTCCAACAAGGTGTGGAAACATTGAGGTGTCAATCTGCTAATGAGCCAAAGGTCCTAAAAGTAAGCAATACTATTTCAATTTCAATTGCTCGGCTGGACGAGCTGCAATATGTGGAATTGGAACTTTTGGTGAAAGCAACATATTTAGGTTGGTTCTGGAGTATAATTTTCCCATGGAAGACACTCTATCACAGGTGTAATTTTCACGGCCACTTGCCAATTTTAGGTCGAGGTGGCCAAGCGTCGTCAGACTGTTTATTGGGCCACCGTTCAGCTGCGTCCTCATCCATCCCGGCAGACTGGTGAACCTGACCGTGTCCGAGCCTGAAAGGCACACTGTCTCATCTCATGAAGTGATGAATATGTCTCGCCCGCAAGCGGCCTGCCGCCCCACACGAGGCGCTCAGGTTGCCACCGAGATGAACACGTTTTGCATGCGGTGATGTACTGATGGCCCAGCGCATGAACTGAGCTGAGATCGGAGATCACTTTTGACTCACAACGCTGAGGCCTTGTCGCTCTCACAGTTTACCGTGATATGTCTGGCTGATGGCTAAAGACAGACTAACAAAGGGGAAGAGAACAAACAAATCACCTTCCAGTCATAACTGCTTTGGAAAAGGCACAATGAAAATCAAGCGAGAGCATATTTTGACATGATGCTCTTTTTTTTTTCAAAGCACTGTTGTGCAGATGGTTCATCATCATCATCAATTCTAGTCGTGCTAGCACCAAGGCCAGCAGCCTTACTTGATCGAGTTTGTTATAGATCCAACAGTTCCAGCTCACGTCTCGTCGCATACGGAGAATTTAGCAGACCTCTGCAAGATCCCTGTGGTGTCACCAAACCAAAAGCTTATTCCCACATATGCGGAGCAAAGATCTGTAAACAAACTTTGATGTGGAAAAACCTAAACGCATGCTGCGAGAGATACCAGTGCGCAATGCCGTAAAGTCATTTACTGGCACGTGGGAGTCGTAATAAGCCTGCCATAGGAAGATAAAGAAACACAAATACAAGGATGAAAAGAGGGAAAGAAATACCAGTAGATTGGTAGTATTTCACTGCTGCGCTCTTTATCTGCAGCCCATTATATTATGATAATGAGCAAATTAAAAAGTTTGTCTTCCGTCTTGAAAAGATTTGGAAGCGGGGCAATGAAAAGCCAGAAACGATTTGGGCTTAAGAAGAACCAAAACATTTGCAAATTCAAATAAGACATTTGGGGATTTGGGATTGACTTGGGTGTTGAAATGGCGTCTCTCGAGCGAGTGCACGGGGAATTAAAGGAAAATGTCTCTCTTGGGTGACTGCTAATTGAATGCTGGGTCGGAATTGACTCTGTACAAGCTGAAAAAGATGGCGTCACTCAATAAAATGTATTCCACAAATTCATTTTCACGCCTCTGAAAAGACAAGATGAAAATATGCGCGAACACGAAGAGGCAGCCATTTGAGTAACTCGTACCAACTTCTCCAAGATTGGCCGGGAGGTCAACATTTGAATTTTTTATTTCTAATATTTACAAGGCTAACCCTCAGGACTTCAGGGTTGATTCCCTGCAGCTAGCAGCAATCTAGCAACACCCGCAATAATTCATCAACACGGATATGCACGCTGCTTGTTAGCAAGATGGGAGAATCCGGGACAGGACCACAAGATGGCGCAAGCAAAGACATCCACCCCCCCCCATAACTGTGCCAAACAAATCATCCGAGGGACTGAAAAATAAAATCGTCACCTTAACATTGCCCGATAATTAGACCAATGTTTTTCTGCCACAGTGTTCAAACGGTGGTCAAGAGCAAGAAAGCAATGTGGTTATTTTGCCTTCCCTCGTTTGTTTATTCAAGGCTGCGGCAGCATTGCTAGGAGTTTACTTTGATGAACACTTGGATGTTATCTTGTCACCCAGTTGTAGGCGTTTGTCTGCACATATCCGGATTTCATACTTCATACTTTTTGAAGATTGAAAATCATAAAGTGATACTCCCGAGCGGATGAGAGCTTGCTTGAAGCTCACAAAATAATTCAGAAACATTTGTTGCCTGAGTGGCAATTCAAACGTTCACACCTGTACCAAGTTGCTTTGGGAGTTTTTTTTTTCTAAAGATGAAGGTAATATTTTAGGACTGGTGGAGATGAGGTGTTTTGTTGTCATTGATTTTGTAACTTGAAAATCAAATGCAAAGTCAAAGTGAGAATATACATTCAAACAATTTTATTTCAATCGAAATTTTTCAAAGGCACACGCAAAAACAAAATAATGCAGATGGCCTAGAACAAAATGAAATTTCATTCCACCACATTTAGCTGGTATGACCCTAGAGATTGAAAGTTAACTTTTGCCAATACAATTTTACCATCGCACCGACAAGACTTGCCGTTTTTATACTTCTCATTTTGTTGCAACTGCACCACACAATCCCACCCAACACGTTCAATCAATCTTAACATTGTCCCACTTTTTTTAAGAGCTCTGTATTGAACGATATGAAACCGTTATACGGAAGACTACCAGGACTGTGAAATTGCGAATGGTTCATTAAATCGAGTAAGGATCGTTTGATCGATTTGCTGATACTTGGAAAACTGGAGCAATTCACCTCATGGGTGACGACTTTAGGTAATTGCATCAGCTAGAGAGTCAACTTTGGAGCGTTTGATGCCGTCGTCGGATGAGCATCCCTGGCGACCGCATGTTAGCGTGCCTCCTTTGCGCCGCGTCCATCGGGGCTCTTATTAGCAGTGTCTCCGCATTGGGCCTGGGAAAGTCCTGCCACATACAAATTGCCGTCCACGTCTTTTTCATCCTGCTCGTAGATATCAGATCTTTCCATGTTTATTCATGAAGCTTCATGCGCCGCCTCCACACAGTGACAATTTTATCTTTGATGTCTTTCTCCCGAGACACGGCGGGAGCTCTTTCTTTGTATTTGTTTATGAGACAGCCGGATGAATGCGACTGGCAGCCATATTACAAAGCAACAAACGCGGTTTTACCCTGGGCACTGCCATGTGAGCTATTGTCGACGGTTGTTGCCGGAAAGATAACTGGGTTAATTAGGACCAAAAAAAAAAAAACTCATTAGTCAGCACACAAGGGAAGATGTAAAGTTTTATCAGTTCCTGTTCTGCTTCTTTTTTTTTTTACAACGGTTTTGGGCTTTGCTCGCAGTCAACTTACAAAGTGGATCCTGTTGGAAGAATTCTAATGAAATGTTTTAATCATGTCTGCAATCTCCCAAAGAAGTGCACAACTTCTGTCACTGTCTACACATAGATTTGTACCAGCGGTGAATGATCTATAATCGCCAGCAAAGCGTCGTTTACGCTTTTGTGACGGGGACACACTCGTAACACACACACACCATCTGACCTATGACGCTGAGACTAATACTGAATTTGGTTTTCACAATAGCCACCTCAGGGCAGAGATGAGTGTTTGCTCATATTTGATGCTGGCTGCTAAGCGAACGTACAGGAAGTAGCCTGGTGCGTTGACCCGGTTTTGTATTTCAAGTAGGCCACCATGTGCAAGTCCAGCCTTTGCCACATGGCAGCACATCCACGCTGAATGGTTTGATCATAGTCGGTCAACAAAAAGCTCGTTATCTTAAAACGTACTTGCTCGAAGATTTGTTTTGGCCTGAGGTCTGATATCTCACAATCATTGTTATGTCCCACATGCACACACATTGCAATCAGGCAGGTGCCAGCTTGGCATCCAACAATATATGGAGCAGATGTTGAATGTTTTGGTTTGTCAGCATCTCCAATGAAATGGCTGCTGCAATTCTCAAGAAAGATGAGGCCTGGGAATTCCCGTTTCTCATCAACGCGCCGTGTCTTCGAAAATGTGAGAGTCAAGCTCCAACGAGGCAGTTGGCAACCAAATCGCTGGAGGAAACCTGACATTTGGGGAGTAACACGAAAAAAAAGAGGAACGGCTGCAAGAAGTTCATTTTGCAGGTATTCGTTTCAAGTCAACCAATGTAATCGGTGCAAACAGTGAGTTACTCTTAGTCCCCTTCCTTCTATTTCACTTTTTTTGCGATTTAAAAATCTTCATTACATTTTGTAAATAGGCCAACAAAAAGTGAAAAGTGGTGCCCGCTTCTCTGACTGCCTGAATTGAAAATGTCAAGCGTTGAATTGCCCAATATTGAAGTGAATGTTTTGAAATTGTGTGAATGCGGCACACGTGGGAACACTTTCGAAATTGTATGCTGAAAATCATTTTGCATGCAATTTAAATAGTGACATATTGTGCCCTTGCAAAGCGCCACGCTCGTGTATCTGATATCATTCGAGCATCTGACAACAAAGGCTGAGCGCACGGCTTTGTCGGGAGATAATGTGATTATGACGCTGGCACGGACCTGTCTGACGATGATGAATGTTTGCCGACCGGACCGCCACAAAAAAAATGCAGGATGTGAGTTGGCGGCAGGGGGATTTAGAGATATTCCAGAAGGCAGAGGAGGACACAAGTGGGTGGCTTGACGAGGGATGAAGAGAACAAATGACGACGAAGGTGTTTGGGGGATGGAAAAGACGGCGTAGACTGTTCTCCATCCACCATCGCCTTCATCCCCTTACTAGACCGTCAGCAGCAAGATTATAGGATTAGCGAGTCCTTTCCTACGACCGCCATGTTGTGTTGCAAAGTTAACACGCCGCACTACTCTTGACACGGCATGATCCGTACCTCACCTGCAACCTTGACGTGGGATTTAGTCAGAACGGACGCTGGCGCTTTTAGAACGTAGCAACGATCCAGCCGATGGCCCAAAAATGAATTCATTGCTAATAGCAGGGGGTGTCGTGTTTTGCAAAGTGCTGCCCCACTTGCTGAGCAGAAGGAATGTGTAAAGCTTGAGCTTAAATGTCTCCTGAGATGCACATTTCACTTTTGGAGATAAACTACTGAACGTTGATAAAATGAGCACAGCTTTTGCTAAAGGATGTGTGTGCAAACAAATGAGTCAAAAGAGAATGGCAAAGCTGGTCGCTATTTTTGGTCTTTGTTTTCAAGGCTGCTAATGTTGCATAGGCGACTTCTATCCAATGCAATGCCGTTGCTTTTATTTTCCTTCCAGTGTGAAGAGCTCGGGGGTTGAAGCTTCACTTGTCTCTGCTTTGATAAGCTCATCCAAAAATCATCAGTTGCCTTCTTTCCTTCCTACTTTTGCAAGTAGTGGCTTCATTTAATATGCATAAATTATGACTCCAAAACTATCTTTGGCATCTTTGACCCCCCCCAAAAAAATGGGGGAAAAAATGCTTCTCAACACTTTCTTATAGAATCACGACAAGTACCTATGAGGGATGTGAATGCATGAAAATGCACGTGCGGCAATCCCAAAATTCCCAATTCTGTTTTTTGACTGCAAAGATACGGCACACCGTTTCTGCTCTTCAATCTATCGCAAACTTGATGCTGTCCCTCCACATTGCCTGTTTTTTTTTTTTTGTGAGGGTAATGACTTTTGGCAGTCACATGCCTGAGTTCACTTGATAGATTGTTAGCTGAATACTGGAAAATAACGGGCCTTAACGCCTCACTGCAACACGCACGTTGCCGTGCAATGTGCCAGTCAAGGAGAAAGGGTGTGAAAGGTTGCTTAAGCTGCTGGATAAAAGAGAAGACACGAACGAGCCACCAGTGGGTGGTCGGAAATTCCTCCACTTTCATTTTAATTCTCATCATTTTTCATGAACAAGCTATACATTTATTGGAAACTCATCAGCTCAATAGAGTTGATATCTGATCTTGTTCTTGATCTGAATCTCTTCCATTTAGGTGCTTCGGGGTCTTGAGGTGATGCGGGACTTTTTGCGAGAGCAGTGGAGGAGCCAGCTTGCAAAAAGAGAGCGTGGCCATTAATGACCCCCCGCCGACCGCCGTCTCCTCCTCTGCAGCCAGCAGCAGCCGCCGCCTCGACCCTCCGCAGCTCCTTTCATCTCTGATGGCTCGATGGCCCATCTTCAGCCTCGGCCTCCTCTGCTGGCAATGTTTAGGCTCCGCGCGAGCGGCGGCAATAGCTCCGCTGCCAAACGACAAGCCCGGCGGCCCCTTAGACTGGCTGCTGTCTGACAAGGGGCCCTTCCACCACTCCCCGGAGTACATCGACTTTGTGGAGAAGAACAGGCAAGGCTTCTCCACCAGATACAAGATATACAGGTGAGTTGCAAGTGCTTGCAGTCTAACCAGGATTTCCCCAATCATCACATTAATTAGCCTTTCTTGCAAATGAGGCAGTGATCAATGGAGCTTCCAACATTGAAGACACCGCCAGCAGTAAATTTGCTTTGATCAGCATTGAGAGTGGAAACAAGAAGTTTCCCCAAGTCAGTTTGTTTCTTAGCAGTCAGACTTTTAGATTTGCACTAAAAATATTTCAGCCCGTTCAAACTTCGAAGTCAAGAAATGTACATTTACGGAAGAAAATGAACCATACTATTGTTAAAATTCATGATGCTGAGTTGTAAAAATATTGTGAAACATTATCCAACTCTCAAGGTTATGGTAACAACAGATACCATTAGCGCCTTGAGTCTTCCCAGATGCTCATCTTTTTTCTTGTATTCCTTCAGTGTTGCGCATGTGCTTATTGTGTTTGACAATCAGATGACGTACAGACCAAACAGCCAGACGACAATATGTCTTTGATCACGACACGCGGCGGAGAAGACGTGCCCGATTATTATTTGCCTCTTGTTATACAGCAAAGTTTTATCACAGCCACCACTCACAAGATGCCAATCTCGCAAAAATGACTTGCAGATGAAAAAAGTGGGTATCACTTTTTCATGGAGTCGTCCCGTCAAATGCTCAAATTAATTATTTGCATTTGTACGGCTGTCCTGACAGCATGGCGGCGGCACCGTGTTCAAATGAGTGAAGATGATGTCAAGAATCGCTTGGAATGATGTCGCCCGAGATGCCGGGAACCAAGAGCCACGTAACTAACTGTCTGGAGCTGACAGATGTTTTACGGTGTCGTTGATCGGGGCTTGCGTCGAAGCGGTTTTATGTTTCCCTCCCTGGCAAAAGGTAGTTGAGCAGTGTGGGCGGCAAGATTAATAGTCTTATTATGTGGGCAAGTGATTAGAGATCTCTTAGTACTTATTACTCCACATGATCAGCAAGTCCCCTGATAGGATTCTGTCAGCTGCAAGGTTGTGTTTGAAGCCCTCCAGATTAGCACAATGTGGCAGTGATTAATAGTCATGATATTACAAGGAAAAGTCAGCCTAAAAAGTAAAAGATTGTGAATTGGTCCAAATTAAATTCACTCAATGCAATCTGTCTCGCTTGATATCGGGCACGAGTCGGATCAAGACAAGAGGATGGAGCTGGGCTGGCTGGCGGACGGGGGCCGCTCTGCCGTGCACTCAAACAAACACGACTTGTCTTCACTGTGGCCAGTGATTGGCATCATATTTAGTGACTTTGGAGCAACTATTTCAAATAAATAAATAAATATGTAAATAAATAAATAAATACATATTTTAGGAGCAATCTTCACACCAGAGCTGCAGCACAAGTGTGAGCTTATTAAAACGCTAGCATTTACTGCTGAATAAAACCACTTTTCATATTTTCATATTCAACACAATTGAGAATAGCATGTTGGTGTGGGTCCTTCAACCATTTCAACATTTTTGAAATTTCTATTTCAAAACTTAATTCCCTGACTTCCGTTGATGTGAACACACGATTACCATTCAAACAATTCAGGGTCGTTTTCTAAACATTAGTCTTAGTTTGATTTTGCAAGCAAAGCCCGCGGGACCTTCCTGTAATTAAGTGATGACTAAATAAATTGGAGTCTCTTTGCTTGATGTAATGTCTGTGAAGTACAATGAGCATCAGCACATTAGCCAAACCACGGGGGAGCACGCAGGTGCTCTGAAGAGGTTTTAGCAAACGTTTTAGAGCCGATTCCTCAGGTGCTGCTTCTCAAGACTATGAATATTTTTCTTGATGCTCACTGTCATTTCTTCCCTCTGAATATTTCCTCGGGGTTTTCAGCAACTCTAAGTATCTCCACATACTGAATAGCCTGCTGACAGAAATTTAATTAGTTTTTCACAAGTTTCAAAAATAGCATATGCTAGAAAGTGATGGCATTCTTGCACATCTATTGTGAAATAGGAATAACATATAACATCAAATTGGATTGCGGCCAGCTTCTTTTGTTGGAGACAATCGGAAAGAGAAGAGTGAAAACATTCGTTCCATCCAAAAAAAGCCTTTTTTTCCTTGTTTTTTTGAAAGTTGCATACATGTGAATTCAGGTCACATAAAGTCTACTTACCAAAAATTTACCGTATTTTCCGCACTATTAGGCGCACTTAAAAACTTAAAATTTACTCAAAAAACCACAGTGCGCCTTATAATGAAGAGCACCTTATATATGGATCAATTGATGAATTTGTTGATCCATACTGGTTGTACACAGCGCTCTGCCAAAATGTTTACAAGGTCGCATCGCTTCCCAGCATTATTGCAACCGTGGTCAGGGGGCGTCACTGAATAGCTGTTGTACCCGCGAGGCTATTTCATTTCAAAATAGGCTGTTCCGTTAATGTTTTCGAGTACGTTTACCGATCAATATCCAACGGAATCATAAATAAGCAGCACCAATGTGTTAAATCAGCCGATTCTGATCACTTTAATGGGAGAGAGTTTGAGAAACGTGATTGTTTAAAGGGGGCCGCCATGACACTTTGCTGAGGCTCATGGGAGTCTGCAAGCTGAGGCTCATGGGAGTTTGCGGGTGGCTAATGCTATAATGGTAGCTGCTATACGCACGAGGCTATTTCATTTCAAAATAGGCTGCTCCGTTAATATTTAAATTTACGGATCGATATGGAAGGGAAACATAAGTAAGCAGTACCAATGTGTTAGATCGAACTTTAGTCGGTTCCGATCACTTTTATCGGAGATAGTTTGAGAAACGCGATTGTTTAAAGATTAAAGATTAAAGTCCCAATGATCGTCACACACACACCTGGGTGTGGTGAAATTTGTCCTCTGCATTTAACCCATCCCCGTGTGATTTTAATCCATCCCCTGGGGGAGAGGGGAGCAGTGAGCAGCAGCGGTGCCGCGCTCGGGAATCAGTTGGTGATCTAACCCCCCAATTCCAACCCTTAATGCTGAGTGCCAAGCAGGGAGGCAATGGGTCCCATTTTTATAGTCTTTGGTATGACCCGGCCGGGGTTTGAACCCACAACCTTCCAGTCTCAGGGCGGACACTCTACCACTAGGCCACTGAGCTGGTTTACAGAGGGCTCATTGGTAATTGGCTAGTGGATGCATACCGCAACTGTAGTCAACCTCAGTTTCTTGCAGTATAGCTTCTATTTTATGCGCCTTTTAATCCGGTGCGCCCTATATATGAAACAATTTCTAAAATAAAAAATTCAATGAGGGTGCGCCTTATAATCCAGTGGTAACTCAATATATTTAAACTCTCATAAATGTTTCTAGTTTATGTAGTATTGTATGTAAGGTTTGCAGGTTGCTTCACAAATCTGAGAATACAAATTGAATCTTGAACTTGGAAGAAATGTAATCACACAGTCGTGATGCTGCCAAAGAGTCGAAGGGTGATGCCGCAACTGCTCACGATAACAACTTACAGTTACGTTGCAAATCAGGTTTTTCAATTTTTTTTGGTCCGGCTCTACTTGCGGGACAAACCATTTGGCCTCTCGGCACTTTCAGATAAGCCCGCCTGCTTATCGTAGTCAATGATAACTTAAAGAAAACCAACAGCAGAGGGGATTGGTGGATTTGTGGATTCTCTTTACCTGTCTTGGGCCCCTGCCGGCTTCTTGGTCATGTTGCGCGAGACGTGCTGCAGCTTTGAATGGCGCTTTCGTTCTGCAGCGCGCAACTGGACAGAAACACACACTGTCCCTTTTGAAGAGGTCATTTGAACTTGTACGCCACCAAACCTACCAAAGTTGTTGAAAGCCGTATGCAACGAAATTTCGTTTTGTACACACCTAGTGTTGACAAAATGACAATAAAGTTCTGTCTAAGTCTAAGTGTCTAAGTCTAAGTCAAAGATTGTGTGCCTTGATGGCGCTCTTAACAAAAAAACCTCACCTTCGTAACAGTCCAACATTTTTTGGTCATGCACCATTTAAAACATTCTGAATTAATGTCCTTCATGTTTGTCATTTTTGCCTGCGTCAGTGCACTTTCCCTTCGGTTGAGACATAAGTGGCATGCTTGAGAGGCGTCCTTTCCTTGGAAATGCACTTCATAGTCAATGCGGCGTCGCAAGACATTTTACGGCGCTCCGTTTGTCACACGGTACTCTCCATTAATGCAGTCGTACATTCGTATGTGCTTCAACGTTTGCAAGTCATCGCTTCAATGCACCTAATCGCACATTTCCGGCAAAACCATTAAATCCAAATCTTTGTCAAGTTCTTCAGTTAAGTCACAGAACTTTACATTTAGTTTTTTCTTCTTTTTTTTTTAATACAGGGAGTTTGGGAGATGGAAGGTGAACAATTTGGCATCGGAAAGAAGAGATGTCTCACAGTCTTCATTACCTTTGACATCCGAGTTCATCAGGAATATTCGACTCCTCGGCCGCAGGCCCAGCGTGCAGACCATCACAGATAACCTGATCAAGAAATACGGGACCCACTTCCTGCTGTCCGCCACACTTGGAGGTAAACCGATTGGGAACGGATGTAAGCTGAATTTATATCATATTGGATTGTGTATTTTCAAGAACAATGATTGGCACGATAAATTTGAAAAAATAAATTTGAAAAAATTAAATTAGTGACCGCAACAGATCGTAACAATCGGAAACTATTGGGCATTGCCATAAGCAATGCGTTAGTACTGGTTACATAAACGTTTTCGTTTCAAAAGAAGCAAACAGCAAACAAGGTACCGTATTTTCCGCCCTAAAAGGCGCACCGGGTTATAAGGCGCACCTTCAATGAACGGCCCATTTTAAAACTTTGTCCATATATAAGGCGCACCGGCTTATAAGGCGCATAAAATAGAAGCTATACTGCATCAAACTGAGGTTGACTAGGGTTGCGGTATGCATCCACTAGCCAATAACCAACGAGCCCTCTATAAACAATCGCGTTTCTCAAACGATCTCCTATAAAATGATCAGAACTGACTAAAGTTCGATCTAACGCATTGGTACTACTTACCTATGTTTCCCTTCCATATCGATCCGTAGATTTACTCGAAACATTAACAGAGCAGCCTATTTTGACATGAAATAGCCTGGTACGTATAGCAGCTATCGCAATAGCATTAGCCATCCGCAAAGTCTCACGAGCCTCAGCGAAGTGTAAACAATCGCGTTTCTCAAACGATCTCCTATAAAATGATCGGAACTGACTAAAGTTCGATCCAACGCATTGGTACTACTTACCTATGTTTCCCTTCCATATCGATCCGTAGATTTACTCGAAACATTAACAGAGCAGCCTATTTTGACATGAAATAGCCTGGTACGTATAGCAGCTATCGCAATAGCATTAGCCATCCGCAAAGTCTCACGAGCCTCACCTCGCAATCTCCCATGAGCCTCAGCAAAGTGTAAACAATCGCGTTTCTCAAACGATCTCCTATAAAATGATCGGAACTGACTAAAGTTCGATCCAACGCATTGGTACTACTTACCTATGTTTCCCTTCCATATCGATCCGTAGATTTACTCGAAACATTAACAGAGCAGCCTATTTTGACATGAAATAGCCTGGTACGTATAGCAGCTATCGCAATAGCATTAGCCATCCGCAAAGTCTCACGAGCCTCACCTCGCAATCTCCCATGAGCCTCAGCAAAGTGGAAACAATCGCGTTTCTCAAACGATCTCCTATAAAATGATCGGAACTGACTAAAGTTCGATCTAACGCATTGGTACTACTTACCTATGTTTCCCTTCCATATCGATCCGTAGATTTACTCGAAACATTAACAGAGCAGCCTATTTTGACATGAAATAGCCTGGTACGTATAGCAGCTATCGCAATAGCATTAGCCATCCGCAAAGTCTCACGAGCCTCACCTCGCAATCTCCCATGAGCCTCAGCAAAGTGTAAACAATCGCGTTTCTCAAACGATCTCCTATAAAATGATCGGAACTGACTAAAGTTCGATCCAACGCATTTGTACTACTTACCTATGTTTCCCTTCCATATCGATCCGTAGATTTACTCGAAACATTAACAGAGCAGCCTATTTTGACATGAAATAGCCTGGTACGTATAGCAGCTATCGCAATAGCATTAGCCATCCGCAAAGTCTCACGAGCCTCACCTCGCAATCTCCCATGAGCCTCAGCAAAGTGTAAACAATCGCGTTTCTCAAACGATCTCCTATAAAATGATCGGAACTGACTAAAGTTCGATCCAACGCATTTGTACTACTTACCTATGTTTCCCTTCCATATCGATCCGTAGATTTACTCGAAACATTAACAGAGCAGCCTATTTTGACATGAAATAGCCTGGTACGTATAGCAGCTATCGCAATAGCATTAGCCATCCGCAAAGTCTCACGAGCCTCACCTCGCAATCTCCCATGAGCCTCAGCAAAGTGTAAACAATCGCGTTTCTCAAACGATCTCCTATAAAATGATCGGAACTGACTAAAGTTCGATCTAACGCATTGGTACTACTTACCTATGTTTCCCTTCCATATCGATCCGTAGATTTACTCGAAACATTAACAGAGCAGCCTATTTTGACAGGAAATAGCCTCGCGGGTACAACAGCTATTCGGTGACGCCCCCTGACTACAGTTGCCGTAATGCTGGGAAGCGATGCGACCTTGTAATTTATTAGTCGTACTAAAACGTACTGAAACATTTTGGCAGAGCACTGTGTACAACCAGTATGGATCAACAAATTCATCAGTTGATCCATATATAAGGCGCACTGGCCTATAAGGCGCACTGTCGGCTTTTGAGAAAATTTTAGGTTTTTAGGTGCGCCTTTTAGGGCGGAAAATACGGTACATAAAATCAAACAACACATAATTGAATCCAAAAATGAAATAAAGTAACAAACCACATCTGGAAATGAACCAAAAGGAAACAAGACATGAATTGGGAACCGAGACAGCAACACAAACAGCAAACAAAGACTGAAAAAAAAAGTTTCAAATAGGATTTCTTGGCAGTGCAGATGATGACTCAAGGTACAAGATGTCCATTTAAGATTCTGTGGGGAGCCCAAAAAAATTTGCCAAGGTTTGCAGAGGAACACTTGACTTGAGACGTGACTCTCGGCTTGAACACGGTTACGATTGTTAGTCGACGTCCGCACAATGCAGCCGTCTAAGCTGCCTGGATCTCGGCCAGTACTTGGCCGTATGAAATAAAGGAGTTTGCATTGGATGCTTGCCAGATAGATGTCTGCCTGCCTGCCTCCAACAAAAGGACAGATGGACTAATGAAATTAATAACTCGATTGTCAAATTACGAGCCTGCCCTTCAGCGATTCAGTCCGAAATCGTGGAAAGAAACATGGTCTCGAAGTAACTAGGCTAACTGGCCACAACCACTGCAGTCTGTTGAATAACCCCGACACGCACTGACCAAATCTCTTCCAACCATTTGCATTGCCCTCAAGAACAAAGTGACAGCAAGAGACGGTGGAGCGAGGAAAACAAAATTCCGATTGCTTGTAGTAAATCAAGAAACAAGTCGTGCGGTAACAACCCTTGAACGAGTCTATCTAAAACAAAACAGCAGCAGTCGCGTTGTGAGCGCTGTCAAGGAAATCCATAAACAAAACTTAATGACATTAGCGGCAACCTCCAGAGGCCCCGCCATAGCGTTTAGTTTGAGGAGGAGCACGGGAGCAAAACACTCATTAGCCAGAAGAATAGGACGGCCCGGCTGTCTTTTAACATACTACAGTAGACCGCCCTACAAACTTTGTCAGCATCTTTTATGCACACCGGAGACAAAGATTAGGATAAAAACGAGGAGGGAAAAATGCAAATACATACAAGCGCTTCTGTGATAATGTCGCAGCTTAAGCTAGCGTAGCTTCTCACTAATTGATGGAGATTTCCGCAGTCATTCTACACCACAAGAGACACTTTGGCCATTTTGACGTTTGCAAACGGGGGAGACACAGATAAGTTGTCAACTCTATCACTAATCTTCATGATGTGAAATCTGTCTACTGGATTATATAAATAAATTCTATAATTACAGCTTTAGATGAGTTTGTGTGTTGATGTCACCGTGAGTGAAAGCTTGAAGGGCATGAAAGTCACAACAATTGGTCGCTACGTTTGCACAGGAGAAGAAGCCCTAACGATATTTGTCGACAAGCGAAAACTCAGCAAGAAGGCCGAAGTGAGCGATTACTCGAGTAATTCGTCCAGCGTGACTCTGGAAGCGCTGCACCAGCTGGCCGCCTCCTACTTCATCGACAGGGAAAGCACTCTGCGCAAGCTGCACCACATCCAGATCGCCTCTACCGCCATCAAGGTGAGCAGACACGTGCAAACGTCACCTTCCAAAACTTTGTGCTCCAAAGTAAAAGCCCAAAACTTTTACATGGGCCAACATGAAAGATTTCTTCTGGAATCCGGTTCCTCCTTTGTTGGCCGCCGTAAAAAGAAAGACAGCACGGAGATGGCGCATCTTATCGGTGTGCTCATGATGAGATTTAATCTCCAGCAGCACATTGAGTCAGCAGGAAACCGTGACGAGCGAGCGCATATGGCGCGGGGAAGATAAATGAATCTTGTGAAACGCTGCCAGTGACAGGTTGCTGCCACCGGTTGTCACCTTCAGCGAGCGGCAAGCAATTACGACGACAGAGGAGAAGCTGACCCTCATTCCTGTCTTCTTCATTCCTCCACACGTAGCTACCATGCTCCGGAACCCGAATTACCCTTTCTGTAGAACATCAGAGCTCACCGGGCGACATCTCGCCACGTGCTCGGTGGCCGGAAGGGGAGCTGTGTTCCCTTTTGTAGCGACAGACGGGAAGCGGCGGAGAAAGAGTGTTTTTTTTTCATGCTCCAAAAGCCACTCGGCTGCCGGAACTGACAGGCGAGAAGAGCACAGAGATTCACCTGTTTCCATTTTTAAAAGCAGTCAAAGGGGAATAATTCCCCCCACTCTGTGTATCATTTCCACGGGGCACTGACCCACACGCTAGCAGAACGGATCCCTCTAAGCTAAACAAGTTGAACAGAGGGGCTGGGAGGAAAAGCACAGATCCCCCCCACCCCGCCTCGCTCTGCCGTCTGCATGCAAAGGTGAAATTGAAGCTCATTCTGCCATGAAAGAGCATCGCTGAAAAATGCATGTCAAATCATTGGTAACTGAAAAAATGGGTTCACAATCCATCAGAAATAATTCAAATAAAAATTGAATTAAAAACAACAATGAAATGAGCAATGATACTAATATGGGTATGTATTGAACCAATCAATAAAACAAATAGACAAAATCCGTCTTCTTCCTTCCCTGTAGGATACTGAAGCAATTTGGTTGGTCAGAATGAAATAATTTGATGGCTTGAATTAAAATCATAGAATCCAACTTTGCTAGTTTTTACGTCGTCACCAGTTTGAGTACCGTATTTTTCGGACTAAAAGTCGCTCCGGAATATAGGTCGCATTAGCCATAAAATGCACAATAACGTGAAAAAAAACATATATAAGTCGCTCCGGAGTCTAAGTCGCATTTTGGGGGAAATTTATTCGACAAAATCCAACACCAAGATCAGACATGAACGAGCAACAACAGGCTAAACGATAGGTATGCTAACGTGACATAAACACAAACGAAGAGCTGAGAACGGGACTGACGTAACATTCAGAGTTATTCAAATAACTATTACAAAAATAACACGTTTATAAAACCATCCGTGTCACTCCAATTCATTTAATCCATCGATCGTCCTTTGTCAACAATGCGTGCGCGCCGCTGACGGCGCTTGCACTTCAAAATATTCCACAGGCCCATATAACGATATATAAATTATATATCAAATAACTATTATATAAGCAATAATATTATCAAACCATCTGTGTCACTCTAAATTAGGGGTGTCCAAACTACGGCCCGCGGGCCAACTGCGGTCCAGTTTTTATTGGCCCGCAGCAAATTCTGAAAACATAATTGAATGTGGCCCGCACAACAGCTTGAGCACTTCTCAGTTTCCACACTAGATGGAGCCCGCCACACAAAGCGCTTGACGTCCGATTAGCCCCCCCCCGGAAGAGAAGCGAACGCGCAGCGTTTGATTTGACGTCACACTAGCCCCCCCCCCCGGAAGACAAGGGAACGCGCAGCGTTGGACGTACCACCAGCACCCCCCCACCCCGGGAGAGATGTGACAACAAATATTGGCCCCCGGGCCCCTTCACGTTACTTTATAGGGCCCTCCTTGCAAAAAGTTTGGACACCCCTACTCTAAATCATTAAATCCATCGATCAAATTCCTCGTCCTTTGTCAACAACGCCGCGCGTTGTCAGCCTCGTCGTTATTCCACAGATCTAGTATATAACTATATTGTAGCGTTAACAACGTACAAGGAAAGACGTGGGTTTGGTAAACGGCTCTTTATTTAACAAAACAAACTTCCAGGCGTGTGGCGGCGTGGACTTCCATCCCCGGAGGTGGCACTTCCAGCCACGGAGGTGGAAGAGAGCTCCATAGAATAGGACCGGGCATGCGTAAAAGCCATGTCCGAGCCCCATCCACCGTCCCCGGACAGCCACCCGGCCGAGCACCGGCCCTCGACTTCCTTCCACGGAGGTGAAAGAGAGCTCCGTAGAGTAGGACCGGGTGTGCGTAAAAGCCATGTCCGAGCCCCATCCACCGTTCCCGGACAGCCACCCGGCCGAGCGCCGGCCCCAGACTTCCATCCACGGAGGTTAAAGAGAGCTCCGTAGTGTAGGACCGGGCGTGCGTAAAAGCCATAATAGTTTTTCAAACCTTCTGTGTCACTCCAAATCATTAAATCCTTCAAACTCTTCGTCCTCCGTGTCACTTACAAACAAAGCCGCTAATGATGCCGGTAGTACGTGGGGCCCTTCGTCATCTTCGTCATCCCGTGATCAATCTTTGTCCTTTTAGTAAACAACCGCCGCGCCACGCCGCGCTGCTGACGTCACTTGAAATTAAAATTACAGTAATCCCTTGCTACATCGCGGTTCGTTTATTGTGGTTTCACGTTTTTTTTTTTTTTTTTGAAAGTTTTTCAAAAAATTCACATATAAGTCGCTCCTCAGTATAAGTCGCCCCCCCACCCAAACTATGAAAAAAAACGCGACTTATTGTCCGAAAATTACGGTACATTTGCTCTCTCAAGTTGGGATGTTTGCGCATGATAAGAGAAGGCTCCGCCCCAGCAAAGCCGCTTTGAAATCTATCGGCGATGTTGGCTCGCTCGTTAATGCTCAGTCGATGGTGTGACCTTTTCTCCGCTAAACATAAGCGAGGTGCCCCGGCCGGATCCATACGTCTCTAGCACTCTTGGAGAGATGACAAGCAAACTTCACATCCATCGCACTCGCAAAGCGTCAACGTGCAACTTGATTCCCGATTTTACATTTCAAGTTCTTTTGTCAAAATGTTACCTCTTCATTCTCACATTTTTTCTCATGGTTTCTACCCTTCAGTTTTTCTTTCAATGTCTGTGCCGACGACTTTGATATGAATGCGGCACAACCAGAGATGATCCCCCTCAGCGCATTTCCATACATTGAGCCAATAATGTTCTATCTGCTCTTTCTCATATAATAGTAGCTGCGACGCAAGCCGGAAATTGAAAGCTCTGCTCATCACTCCATTTTTTTTTAACCGTGCACTGTATCGTGTGGCATATCAAATAATACCTTATATGCTTTCAATATTCATTGACCCGAATGCCGATGCTGTATCTCATTTCCTCACATTGATGTCAGCAATAAAATGCATCATGAAAGAAGCAGTGCATTTATCATGTGATAGAAATATTATTGGAGAAGAATTGCAGTCAAATTGTGCTCCCCCCTGCCCCCATTCTTTTTTTTCTTTTCCTTTGCGCTGCTGTTGTGCGACCTGTTGTGACTCATTTGAGGTCTTGTGCAATTTGGGATCGCTGCTGAGCGGCTGACTCTCTTTGTTTGACCTCATCCATCAGTCAAATTAGACCAAGTGGCAAATGACAAGCGCGATTAGGACGAGTGACTGAACAAAGTGGGGTGTCTCGGGCCACAAAGAAAGAAAAATGAGAATGGCTGAGGCTCAAAAGCTTGGGGAGCTGCCAAAGGTCAAGTGAAACATCCTCAATCAGACATCAAGGCAAATTAAGGAAGAGCAACATTGTGTTTGTTTATCATCCGTCACCTTTAGACACTTTTTACAGAGTCTTAAAATGGGTGGCCATGTTTTTATTTTTCGCTGGGAAAATTGATGCATCATACTTGATTCAAACGGGGCATATGTTGTTTGGTTAAAATAGCCCACGTGTCCACATTTGACATCCATTGAGTTTCTGGAAAAGAGAAAATGGAACATATTCAGATTCGTGATGAAAAAATATTTTACCGAGCCAAGCACTAATATCACCCAAATGAACGGCATCTTTATTTTGACTTGCTTATTGCGATTTATTTTTTCTTCATTCTTTTCTTGTTGCCCAGGTGACGGAAACTCGCACTGGTCCCCTTGGATGCAGTAACTATGACAACCTTGACTCTGTTAGCTCAGTGCTGGTTCAGAGCCCTGAAAACAAGGTCCAGCTGCAAGGTTAGTGTTCTTTCTCCACATATATGATGATTTTCTTTTTATTCTCAATGATATTAATTTCCCGAGTCCTTCTGAATAGCGGGTATGTTTGCGTTACAAAAGACCAACCAACACAATCTCACATCACGGTCGATCTCGAAAGATCTACGAAACCCGGCGTGGCTTTCTAGCTGTACTCAAGCGAGCTCGGCTCGGCAGGTTTGCAGACGGTTCTACCCGACTACTTGAGGGAAGATTTTGTGCAAGCTGCTCTCAGCTACATCGCCTGCAACGGGGAAGGCCGCTTTGTCTGCAAGGATAACGACTGCTGGTGTAGCTGTGATGCCAAGTTCCCACAATGCAACTGTCCCTACACCGACATCCAAGCCATGGAGGAGAGTCTGGAGAGAATCACCCAGACGTGGGCGCAGCTTTACAAAGATTTTGAAGAATCAGGTGAGAGCGTCCTCTCGGGGATAATCAATTCTTCATATTCATGCCCCGTCATGCAGCAAAATCAAACTTTCCAGTTATGCATTATTCATACGAATTGCTAAGCGTTGCACCTTCAGTGTCATCTTTACCATCTTTTGTTAGTCCTTGTTCTGCAACTTAAAGGTGAAATTTAAGTGGCTGGGTTTTTTTCTCTGCCCCCCCGGTGCAAAGTCTGTATAGGACACATTCAAAATATTTCATAACCAAGCAGGGAAAAAGAAAAGCAACAACTTTTGCCTCAAGTAGTTCACAACATGTCAGGAGGAGATTAATCAGCAATAAAAGGCCATTTTATTCCACTTTCCAATTGCTGTGGAGAAATGCTGGAACGGAAGCTGTTAGCATAATGTTTGCTTATTACTGCCGCTTCTGTGATTATTCCTCAAAATCAAATGTTGACGGAAACTTTTTTTTACACCTCTCATCTGAAATATGCCCAAGTGCAATTACTTTCAAAGTTTAGGCTTTAACAACCAGGTGGAAAAGAAGGTCGAGCGCTTGCCCGGAATCCAAATATCCAAGGTGTCATGATGTCCTTCAGCAAAGGATATCAGTGATTTCCATAGTGACACCTTATCAGCACACATCGTGCTCGAGCCATCAAACAATATGGAGAATAAAAAGCAGCAGCACAATATTTGGTCAAATGCTTAACAGCTATTTTCAGCCGACCCACTCTTTCATAACCTTATATATATTCGGATATAGAATATGAAACGCTGCAGCCTTGATGTTTCTGATGTCAGGGATGGGTGTGAGCCACTCGACCTTTTCTCAAGTCATCCGAGCATGCTTCCACCTTGCATTGTCACACTAAGACCGAAAAGGGCCTCCGCTACAAAAACGCTATCATTGAGTGTGACAATTGAAGCGGGACTAAGTGGTCTTGACACAAGCCTTGATGGATTTAATTGAATTAACCCAGGGGTGGGATTTCCGGAACCTTTATCAATGGTGTGTGTGCTTTCTGCTGTTGCAGATGAATTCAAAGGCTTCCACGCAAGGCTGCCTCAAAAGCATTTCCTGAACATCTCCACCATCCAACACTTGTGGTCACTCGACACCGTGTTCCACGGCCGATATGAGCTGTTGGAGAACAGCATGCGCGTCATTGCCAAGCGTGCAGAGAGAGTCATCTTTAAGCTCTTCAGTTTGAGTAAAAGATGTCACCGACAGCCGCAAGTTCGATTGCCAAGAGAGAGGTCAGCAAAACTATATATATATATATATATATATATACATGTATACACACCTTGATACTTTAATATACATTCCTTGTGAGTGCCACCCAAGACTGGTTTAAAACGGAGCAAACGTTTAAGGATTAGCATACATTTGATTCCACAATAAAGTAGCATCACATCTTCATAGTGAAACAAGTCTGAAGCGAAAAGATTAAAAAAACAAAGCAGCAGCTGCCGTGCATTTCCCTCTGTCGTAAGCATAAAAGAATCAGTCAGGAAAGAGAAAGAGAGAGAAAGAGAGCGAGCAAGAGAGAGAGAGAGAGAGAGCACGCCTGGAGCTTTGTTGTGTCACAAATCAAAGACTTGTTTTTTCATTTACCTTTTACAATTGCCTTCCAATTTTGTGTGTTAATTATGAAACGTGTATGCCATCAGTATCATTCACAAATAGCTGCTAGAATTTCCGACAAGGAGAAATCTTATTTGATTGTGTTTCGTCCTCATGTTTCATCACCGGCCGTGAGCTCCCAGGCAGCATTCTTTTTCCCAACATAATCAATAGCATTAGAAACACTAATGGGCCTTGATGATGAATCATATCATGATGATCCCTCTGCAGCAATCCAGGCCAAGAACTGCAAATTCAAGTCACTTAAGAACGCAATTATTTGTTGGTCGGAGGTAAGCTTTGAGAAAAGGGACATTTTAAAGTAGATATAATCCAATACATCCGGTTCGGTTTGTGCTCTCGCTCTAAGCTTGTGAATATGTAAATTTGTCTGGCATGTCACTGCTGAAAAAGTGGAAGGATAAAGTGTGTTCTTTGTCTCTTTTCCCCTGCTGCAGGTCTCAGGCCTACTGGCTGAGTCATTTCCAGTCTCTCTTGTATTGTTCCGAGAACAACCAGCTCGGCGCCTTCTCCGAGGAGCTCCACAGCTGCAGCTGTCGATATGAACACGTCCCCTGTCAGCTCCCCCCGCCCTGTGCCGTCGGGGAAGGCTCCGCTTGTGCTGAGTGCGCGCCAGACAACCACACCCGCTGCGGAGGCTGCAACCAAGGCTTTACCCTCCTACAGGGGCTTTGTAAGCCCATGGTGGCAGATTCCACAGAAAACTACTTGGGCTTCGAGACGGACCTCCAAGATTTGGAACTGGGCTACCTTCTGCAGAGATCGGATCGTAGGCTCGAGGTAGTTTAAAAAACTGTTGACTCATTTGTACGAAAGCCAAAACATGGAATGACACTAATCACGATTAAAAATTCGAAATCAACCAGCACACGTTTTATTTTTTGATTGATTTAGTCATTTGAATAGGGTCAATGCACATTCATGTAAATATACCGGATTATAGCTACAAAACTATTTTCATCCGTAGTCCCCAAGGCAGGTCAATAGATAAGAAAGAAAAAAATATAACATATATAAATATATACATACATACATACGAATACATAAAGAAATTATAACATGCTAAGCATTATGAAACAAAGAGAGAGGCTCTTTTATGTTGCAAGTGCAGATCCTTATTGTGCCCTTCATTTTCTTCTTCAGGTTCACGCAATTTTCATCAGCAATGACATGCGTCTCAATAGCTGGTTTGACCCGTCCTGGAGAAAGCGTATGCTGCTGACTCTGAAAAGTAACAAGTATAAATCCAACATGGTGCACATGCTGCTGGGAATCTCCCTTCAGGTTTGCCTTACCAAGAACAGCACACTGGAGCCCGCGCTCACCCTCTACATTAACCCCTTTGGAGGGAGCCATTCCGAGAGCTGGTACATTCCCGTCAACGAGAACGGTTTTCCTGACTGGCAGGCCACAAAGTTGGACCTGCCCTTTGACTGTTACAATTGGACTCTGACCCTCGGAAACAAGTGGAAGACGTTCTTCGAAACCATCCACGTGTACCTGCGGAGCCGGATAACCGCACCAAACGGAGCCAATGACAGCGTCTACTACGAACCGTTGGAGGTGACAGATCCTGGACGCAATCTGGGCTACATGAAAATCAACAGCATCCAGGTCTTTGGTTACAGTATGCACTTTGACCCGGAGGCTATCCGTGATTTGATTCTGCAACTGGACTATCCGTACACGCAAGGTTCCCAGGACACGGCCATGCTACAGCTCTTGGAAATACGTGACCGGGTCAACCGGTTGTCGCCACAGGGTCAACCCAGATTGGACCTGTTTGCCTGTCTCCTCCGACACCGACTGAAACTGACTCCCGGCGAGGTAGCTCGCATTCACGCCTCCTTGCAGGACTTTGGCTCCCGTCTGCCCAATTCCGTGGAGTACGAAAGCATCAAGCTTTGCAGTTAACGGCTACTGGAAGCGCGCTCTGAACGCTCACGTGAATATAAAAGTGACTTTCTCGGACACACCTTTGTGGTGTCTTTGTTTACTTGTGTTCCGTCTTTAAACAATGTAGTGTGTTTCATCATGAGTGGACCAACTGAGGGCAGCTGCAGAATGGACTCTGTAAACCACACTTGGAGACTCTCAAATGATGGTGGAAGTACAAGTACGGCATACTGCGCTAGAAATTCTGATTACAGAAATCCTCGGCAAACCGAAACATTGTTGAGAAGACTGCTCAAAGCACCAAACCTATCGAATAAGCAAAATGGATTGATGGTAAAATGTTAGTCTGTTGGTTTGTAATTTTTTGATACGTCCCTTTGCTTCAGTAACAGTGCACTTGCCATCAACCTCAGAATGCAGAGGTGTCAATATTTTGTAGATAAATTGATATTAAAACACATGTAACAGATGCTGGACTGATTTTCCCATTTCTTTCTTGCCGAAGCTCCAATTTGAAATGTCGCTCAGATTGTATTTTTTTTTTTTAGACTGGTTACATGTGTAGGCAACAGATATGCAGCTTTGTCGTCAGCTCATCGTAAATATGTAGAGAAATGTTGAGAAAAATTGTCATCCTCCGCAATGTTACTAAAGAATTTTGCTAGGAAAATACTGGAATGCATTGAATCCATCCCAACACAAATTCTGTTGCAAATATTCAGTGCGACGTCCTCCCCAATTGATGATTTATGGCATAAGAGGTGGTATTTTCAGTTTTAAATGCCATATATTGGCAGACATTTAAAGGTCAGAACGACTGTCATCAAACGGAGCTTTTTGCCTTCCACTTAGCGAGCATAATGGATGCTGTGCAGAGTGGCATCCAACATGCAACTATGGAAAGGCTCCAAAAGCAATGAATCATGGCGAGCTGCACCCGCACCAAGCGGATGACTCTCAACTCAAATGACTTTAGGTAAACATTTGATACATTTTGCTTTCATTATGGGGCCAATATCATTTCCCTTGGCAGTTTTATTTCTTTTCTTTGCATGGTAAAAACAGTTTGACCATGTATATCAATCCGGTACTTGATATGCCATAGTGGAACACTTGCTCAACAATATTCAGGAAAACTTTTATTTTTTTCTCCACCCTTTCAGAAGCAGGCAAATGGATGTGTAGACTTCTGACACAAATTGTCCTCAAGTGAAGTGTTTCCATGTGACACTGTAGCACATGAGTGGTGGCCTCCTCATCTGAACCCAAACAAAACCGTGTTTGACCTTCAGAACCAAGCTCTCAAAACAGTCATTCAGTGACTGAAAAGCCAAAATTCACTCAATATTCAGCAACACATCTCATCGTGACGGTTAAAACCCAGCAAAATGTTTCTCTTTGGCTTATCTCAGGGGCGTCAAACTCATTTTTGTCGCAAGCCACCTACCTCGTCGTCAAAGTTTCCTTCGGAGGGCCATTATGACTGTCACTGCCTTATACATATATGTGTATATACAGTATACAGTATATACCAAATTCATGAATAACTAGTTTTGAAACCAGGGACTAGTAAAAACTGTTCAAATATTTTAAAAAGATGAATGGTAATAAAAATTGCTAGCAATGTCTTTATTTTTTTTAAAGTAAAGGCAATTTTTAATTTTAGTATTGACACAAGTTGATGCACAATTTGTCTTTGCGGGCCGCATAAAATGATGTGGCAGGCCGCATCTGGCCCCCGGACCTTGGGTTTGACAACTATATAATACCCAATGAAATATTATGAAGGTTGATGTGTGAACTTGATGCCGTGGCTCCGACTAAAGTGTTGCCAATTATGTAATCTACTTCTGACAAATGTGAAAAGTACGAGCGAGGATGGCATGAAAGATTCATGAAGGTTGAAAATGGAACCCTCAGCAATACTCAAAGTCACGGCGAGCGGGCCAGGCGCGAGCGATTTCACCCCCGAGACTAATTGAGAGATCTGTTGAGAAATGTCACTGACCCAACCGGTTAATGACTGGCTACCCGTGCTTACCAATGCTTACCATTCCTTACCTGTGGCATCCCAAATACACGGTCAAGTTTTGTCCTGAAAATTTGTCTGAAACAAGTCGTTCTTCATCTGTTAGAACACATCAAGCAATTTACATCACACCGCCCCCAAAGCAAGTCTACTCGTCATTTTGTGCTTTTAGCAGTCTTTCAATGTGCGCAACAACCGAGAGTCGCTTTTTCACTTCCTTCTGTCATTGTGCTCTGTTTATATGGCAATTGTGATTGCTCAGCCCCTATTACGATCACTCAAAATGAAATGCGGCTTTTACATTAGAGCCATAAGAAAATCCACATTATTCGAATCCGCAAAAAGGAGACACTCAGTGCAGAGGAAAAAGAAATTGAAGAGAAATGCACTCGACCCAATCGATGCTTCTTCGGAAAGCTAGGCTATTAATGACACGTAGTATTGTGTGGTTGTACATTAAGCAGCGGTACGGTTGAAGGCTCACAAAAAGGCCAACTTTTTTCTTGTTCTCGTGGGTCCACATAGTGGAACAAAACAGAGCAGAGTAGGCGAGGCCAAAGGTACGTGTCGCCCACCGATAAATCTATAGCCTTCTTTATTACTTGAGAGAACAAAAGGAGCTCCTTGAAGATCAATACCAGCACTGCTCATTCTCCTATTTCAAGAAGAAAAGAAAACAGATAATTCTCCCGACATTGGACCGTCCAGTTCCCCATGATCATCGCAGATTCAAATTTTGGCCCGTTGAATATACAAGGACAAATCAGTTGTGATTAGCCGGATGATGTCGTGATGAGTTCCATTCATCGGGTGTAAATTGAAAGATGGATTCAAGTGTCGTTTGTGTGCCAGCCTCACGGTCACGTCTTTTTGTTTTCACATTAATACCGACGTCTTTGCGACTTATCTCCAGTATCACACTTTGCTTTATTTGTACTAGCGGCACTCCAACAAACCTTCAACACTTAGCCACCAGAAACAGTGCATTGCTTTTATTTTTTGATTTAAAAAAAAACCAAAAACTTATGTTTCATTGATTATTTTTCAAATCAGAATTTTATTTGAACTCTACAAGCCGCCGCTGCTGCTGCTCCCTCGAGCTTCAATATGATTGGTACAATATGGACACAGATGAATAAATGAGGCTTGGCATTCTTTTGCAATGACTTTATTTCAGTTTCCCCCTCAAAATGACTTTTGTTTTTTTTTCCATCACGAATTGACTCGCACATGTTCGAGCAGCAGTCTCCAAACATTTTTCTGCCACCGACCACTTTCAGACGTCTCGCAAACAACCGACCATGCTTATTGGTAATTATAACCGTGTCCATTTATCAAACAATGGAGCGATGGCACGCCAGCGCACTAAACTGCTCGACGAGTAAATCGGTCACATGCATAGACATTTACCCAAGTTCCCATGGGAGAAAACAGGGGAGATGAAGAGAAAGAAATGTAATTACTTCTCAATATTCATATCACTTTAATTATAGATAGCGCTCAATATTTAACAAGAGCAGGCGGGCGGGCGGTCGAATTTCCTTGTGTTTGATTTCACACAGTCCATAAATGCCAGTGACTGTCAATCATCGCAATCTGAAGTTAAGTGAGTTGAACGTCAAGTAAGTTGGAGCTGGGATGAGTCTGGAGAGTTGAGAAACGTACGGCGGGACACAGCAACATTCAGTCAGGCTTAATTGAATGTGAAAGTGTCATTCCGCCCATTGAGTGACTGCCTGCCTGCCTGCCTGCCTGATGGAGGTGCCTTTACAGTGGAGAAAGGAGAAAAAAAAAAAGAAAACACAAAAAAGCTAATCAGCCTGGTCCCGGAGACTCATTTTAGGCAGCAGCAGCAATTACCAAAGAATTGCTTTAGGGCTTTCCTGTGTATCTCTTATTAGACAATATTTCGCTGTGACGTGTTCTCAGCACTGGAATGAGGCACGGGGGGAGCGGGGCATTACTCAGGAACTATTTGGTCATCAAATCACGAATCACATTTTCCTAATTCATTTCATTAAAAGCAGCGTTGGAGTGTGCTTCTTTGCATAAATTGCAGGGCTCCAAACTTGCACCTCCTAATGAATCCAGAAAATGGATTAGCCGTTGATATGCTAAACAACAATAATTACAATTGAATCATTGTGCTGTCGTGCACATTTTGCAAACACCTTTTTTCATGTTTTGCTTATTCCACCGTCTTTGTTTTTGTTTTTTTCCCTACCTTTGCTGAGTGCAAATGACAATACCAAAGGCACTCCAACGCAATTGCCGATGAAGTTAGAATAAGATGAATACTGTGAATGGAAAGCTTAAGAAGTTCCTCAAAAACTTTGGATCTCGACTGAAGCAGGCTGCCATGATCTAAAGTTTATGGAAGACCTGCGGGAAGACCGCAGTATCGACCTCCAAGGACGCTTCTTTGAGTAATGAACGCTGTCCATGTCGTCGCCATATCAGATGTGAAGAAGCGGAGCCCCGTTCTTTTGCTGCTTCCCAATCTAACAAGCACTTCTTAGTCAAAACAAATCTGCCAGAAGATTCTATTTGGCTTTCATAACATCATTTTGTTAATCATTTTGTTATCAGTCCGGCTGATGTCGGGGATAATACAACGAAGTCCAGTGCATAATATCCTAACAACAAAATTGTCTGAAAGTAAGCACTCGGATTGATGTACTCTGCTAATTTTTCTTACGTGATGTGCCAAAGATAAAAGGCAGAGATGTCAGACAAAAGGGGTTTTCCACTCATCCCGACCCAGTGATTGCCTTAATTAGTGATCAAACTGATATAAATGACAGAATATTCAAGCAATTAGCATATTCTTTGGACCATTAGGTGCAGTTTATTAGAAGCGCGGTCTCAATGAACAGGCCGATTTTGGAAAATGTCTATATATAGGTGCACATGAAGTGAAACAACCTATTTAGCAAACAAATCAAACATTATTCATCTTCAATTCGTATATAAACGGGAAGAAATTTCAATCTAAGGCTGCCTTCTTTGGCGCTCTGTCGATTTAAGGGGAAATGTAAGCATTTTGAAAAGTGTGCCTTCTCGTTTGAAAACTACAGTCAGCAAAATACATTAAATGTAAACGTACTACTTATTCAGGAAAGCCCCATGTCATGACCCCATTTGAAGGATCATAGGTGTCAAACTCAAGGCCCGGGGGCCGGAACCAGCCCCACATGTCATTCTATATGACCCAACTCATGTCAACTCCTATGATACGTGATAAAACCTGTACCATACTTTTTAATTTGCTTGTGTGATAAATAATAATGTTGAGATTTTGTAAGAATTGTTTTACAGTAATTTGAACAATAACGGAAGAAAACATTAGCTCTGAAAACATCTTGTTGTGTATATGTATTCATACGAGACGATTAAACATTTATTTGGTATCACTGTCATAACAGCCCTCTGAGGGAAGCCGTAACTACAAAGTGGTCCGTTATAAAAATGAGTTTGACACCCTTGTGCTAATGCGAAGGAGATGAGATATTTCTGATCTTTTTCTTGAATGGAAGCGGACCACCACGCAACCGTCTCACCGTAGCATCTGTTTTGCATGCGAGTCCCATTCTGCTCGTTGACAGAAAATGATCAATTATTGCGCTGGCTGTCGCTGAGTGCCTGCAAAGGCAGGTCCCACCAATCTTTGTCGGCGTGCTTTTCGCTTACATCTGTCCTGACGTTCATTTTGCTTTCCTGTTAGTGCTATCATTATGGATGCTCACATGTTTTTGACAACTCTTCAGATAATCTCCCCCAAGGTGGGAATTGAAAATGATGGACTTCTCATACATTTGAAGGGTTAGAAAATCAACGAGCATATTTCAGCACTTTCATTGCTACAAGGAACCGGAACTGTACATCGTTCATAAAATGCACATAGTCATATTTCTTTTATTTTGCTTGAAGTTGTGCATATGCCCTGTATTGGCTCAAAGTTAGAACATTGTGAAAACGATTCAATGAAATATTTTCTGGGTCCAGTTAAAGCCTGCATTGCTTGGATTATTCTTTGTTGTGAGCAAGCGAGTTGTTGCGGACTAATGCTTTTCTTGGAGGCTTACTGCCGCGTTCCAATGAAAGAGCACAGGCATGTGTGCGTGGATATTGCTACCTGCACTCTGACACTGAGTGGTCACGACAAATGTCCCCTTTGGGGACAATAAAGTCTATGAAGTAAAATGAAATGGAATGGAATGAAATGCAGAGAGGTCTTATGACAAGAACAATAAAGGCAAACAGAGTTTAAATGGTATTACCTTGTTCTAATACTTTAATTTTGTTTTTTTACAGGCTTTTTTTTTTTTTTTAGTGGGAAGCATTTTGTTTCACTTACTGATCATAAATTGGTATTATGGTTATGGTTTCCCCAACAAGATGAAGGCAAAATAAAAACAAGGTCAATTGCTCTTCAGAACTTCAAACTAAACACAATGTCTGGTATGTGGACATTTATTTGCAACAAACGTTTCATCTGAGGAAAACAACAGGATTGTGTTTAAGCCTTGACATTCTTGAGCTTGATAATTAAAACCTCCTCTTGATGGTAAAAAGAGCCCATCTCAAGGATGCAAGCACCCAAATCAAAAGTACGTAGCGCCGGCAAGATTATCATGCGAGCAAGGCGTCGGGGACACTCGAGACGCCGCCGTGCAACTTGTCATGTGCTGCACGCGGCTGCTTGCAAGCTCATGTTGATGCAATCAAAGGGCCCAATATGCATAGCAAAGAGCTTGCTTAATGAACTTGCTCCGACAAACAAACAAACGGAAGGCAGCCAATCAGACACCATTGTATGCCTTTCAAGTCTCTGATTGGCGCTAAGAATCAATAACATGACGGCTTCTCAGAGTGTCAACAATAGCCACAAATCATACTCACGCCACACTCAATCATCATTTTCATCTTCTCTTCTTCAGCTTTGGCTTTGAAGGAATGATAGCCGCCCATGATAACGCCTTAGTATTGGAATGTGATTGGTAAACAAGAGTTGGAGCACTGTAGACATGCTATTGACGGTGGGCGGAGATTAGAAACAAATGATCCGTATGTCCCAGATTAAATAATCAATTTCAGTTCAAATCAATTTCACAGTGAAGCTGCTGCAAGAGCTCCTTCGATACGCTTTTGTGCTTTTCAAGTGAGCACTCTAGAGCATGCAGGACTTGGATTCTCCTTCCCTGCACACTTCATATTTTTTCTCACTCAAGTCGGAAAGTAAATAAATAACAGCACACATCCGGAAGCCTCATTTTAACAAGTGCTTTTTTTGGGCTTGGATTTAATTGCAAAGGCATCCCTCTCAAGTCATATGTGTGACGTGTCAGCGGTTGTGCAGGCAGCCATGCACATGCAGACAGGAAACAATTTCCCACAAGACCCACAAATGACTTTTGGAATCCAAAACGAACATCTCATGGAAATAGCGAGGCTATTTTTGTGAGCGCAATTATACACACACGATGAAGAATGCTTCGAGCGACTGAACCCAAGACAAATCATTTCCATGTATTGTCATTCATAGTTTTGGCAAATGGATCAAAAAAGAACCTCGAGTGTATCTCATTAAATTGCTCCTGGAACGGAGTCAATAAATTTGACAGAACAATGACATTCTTGGTATCCAGCACAAAAAAAAAATAATAATATCAATCTCTGAGACATTCATCAGAGACAGCTGTTTCTCTTGCGGAACCGAAAAAGAAAAAGAAAAAGAACAACTAAATTGAAAAATGCTCTAGTCTGTTGGGATTGAAACAGCATTTTTCAAGCGGGAATTATACGGGCCACAATGTGTCCAGAAGTAGTGCATCTTCCTCCCAAAACGTTCAGGTCAACTTTTCCTGCAAGTGTTCTAAGTTGAACTTTTAAAGTGTACAAAAAAAGCGATATTTGACACATGAGCCCGATGACTACAAATTGCCTGACAGATTCCCCGTCAGATGCTCTCAGGGAAGGCAGCCAGGAGCCTTTCATGTAAAATCCCTATGACAAAACAAACGGGGCGACGGCATATACGAGCAAATTTCAAAGCGGCTGTTAACATCGCCCCTTCGATTGGCTTTGTATTAACGAGCCTCGTCGGTGGCTCGTCCGTAAGCATCAAATGAGCGGCCAGCGCTCAGTCCGGCGTGTGGACCGCCTTTGATGAGCTAAAATAGGCTCGAGCGCTTGTTTCCTCTCCCACTCTCTTCAAATCACAAGCAAAGGCCATATTTTGCTGCAACTATTTGTTTATCTGCAACTACTCAAAGCACAGCAAAACCTTCCGACTCCAGAGCTTTTTGTGGGAAACAGCTTCAGCGTTAAAGGTCAAGGTCATAGATAGCATCTACTCAGCTGATTTTTTTTATTCATTTATTTCCTAAATAGCAATTCATCATGACCTTTTTGGGAGCTCTTGGTCCAGAAAACAAATTTGCTACACTCTTTGGTGGTTTTCTGTACATTCCTTTGTATTTGTACGACGAATTGCAGATTTTCATCAGTGCTTCTGTTCCTCCAACTTAAGGGCAGCGCTCTCTTCCAGGCAGTGGGGGTGTTGTGTGAACTACATGTAACCTTGAGCTGTCCCACATGCACTGAGATAGAATCACGAGGCGAGCTCCCGGGAGTCTCCTCTCTTGATGACCCTCAGCTCTGAATGGCTTGACTTTACCTAGAAGGAGTGTTCGTACCACCCCACCCCCAACCGGCCGACTCCCTTGCCTCCGCAGTCAGAATCATTTTGCCTTTGAAATTGATTCAGCCAATTGTCGGGCAACTGAAGACAAACTTTAGCCCTTACTGACCTTCCTCCACGACCGAGGGAGTTGGGTTACGTGATCACACATTTACAGGAGGTTTTGACTTCTACCTTTAAGAAAAAAAAACTGCAGTGCTATTCATTAAAAGGACACCATTTTTTTTGCTTGATGCTGGAAAGTAAGGCACGCCTCCGTTGAAAAAAGCAGGAACATTAATTGTGAACATTATCAAAGAGGCGCACCTGCTAAAAGAAAAAAAACGTAAGCAGGAAGTAGCTGACCTCAGAGCTGTGGAGCTGCAATTATTGGCTGCAGCAACATTTTTCAAAACATACTAATTGCCAATTTGACGAGGCTTTTATTCAAGCACCGCACCTGCTTATGAAAGCAGACCTGATGTTATGGCACCAGTGCCCATGTGTAAAAAGCCCATCTGGCGCCATTTTCTGATCTTTAGCAACAGGGTTGGGAGGGCAACTTGAAAAAATACATTCTCATTCTGTTACGTATTCAAAAAGGAATGGCTTTGAAATGCTGGAGCAAGCAAGAGTCCCCAAAATGCAAAAACAAAACTTGAGAACTGAAAGGCAAACATGGGAAGTTGCTAACCACTTACGTATTTATATATTTAACTTCATCACATGAGCAGGGTTTGCCAACAGGTGGTCCGCGGCCCTCTCGTGGTCCGTGGTGCCATTGCAGATGGTCCGCGAAATTGGAAATGGAAAATAATTGTAACATTTTTAAAAATAAAATTGATTTATTATATACTTGATTTATGTTCCAGCTAGTTTTGTGAACAATCAACTGACTTTTTCTGTGTCTTCCTGGGAGTGTTTTCACCAAGTGTAGCAAATTTGAACAGGCTCCACCCTCCCCAAGCAAAGTTACAGGGACTACTAATTCTAACAGCAGCCCTATTACACTAAATCAGTGGTTCCCAAAGTGGGCGGTACCGCCCCCCTGGGGGCGGTGGAAAGATCTGGGGGGGCGGTGAGGAAGAAAGGGGCGGTAGGGGGGCGGTAGGGGGGCGGCAGTCGATTTGTACACAACACGCCGCTCTGGCCCAGTCAGATCCGACAGCATAGACTACAAAAGCAAAAGCTCAGGTTTGTAATTTCAAGCTTGTAATGTTCAGAATTTTATCTTATAATAAAAACCGCATTCTGGCGGTCAACATCATCTTGAGTTCAAGTCAACATGAAATTGGGGACTCGCCAGAACGCGCCGTGTTGTGTTGTGTTGAGCTGGTTAGGGCAGTGGTCCCCAACCACCGGGCCGCGGACCGGTACCGGTCCGTGGGTCACTTGGTACCGGGCCGCCAAGCCGCACAGAATTTTTTTTTTATCGACGATCAATTAATTCAGGTCAAGACACTCGTCCCGGTCACGTGACATGTTTCCCCAGTCGAGCCCGCAAAGCTAATATGTGGCGACAGGCTAACTAACCAGGCAGTGAAGCATTCAAAACTGCTTCAACACATGGAGACCAAGCATCCTGCAATAAAAGACAAACCTTAAATCACTTCGGGTGTCATTGTCTCCGATTACGTCTAGATGGGACCGGCTCGTTTCTGAGAAACAAACTCAGTGCTCCCACTAATTCAACGTAATGGTAATGATATTATAAATGTATTATTTATTTATATAAATGTATTATTTATTTATATAAATGCCGGTCCTTGGGGGGGGGGGGGCGCTAGGAATTCACTGGGAAGCCAAAGGGGGCGCCAGCCTGCAAAAGTTTGGGAACCACTGCACTAAATCAACCCGTGAGAATAAGTCCCCCCTCCCATTTTCAGATTCTTAGCCATCAACATTTTCTTGCCAACGGCAATTCCTGACTTTTTCACACGCGTCAGTCGTCGAGTGGTAGTCTCCAAACTTGTAGGTGCTGGGTTCAATCCTCAAGCCAGGTGATCATGTCAAAGTGTCCTTGAGCAAGGCATTTTATATTTATATATTTTGCTCCCAGTAGGGCCTGGCAGAATCCATTCATGGCAGCATCAATTTACTTTTTTTGTCTTCTTGGGTTGTTTTCACCGTGTAGCATATTTGAACAGGTTCCGCCCTCCCCAAGCAAAGTTACAAGGGGTGTGGCTCTTTTATAGAGCGATAAACTTCAGCGTTCCAGGTAGTTGGTTCAATCCTCAAGTCAATTTAGACTTGATTTATTTTCCAGCTAATTTTGTGAATCATTTATCTATCCAAATGTTGTCAAATGTAGCTGAGATTCCCATAATAGACATACAGATGCAAATAAATATCCTGTATTGGTCTATCCTCCTTCGGTGCAAAATAAAATAATATTCTGCCAAAGCAGTGGTCCCCGAGTTGCTTCTTGGTTATAATGGTGGTCCCTTGGACAAAACCAGTTGAAAACCCCTGCCATGAGGAATAGATTTGATCCTGACAAATTTTCCACGAGCAGTGTTGAGCACAATGGAAAATTGGCAAACTTTTTGATGTAATTTTGGCAATTATCTTTAAACGGCCACTACAAAACTTAAAATCAAAATGGTGTTTTCAAAAAGGAGATGAAAGAGAGCTACTGGCAAAAACTAAGAAGTTGAGGTTGCAACATTGTAGCAGACTGGCTAGCAACAACTGTCTTTTTCTGGTTTCTGTTTAAGTAGCCTGCTAATGACAATCGCCATCAGGTATGACGCAGGAGACCCACCCACGGCCACTCTCTATGGAAACTCTGCAACTGAAAGAGAAAAAAACCAGCATTGTGACATCTGTGGGTGATTAGTGGAATATTCACATTGGGTTGGCTCGCCAGCTCGCTTCCCGATAAATAATTTGCAGGTGGACAATTTTGACAGCTCACACTCAACAAAGTAGGACTAGATACTACATAGGTAAGCAAGACAATTTTGAACTTTGAGTCATATTTTAGCTCAAATCTTAGGTGCATAAATATATATGGGAATACATAGTTGCATAACCACATGCACTGCATGACAGACAGCTCAGACGCACGGGGGCCCCTTATACATGGGTGAGTTACATTCTTTGCTCTGAGATATTACGTTGACCTCTACAGCATGCATTCAAAGATTACCTTGACATCTGCTGGCCGGGTTTCAGAAAGCTAATTAATCTCTGATGACCTGACGTTTGTCGGTGTGTTCTAAAAGCATCTCTAGTCTGGGGCTAAGAAGTCACAATAGGTCAGCTCCCAATGGCCGTTATTTTATTTCTTGGAGTTGGCCATGAATTGATTCTTGGACATCTATACAGAAAGTTAAAAAAAAGGCTGAAATATTGGAGTGGGCGCTGTTGGTTATTCTTGGGTAGATGACATTTGATGCCTGAATGTGTTTTCTAAAAGTTTCACATGTAATGAGCCTCTTCTCTCTGAGCGATCCACAGCAACCGGAGCTCACCTCCCACTACATCACATTAACGGCGATGGTTTATTCATTTCTCGCTCTTTCCCTTGCAACATCACCCGTGAGAAATAATCAAATTCTAGAGAGAGAATGCACAATTAATTAAGAAACGACCAAGGCATTTTGCAATGTCACCTCTGACGCGCTGTCCCATATTTGAGTGGGATTTCTCTTCCTTGACATTTGGAATTTGTATAAGCCGTATAAAACAAAACATTACACAGCCCCAATGTTCAGTAGGTTTAGAAACTGCCTGTTCAGAGCAATGGACATTCTTCAAGACATTTGCAAAAGTATTGCTTTGAAGAGTGCCTCCGGCAAAATTGTTCGTACAGAGTTGCTAAGAATAATTTGCAGAAAGAGATCAGGGTGAGCCCAAGAACCTTTTTCGACCATCAGGGCGCGGTTTCCCGGGGACCTTCGCAATCGCAACGGAACCTCAACGCCGATCGACTTCAGCAGTTGAGCCATATGAAATCCATGTTAGCTGTGTTTTTGTTTCCCAGACAACGGCAGAAGTCTTGTGAATCGCACTCGCCCAAAGCCGCGACGACTGCTCGCTCGGCCAACAGTTGTTTTATCTTGGTGTGCAGGCTCACAATGAAGCACATTGAGTCTCAGCTCGCTCGGCGAGCTTTTCCTTTCTCTTGCCTTTTAACAAGAACGGTCTCTATGTTATCAGAAAATTATTCCGTCCAGAATGTAAGACCGTAATATCACCATATGTTGAAAGGCACTTTTCTTCCCGAGTCTGGACAAATTTGATTGATTCCTCTTGGCCAATTAGCCATCCTTAAGCCTTTGTACACGTTGGACAAAAAGAAAAGATGAATGTTAAATGGAGTGATTAGTTGGCTGTAATTATGGGGCGGGGTTTTTTTTTTTTTGCCCCTCAGCACATCACTCCTTATTTAACCCAAGTGGAGAGTTAAGAAAATGGTAATTTTAGTCTCGGCCACCTCCGTGGTGACCTTCCGCTACCGTTATAACATTCAAATCATAATACTTTGTTCTCCATCTTTGAGCCTCAAGGGTTAGCCTGTTTACAATATTATTAATCGAGGGTAGAGAAGCCCGGTTCAACGAGAGCAACATCGTTTCCCTGAATGTCTCAAAATAGCTGATTCAAAAGATGGGCACATCAGCAAGCTCTGCTCAAGCATGGTAACAATCCTGATCATTCCAATCAGGTGTGTTGGAGGAGAAAGTATTTTACTGAAGCTTTTAGGCCACCATTTCAATAAAATCTTACTTGAAACTATATCACAGAGTGGCACCAAATTGCCACTGTTGTTTTCAGTCAAAGCATGACACCAGAAAGTGTGAAGCCACACATCCTCAATGTCACTTTTGATGAGAGTGGATGGAGGCTAATGTGTGCAGAGGGGACCATCTGGCCAAGCTGACTCGGGCTGTCAGCTCAGGCCAAGTGACCTTGCCAGGGACCGGACCTGGAATCGCCTTGATGCTACTAATCTTGGACCTTTGAGATTCCCAACATGAGCAGAGCTTTGAAAAATGTTGAAACTGGAGACAGTCTTGTAACATCGCAGAGTATAAAAACAGTACTGTATCAGGAATTTCAATCGAATTTGCTTTCTTTTCTTTCTTTATTTATTTTGGCAGAGATCAGTGGTGGAGCCCAGAAGTGTCCAACAACAAAAAGTTACATAGGACAGCCCATACATGTTCTATGAAGTCAAGGTTCTAAATCCATTTCTGCATTTAATGCGGCGGGGAAGCTCAACGCTAAAGATGCCGTTTCTTTCATCCATCAACTGATGTCCAATCTCGGCAAGGTCATCTTCTGATACCTGTCAGAATATGAAACAAAAAAGTCATTACTGCCCAACAGAGAGCGATTGAGGGGATCCGGGTTTTTTTTGCCGTGGCCTCTGACAGCAATCGTATGCTGGCCGCATCTCGGCTGGCGATGCCTCTGACGGCGAGGCTAATGGCTTCGGCAGAGCTCAAACAGCACTCAAAGTCGGAGCTTTGTTAGATGTTTTTTTTTGCAATCTTTGTTTTTCCCCAATACTGTCCGACTTGCATCGGCTCCCTGCCCACGTACTCTGAAAATATTACACGTCTTGACACCTTCCTCTTCTATCGTGGGCGCTGTGACAGAATTTTCACATGGTCATTGAGAGCGCCAAAAGTAAATGTCTATTAGGGCTCCAGTACTCTGGAATGTTCTATCTGTGGAAGTCAATGGAATGTTGGGGAAGAACCAATCCTCCAAGCAGAACACCAGCTCTCCATTTTACGACATTAAAATAAAACTCGACAGAGAGCATTATCTGAAGTGAGCAAGCTGCAGACCCCGGGCAAGCGATGGAAGATATGCGCTTCGAAATTGCAACGGCAAGTGTTATCTGTGCGAACAAGAGGCAATTCCTTGCAAAGTGCATCAGCACGACACAAGTTGGATGGGAGTTCTGGCAGTGCGCTAAAAGTGCATTCCGAGAGAAACCGTTGTCTCTAAAAGGCCCCAAATACACGTTGGTATGAAAGTCCAAGTGATTAATGAAAGGACGGGCCCACAGATGCCTCTGCTGACCTTTAACATATTACAAAGTAGAAACGGGATGAAATGGTCTGAAGCAGATGAACAGAAAATTAACAAACAATCAAAAAAGGCGAGACGATATTTATTGGATGTTGCCTGAAGGCAAAACAGATTACTTTTGTTCGTGCATCCTTTTGGCCGTGTCTGCAACTGGATTGATTTGATTTTTTTGTTTTGTGTCATTTGGAGTTGGCCATCCATCCAAACAAACCTACCACAAGAATGGCAGTTGTGCCACTTGCAGTCAAGATCAGGATGACCCAGTTTTCTGGTGGCCAATGCTGCCGCACAGATATAAATCTCTGTGACTCAAATGCTTTCTTGATTGATAGCGTCATCAACTGGTAAGTTTGCCTATGCAACCTCTGGCCCAGTTGCCAAGAAGAAGCCCAAGTTTTTCCCGCTTGGTACTCAAGTTGAGAAATGGACCGAAGTTATACGTCATGACTTCGAATGCCTTTATTGAGATTTCCTTCACTGGAGAAATGCATTCCTAATATTATTTGCACTTCAACATGCTGGATGATTTATTATCGACCAAGAATTATTCAAAGGCAATGACCTTTAAACACTTCTTGATGTTCTTTATTTTGATTCTTAAATGTGATTCTCCATTCATTATGCTTGCAACAATGTTTATCTTTTATTAAGTTTGTCAAAAGAATGAACGGCACGGCATTTGAGTGGGTGGTGTGTGCGCTTCGGCGGTGGTGACATTCATTTTCCTCGAAAATAATAAGCTCGTTAAATAGTCGGAATGTTTTTAAACGCTATTATCTGCCCCATTTCACTTTAATTGCTTAACTGGCTCCTTGGCAGATTGCACAGCTTCTACAACATTGACTCATTTGGTCAGCTGACAGCAGAATGTTGAGGCAAACGCATCATGATAATGCCCAGTGGGGAGGGGCTATTTGTTATCCTGCAACGATCGTCAGTCTTCTTAACGACTTGAAATGGCATCTCTGGAAAACTTTCACCAAACTTGCCATGAATGGAAGGAAAACAAATGAATCATTTTATGTTGTTATACAAACCACGTCTAAATAGGGACAAGGTATTTCGTGGAAATCCAATATTTGTGTGTGCGCACGTGGCTAAATGTAGCTTAATAGGACAACAACAACACCTGCCATCATCGTGGCGAGGAGAGCCGCGAGCAAAGAATCCTCAGCGCATTCATGAGGAGCCGACACATCTGTAAAAACGTCCATCCAGGGGAGTCGCCAGCGTTCATGGATGAGGGCAGCAGCCCCCAAGACGTCCTACACGCATGCGTACATCGGCTCATTAAATGCGATCCCGTCGTCTACCTCAATGAAACTGAACCATTTGCTTGAAGTCGCACCCGGGAAAGGTCAAAGCCGCCTGCATGTGGAACACCAGCTCGAGCCAAATCGTTTGTTCCTATGAGCAACGTGCACCGCTGTGCTGTTCCAATTCAGTCGTGCGCACCCCAAAATACAACGAGGTGCTTTAGTTCGCAGTTTGTGGCGTGTAGCCAAGGGAGGCTGACCCATTTGCAGGAAAACATCACAGGATGAAGAATTGATACAAATGAACAGGACAGGCAAAACAAATCCAACCAGACGAACGGTGGAGACTTGCTAATGGACGCCATTATACTTTTTAATAAGACTTCAAAGAAAACAGAAGCTGGTTAAAAAATTCAATTAAAACTGGAGGCCACGCATTCGGCAGTAGAATCTTTCTACGGGTGGTTGTTTTACCTTGGTGGTATAAAGATGAAGAGCGGTTGGTTCCCTCATGCCAAGCGGGACACTCGCATTGGCCCCGTCAGACTTCAATACTATGTGACAGGTCGGCGGATCAAAGAAGGAGCCGGCTCCCAGTTCTACCGCTCGGCGAGACAGAATTCTGACACATGCTTGATGGAGACTTGGCAAAATGGAGTCTAATCAGCTTGCTGCTTCCAGGTTGTGATTCCCTAATAGGAACGGCCATGACATTGACACAAAATACGGCCTCCAGAAGATTTTTTTTTTTTTCGAGTCGAGCTTTACAAGCATCCTGAATTGCTCAGCGGCTCGGGATTAATTTGCTTTTTGCCATTTCCAGGCACTGCATGTGTCAGTGAATTTTTGATTTGGAACTGGGTACGGTGCTGCTCGTTTCTGTCTTGAAATATTTGCGCATTAATACCTTGCACTTCAAACCATTAACAATGGAAAATAAAAATGAACACTTTGCCCATAAGTATCAGTCCCTCGATGCCCGTCCATAATGAGCTTCCCTTTTTTCCCCATTTTTTTCGCCCCTTTTGTAGCCAGCTGCCACAATTTATTCAGCCTAGTATCTGGTGCTTATGAGAAATGATGAATATAGATTCCAGCATTTATCATGTGTGCTTTGCAGTCACGGCCCAAGAAATAGGTCCCTGTTAGATGTATCGACTGCAAAGTACGTGTAACGTTGCAATCCCCGAGGTCCAGCTGTGTACTCTGCGGCTGATTAATTGACAGGTCAGCGTCTGCGCTGAGCCCGTTGCCCAATTTATTGCATGTCAGATATTTCCGTGGAAGTGAAAGAGGCGGGAGAAGCTGTTGTGTTTGACCCCGTTGAGAATGATATTTTTCTCCTCTCGTGCGGCTAACCGGCAAAATAATTAGCAAGTCAAATACGGTAAAACTCATTTCATGTCTGTCATGGTTCTCAAAAGCTATTTTTGGATTTAGAAAAAAAATAAACCATAATATTAACCGATTATATTGAAACAGTATGCGCTACCACCCTTGTTCACAAAATACTCACAGATGATGTCATGACCCACTAGCTTGGGTCACACTTCCTGAGTTGTTTTGTACAAGACAAGTTAAAGTTGGGTCAAAGTGCTAAATGTTATTGGTTGGTGCCACCAGTTTCTCCTGTTTTCTTTTACTGCTCAACCAAACTTGTTTTTTTTTCCTTCTCATTGTTAGCGTTCCGATGAGGTACAAAACATTTCGATGCACAAATGGAGATGCCAATCCGCATATTTGAAACTTTGATCGATACCGTTTTCAGTAGGAGCCACTGAGAGAAACCGTAACGATAATGTGACACACAATAAAAACAAGTTTGACATTTCCATGGCAGATTTGTTTGACTGATATGTATGAAAAAAAATTGTGTTTATTTTCTACAGCCAACACAACGCACTCAAAGCAAAGATGTCGATTGTTTATGGAGCTTTCTGGGAGAAAAACGGCAAGCTACGATGCCCTTGGGTGGCCGTTTCATTCCAAGTTTCTCCTCACATCTGTAATGACCTTGGGAGGCAATTCAATCTGCAATTCATTCTCTCCGCCTATTTTGAGTCTCAATTAGACTTCAGACACAAAGGGACAAAGTAAAAGTGACTTGGTAAGGAGAAGCAAAAAAAAAGAAGAAGAATCTCATCTAAAGTGGCTTGCTTTCCCCCAGCACATTTGACAGCTTTCATTTTCTTTTTTTCATCAGTTCAACATTACACAGTATTGAGCCGATCAAACGTGAATCGTATCGATTAGCAGATAATAACCTTTCCAACGCTGGAAGCCACAATAAAATGGCTTGACTAACATTGGTTGTTTTCTAACATGTTTCAAGTAAACACACAAAAGAATATATTTTTTATCAAATGCCATCACCGTATTCGGCAACTAGAAGCTAACCCAGCTGACTTTTGGCGACAGGCGGCGCTCCCGAACACCCTACAACGATCTTCTGCATATACATAAGCAAAGTATATCCAGAACTTCCCCATGGGGACAAGTAAAGGAGTATCGCAGCTATTTGAATCGGTACACCAGATGTATTCGGCATCGATGATGAAGATTAAGCAGCCGGCCGGGGCTTCTAAGGACGCTTCGGCTTCCTCCTGGGATTCAGATTTTTAACAGCGATTATCAAATTGAAAATCTGTGATCTGGGCGTTTGAAACCATTTTTGACAGCTGGCCCAAAATGAGCGGGAAATGAAGCTCATCTCTCACTTTGATTAATCTCTACAAAGTGTAATTACACACTGTCATTAATTCCCCCTGTCTCTTCTCCTTACTATTCATTTTTAATTATTTCCACCTGTTGGCTTTTTCTAATTGAATATCTCCATAAAATTAGGTTAGATACATAGTATGAAAATTCATCACATAATATAGAGGTTTAGCTGGTATCGAGGGGTTGTGGGGAAAAACTGTACTTCTTCCCAATATGATATTTAACGTCTTATGTAATGAATGTATAATAATGTAGTGAAGGACTGATTCGTATGTTCCACATGTGTGATAGCATGCTGGACATCAGGGGTTCTCACACCTCCTTTTTATAGACAGTAAGTCGGATTTTGTCTCCAGCGAGATTTAGACTCACGTGATCTTATGGACTGACCACACTCTCACTGACCTTAGAGGAAATAACAGGCTGAGAAAATCAATGGTCTTGCATTTGAAGTGTTTCACTTCCAAAAAAAAAAAAAATATGGAGCCCTAGAGAAATCCTTCATTACACTTGAAACATCGACTCGGACACACCATGGCTCATTAAAGTTGCTTACTATCTGCAGGCAGAAGTTGAGATCAATCAATGCCCGCTATGCCGAGTACCGCACTTTCCATTGACTCCACTTCAGCCCTGTTTTTTTTTTTTTTTTTTTTGCATAATAAATAACAGCACTTTGTATGTATTTACGGACATTTGACACTTCAAATGTCCGTAAATACATAATTAAATGGCAGTAATATTTGCAATCAGTGATAAATAAAACTGATCCACAGATGTTTCATTTTAAATTAAATAAAAAAATAAAACGGGACTTGAAGCAGTTCTGACTACAGCTGAAGTGTTTTTTTCTTTATTCATAAAGGAGAAGATAATTATCCCCAATAGCTCCAGTTTAAACACACTACATTGTAAGCCCAGCAGGATAAAATTTAACTTGATAAAAGAAGGAAGTACAGTCGTAGAGCAGAGTTTATTTTTCCACTATTTCGGGTCAGTGAACGGAGGGAACGAGTCTTTTGCTTGTCATAATTTTTGGAAAAGTAAAAGCCTTGTTAAAGCAACCCCAATTACCAGAAATCGTTACCTGCTCTGCCTTGTATTTTCCCATACAAAATGCCTCCAGAAAGCCATTTAGGTCAGACGAGTCTCTCATGACCAATGAGAAGAACGCTGACTGGAGAAGCTGCAAACTTTTCTATATTTTGCCGTGACACACTTGTGACGGTGGCTCGCTCCAAATAAATGACATTGAAAAAAAAAACACGTTTTTCTGTCTCTGACCCCCAAAAGCATTGTTGTATGCAGACATTTTGACCTTCAGTGAGAAAAATGAAAGTGCACTTTCTTTTCTATTACTAAAACACAAACTGTCGCCTTCAGTAGCTCCAAAAATGACCCAGTTAGTGTAGCTCCACAAATTACGTACGTTTTGGAGCTCAACTTTACTTACAGAGTTGAGAATGCTTCAAACTTGTGCTGATTCATCACTTTGTAGTCTGGGTATGGCGTTCCCTCCACATTTATGCGCTTGCTGTGTTTGAATCAAGGTTGCAGAATCATTCACAGTGACTAGTTCTGTACGGCGTGGCGAGAATATTACCGCGCAAGGTGAGACAACCCTTCCCCCTCGCCACTCAGAGCTAGAGCCTCTTTTAATTGTAAAGCCATCGCTGTCCTTATTTTATCATCCGTGGCCTACTCGGACTGCTCCAAAGAAGAAAATAGCCCACACGTCCTCATTTTAGCTGCCTTCCTTTTATACTCAAACGCCTTCCTACTACATTGAAACGCCTTCCTGTTCAACTGAAATCTCAGTGGTATTTATGAGAGGCTTTCAATTGGGTGCGTGAGAGCATTTCAGTTGTGGGTGTGTGCAAGAACATGGCATTTCATTTGTGTGTATAAAAGCATTTGACTTGTGTGTTTACGATAGTGTGTGAATGTGTTTTGTTTCATATACGTATGTGTGAATGGTAATTCTGAATGATGTTTATATATCGATTCTTGTTCATTTTGACCCAACTCTTTTTATTGAATGAATGAATTGAATGTTTTGCTTTTCAACTCTCAATATCCACCAGAGGTTTGACTTTAATTAGTCAACCAAATGTTGCCTGTGAAAATGTCGTACAAATGATCCTCAGCCAAATATTTATTCATTTTTCTCCCCTAATCAAATTCTCGAGCACCCTCGGGATGAATGATTTCCCTGTTCAATAGAACACTTGGTGACCGGATGAAATGACTTTCATACTCAGCGAACACAAATGTGAAATATGGGGGACGGCGCAATTATCTTTAGTAACAGAAATGTTAATTAATCAATTTCAAAGTGGAATAAATCAGGTCCCAGGCGAGAGTAAGATCCATCACGCTCGGTGGAAATTGGCTACTTAATTCTGTAATGTCGCTGTAAGATTTGCCACGTCAGCCCGCACGTGCGCCCGCTCCAGACAAATAGTCCGCTTCCGCCCGAGCGCCTCTGATCAAACAGATCAATTCTGAAAATATCACGGCGGCTCCGGCATCTTCAAAATTGAGCGCAAGTTGTGACAAATCTGAGAGAGACAAGCAATCTCACAAACGCAGGCACCTGACGTTGACTAAATAAAGAAATGGAATCAACGGGCCAACCTCAGGGGGGGAGGGCCGCTGTGGCGTGTGTTGGATATCAAATAACAATCTCCTTTACAAGACTCACGAGAGAACCATGTGGTCTCAAACGGCTCCTGGATGTTTGTTGCCGGCTTGTTTTGTGGTCAGTTTGCAGAACTAATGCTGTTTGCAGTTCAATACTCCAGAAGATGAAATGTCATCATCTGATGTTTGTCCTTTCTCTTCGTCTCTCTTGTATTGCACATCCTGCACCAGCGTTTTAGTCGGGGAAAGGCTTTGGATCCAAATGAATCGGAACCACATCGGATCCAATCCGCGTCAATCCGATGAAGAAAAAAAAAATGTGCAGCTTGGACTGTTACGGGGCAACGTAGCCGGTGAGTAACAGCAGATCATTAAGTTAATAAATAAACTGAAAAATAAATAAATAAATAATAACAAATAAATAAACAAATAAATAAACCACTGAGCTCAAAATATCCGATGTGTACGTTTGTATTTAATGAACAAAATTTTAAGTGCAATATGAATTTTAAACACGGACCGTGAATGCAAAAGATCTCAAAGTGCAATTAAGGCACATCCTCCTCTTGCTTCAAATATGGAGAGTGGACGAAAAGAAGAACTTAGCAGTTTCTTGGCGAGTTATTAGCAAGAGTAGCTTATTAGCAAATGAATGTGATTTTGGGGTAGTGTTGTCTTGATGTTGGCAGCAAGAATATAAGGTGGAATCTCAAAGAGAAAAAAGTAAAGCCAACGAAAACTGCAGGGGCAGTTTCAAATTTTAGTTCATCTTCACCTCTGTGAATGACAATACCTCCTCACCTTCCTCCGAACCTGGACACTGAGAACCAGTGGTTGGTATCACCGAATAATAGCTACTGGAATCCTTTTATTACCTTTTTTCTTTTTCCCTAATCGCTCATTTTGACATCACCAAGCCAAGCAGTTTGCCCCCGAAATGAGAATCATTCTTCCTAAAATGTATTCTTGCAAAAAGCTGACAGGTTGGCTGCGATTTCTGGCGGATAACTTCTTGCGCGCACACACACACGCGCACACACACACACACACACACACACACACACACACACACACACACACACACACACACACTTGACAACCTGTCACGAGCCGGATAAAAATGAGGAAACAATACATGCAAAGCAAATAAGATGAAGAGGAACAAAAACAGTCTCGTCCATCGTTGTTATTGACGGCAATAACGGACGACTCGTTTAAATTTCACATCATGCAGCGGCCTCTCTTTCTGAGCATACTTTTAGTTCAATTGTCCTCGGGAAATGAAAAAACAAAAAAATGCACACCACATGCTGCGTATTGAATTTGCTTCACATTTTGGGGCAAGTCCTATTTGGGCAGAGTTGGTTCTGGACTATAAGCCGCTACTTTTTGCACAGACTTTGACCCTTGCGGTTTATAGTCCAGTGTGGCTTATATATGAATTTTTCATGATTTTGATGATATTGAATAATTTGTGCATATTCTCATTTATATGGAAATTAAGCATTAAAACAACTGCATCTTCTAGTCCAAGTACGGCTTATATGAACAAAACAGGATTTTCCCTCAATTTTAGCTGGTGCGGTTTATATTCGTCAAAGCCCCGTGGCACGTTGTGGTGGAAGAACGTTTCCCCGGCTTGTGCTGAAAATTCATCTCGTTGTTTTTGTGTTTTCACAGCAAAAGAAAGAAGACCTGGCCAAGGCCTAGCACCGTAGCGGTTTGTGTCCACTGAAGCATCATATTAGCAAGAGTGAGCATTAAATAGCTACACGACTTACTTGCCGCTGCTGCTGCCGCCGCCGCTGCTGCTGTTGGTCAGCTCAAACAAAACACGTTCAAAGGGCCGAGCAAGGTCGTCCTCTCACATTAGGACTCATTTTGTGTCTTTTCACTTGCCAACTAATTGAAATCATTGTCAATAATAGCCGAGCTTGTTATTCTATGAGGTCGTTTCAACGGCAACTCAAGGCAAATATTTTCCTCCACCTCCCAATCCATCTAATGATGACGTAATATTGAATCCTCAAAATCGATGTGTAATGTTGCTGCTTGGGGACTTACTCACATCCAATTTGAGCAGTCAATTCTCCTGTGGGTTGTTAGACGTGTTCATGTCAACATGACTGGAATGTACATTTTGCCCAAGTTCACACTAAGCCCGTCATGTAACATGTCATTATGGCTTTTGTTTTTCATACAAATTAGCCTCCTAATCACCGAGGAATGTCTTAAGAGCGTTGTTCTTATTGTCCGTTATCATAAATAACATGATGAATTTGTATTTCACAATGGTTTACAATTACCCAACACAAGCCTGTGTCCTAATCACTTGAAATCTTAATAGGATTTTGTTTTTATCTGAAATTGCACTCTACGGAAGAACCAAACAAAAGGGATTCAAACAACCTGCTAAGTAACTTTTGTAAGATGACTATTATTGGCCTTACTCAGTTAGATTGAAGCTTTTCTTGACATCTATGTGTTTCAACTTTGAAGTGAAGGCCGACTCCATTTCCTCACCACGCTGCGTCCCGACAGCCCGATCAACTTGAATGAGAAAAAATGTGCTTGACCTTGGCAAAACATCAGCAGCGCCAACGGCGCCAACACCAACACGGTCTCGCCTTCCAGCATGGACCTTGCAACACAATCTCTGCTTTTTCCTTCTTGGTTTTGTTTTCGCGCCTGAGCAAACTCACTTGTAAAAAGAAACTTGGCAAAACTGGCTTTTACTTTTTCTTTCTTGTTTAGGTGACAAGCCATGTGAAATTTTGCAACTTGTCAACACAAGCTGTCACGAGTTGAGAAATTGAATGTCAGGTAAGTGGCTGCACAATAATTGGTGAAGCTTGCACTGAGTCATATTGTTTAATCGTTTTTCTCTGGGAGGCCCTCGAAAAATTCGGTGTCTGAGCCTCACATCGTCTGTTGGACTCGTATAAAGTCAAACCGCAGTAAATAGCGTGCGTAAAAGGAACAGTTGTTTACTCTGGTGGCAAGTGTGGGCTTGCCATTTGGCTCGGATGCAGAATCGCCCCTTTCGCCCCCTCTCGCGGCCAAGCCATCTTTTTTTTGTCAACCAAGACGAGTGGGAACAGAAATCAGTCAAACGAAACTGATGTGGACATCAGGTGGAGGATCCACTTACAGCCGGTCTCGCCTGAACTCCTCTTGACTGCCGGTGCACTCTGACACGCGCGCCTGCCTCGGCGAGACAGCTCTATATCCCGGCTGCCCTCGAGGTGCTCGGGAGTGACTAAACACTCCCAAATGACCTTATCAATTGTTTGATTATTTCAGCGTGGGAGGCCGTGTTGCTTGACAAAATGGGAGACACATTTTCCGCTCCCGGATTAAGTGTGAATCTCGCATGCCCCCAAAGCGCGAGGAGGAGGAGTGGGGGCTGTATAATTATATGCCAAAGTCAGTCGGTCATTTTCCTGGCTCCTAAGTCGGGGAACTAGGGGATGCTTTGATCACGAAGGTTACCTTGATTTTTTTTTGGAAAGGTCATCCTTTTATCCGTCTTTCTCTTTGTTCTTTCATCATTTGCTGTATGGAAGCATCTTCTGTTTGGAATGAATGAATGAATAATCATAGTTCAACAGGGATGAAAGAAATCTACACAAATGCATTTCATATGAGAGAAGAAGCTGGGCAACATTTTCTTCTTGGTGGAGAAAAAAAATATTTCTCTGCATGGAGTGGGCGGGGGATCAGACGAGACTTTTTACACAACAGCTTGGTTGGCGAGTGGCTGCATAATGTAAAGATGAGAAAACTATTTTCTTCTATCTCCATGTGCAGAAAGAATCCTAGGCTCAATTTGTTGTTGTTGGCAGAGTAGCCATACAGCAGCAGGTACTTGTTTGAAACACTTGCAATTGCACCAAACTTGCTGGATAACAATAAAGTAAAGAAAGAAGCGGAGGACTATCAGCTCTGTTGACACACAACTCACTGCAACTACTACTGCGGCATGCAGGAGGGCTCTTTAGTAAACACGGCAACATAGGTGTCTTCACTTAGACGATCAATCAACATTTTCTGTCATAACAAGAAATCAATCGATAAAAAATAAAATAGAAACAATATGTCATTGAGAGCATAACTCAACAGTTGTTGTTTTTCTGAGTTGTTTTGTGACCTTCATGAAAAGCTTTATAGGGACCATCTCAAAAGTTCTTCTTCCTATGACAGATGCTGTATAGAGTGACGAACACATTGCCGAGCGTCACAATGGTGCAGGCAACATTCCTCACATATAATTGATTTTTGCAAATATTCCCTTCGTAAAAAGCACGGAATGCATGTTTAAAAAAAAAAAAAAAAAAGAATCCGAGCAAACTATTGAACATCATCAGACATTGTTTTGAAAGTGCACTGTAACATTCAGTTTTGTTCCTTCCAAAAGCTGCAGCAACGTCTCGTTTTTGCCCCGGGCTTTTAATACCAGGTTTTGTGCACAAATTGAATGATTAACACGTGGCTTCTGTGCATTATTAATGATTTCATCTGTAGCATCAAGCAAAAGGTCTGCTGAATGAACAGGGACCCTTAATTGACATTTGGAAAGTGGGTAAAGGTGATTTTTTTTTTTTTTTTTATCTTTACAAATCGATGAATCCTGTTCAAATCCAACTGATTGTGACCTTGAAGATTTATCGGCCCACTCGAGCAATTATACGGCGTGGGCAAGTTAGTATATTATTGTGTGGTGGATGATTGTGAGGCACTTATCTCGGAAGGAGAGGTGATTAGTGGCTTACCCTTTGGTCTTGTTAAGTGTCGGAACGCTTAATTACAACCACGCGTTTCAGAGTAGCAGACAAATGCTGCATTTTGGCGCCCACTCGCCAGAATGTATCGCCTCTTATGTGGCACAACAGCAAATATCGGATGCACGTATTTTTCAAACCGCTTGATTGATCGACTTAATACCATCTTGTGCTAAAGAAGAAAAAAAAAACAGCATCCATTTTTATTCTATTCTTTTATTTTCAAATGCTCTACTTGAGCTCACCTAACTGGTATGGCATCTTGATTTGTGTTGCCAGAAGAGCCCAGCCGACCGCCGCTCGTCTTTTGTGGCACGATTACGCGAGCGGCAGACGTCGGCCTTTATGTGCGAGGGCGAGAAGCCAAAGAGACGATGAATCTTACAGAGAACGAATCAATGTATTGTATTCTTGTGTACAAGTCTTGCTGGTGAATTTATTTGGCCATTTAATTATTAGCCAGCTCACCTCCACACACGGTTGGTTGTAAAATGCTAGACCTGCAAAATTAATCTCATCATTTGTCATTTGTGGGACTGCTCAAGCTTACAAGAAGCCCCAAAATTTGAGAACTTGTTTTCACTTTTTTTTAACAAGCTAGAAAAGTGTTAGAACCATACGGAACTTGCTTGACATGTAATATGTGCATTTTATTGACTTGTCCAGCCATGTTGGTTGCTTAAGTCGCGATTTTGATTCACAATGACTGAAACATTTTTGCTACAAATGGATTTTCATTGTTCCTAATACTGCTATTGGGGCTATTGCTATTCGGCTCACGTTATATTGCAAATTGTCTGTTTTGCAATTCGGTTCCACTAGGAAACAATGTGTATTTGATTTTCAAGGCTGTAGTCGTTCTACCCGCGGGACAGATTATGATTTAGCCACTATTTGAACAGGTAATGTCAAATGCATTAAGACACTCTCATTCAAGCTTTATTATATTTAGCGGAGCAATCATTACGGGCCCCAGGGGTGGCAATCCAGATTTAGATTCTGTCAAGTAACACGACAGAGCAGTACTCACCGTTTTCTGCTGAGAGAGGCTGTTCACGCCACGGCAAGTCATTTCGGAGCAGGTGCTCCAATTTCATGTTGCACATTAACACTGTTTGGATGCATAATAATGAGGACGAAAATTATTAAGATTATTATGATTATAAGTTGTAATCGTATCATTTGGGGTAATAATAGGAATAATAGTGGCAAGTGAATTAGCAATAAAAAACAAATGTGACACAGACGGTTTTTCTTTGTTTTTTTACAATTCCCACGGGAAGAAAGCCTGACTGCTGGATTGGTCACCCCATCAGTCAATCATGAGGCACATAGAAATAGATTTCATGCCGGCAACATGAAAGTCAGCCACTGTCTTGATAAATTCGATTTGTATTTGGAACTTTGGTCCACCAAAACATATTTTGTTGCCTTTCAATCATGAGCACAAAAGATGTTGGAAAGTGCTCTGGCATTCCTCCTTCTACTTTCTCCCAATCAATGATTGCAATCTGTCCATCAATAAATACAAACATGCCTAATGAGAAAGTTCAACAAATGCAGACAGCCAACACACACACACACACACACACACGAGTCGTGTGTCTGGAGGCCGTCCAAATATGAATGCGTATTCCAGGAGCAATTACGGCGATCTATAGAAGGGTGATGACTGCGAGGAAATGAAGTCAAGATCAATCTGAGCATTTATCAGCATAGAAGCGAGTCAGTCCAGGTTCAAGGAGACTTCAGTCATCTGTTTGTCGCTGAATGCCAAGTAGCTTCGGGGCGCTTGAAGACAGCCAATCACACTTCACCCCTTGTCAGTCCACGTAATGATGTTGGGCCTTTCCTTTGCGTAGTTGAAATTCACATTTGCATTTTTCAAGTCGCAGCCTTTGCTCCTCCAGTCTTGAGAATCTCATTTTCATCGTCTACAATATGCACAGAATTTAGAGACTGGGGATTTGATCGTGCAAATCTCTCTGGCTCAAATGATTGACATTATTCTTCTTTTTGATTGTCCACATTTCAATCATCGGTCCTTTCGATGAAGATGTGGATCATCTCATTTAAGCTGAACTTTTAAATTGACGAGAGCCGCATCTTCTAAATGCTGGCCACAATTCCTTCAAGTCTTCAATATTTACACTCAGGAAAATATTCATGAACCTTAGTTACAGGCTTTAAGTTCTTCCCAAGAATGTGCAGCAAAATCTTTCTTTCTCCGGAGTAAATGTTCAGTCTTGACAGACTGATTAGTTTAGCCTCATCATTTGTAAATGGCCGCTGGGCAAGAAGAGGAAAGCGTCCATTGAGTGGGACACCTTATTTAAAGTTGAGGCAAGGGTAAAACCCGAGCTGTCACTAACCTCTCAAGCTTCTCCACAGAGACGTGCGGGCGGCCGGGCGTGCCCTTGAACTGCTTCACTTTCTTGTACCAAAGTAGGATCATTTGCATTTGGCTGTGCTTTACCTTCATGCTTTGACATGTTGAGTCAGGTCAGGTGCTGTTAGAAGGGAAAAATGTTTTATTCTTTACTTTGTGACACCGGTCCCTCTTTTGGAACTCCTCAAAACACAAAATGTGCTTAATGTTATCATGACGGCTCATAAATCAAAGTTTCACAGGACATGTCGTGTCACAGGTGATTTAACAAAGTTGCAGGGCTTCCAATACACTGCATGTAATAATTTACATTGCAGATTAGTTTTTGAGCAGGGTTGTCAAACTTTGTTTTCATTGCTAGCCTCGTGGTTGTTACGCTTGTCCTCGGGCGGCAGGTTCAAACAATGAAAGCACATAAATGAATCATGGATGCATAATGGTATGCCAACAATCAAAGTTGGGCACCTACTTTGTTTCTAAAGTCTCCCTTTGTGTATGCACTTCCACTTCCTTGACCCAATGTGTTCTGCTTAATAATCATTTTTTTGAATTATGTTAGAATAAGGGGGAAAAAATACATTCTTAAAATGCCAAGGAGGACCACAGGCCTTGAGTTTGACACAAAGTAAACATGTCATCTTGATGAGTGATGCGTTGCCATCACCTGTGTTAGCAGGTACTTGTGTGAATAAATATATTGGATAAAAAAGAAAGACAAGGAGAACAACCATCTTTGTCACTGCAACTACTACTGCTGCGTACAAGAGAGCTCTTTCTTAAACACGCCCACTTACTTAACACTTCACATTACACAGGTCTCTTCACAAAGACGAGCAATCACCATTTTCCGTCATACCGAGTAATAATCAATGCTACATAAAATAGAAACAATATAAAATTGAGAGTATGACTCAACAGCCTGCATATAAATCAACCATAAAAGCGCCTCACAATTTGAAGCCCCCGCCTGAATAATGATGGATGAGCTTTCACCGCACGGGATTAAGATAAGTGTGCCAATGAATCCGACATTCTGCCGTGATTTCAATCAGCGTACTTTTATTTGAGCCGTTTCTTCTTCATATGCCTCGTCAATGCATATGCTGTGCGAGTACAAATAATGCCGAATATTGTTAGGCCTCATGTTGCTGGAATTACATCCTGATTATGCATGTCTGCCCTGCAGCTTCAATAAGCTATTTGGAGAAAACTCAAATGTGTTTTTTTTTTTTGTGTTTGAGTCGGCTCATGAACGGCCTTAAGCGAAGAGGAAGGCACCTCTGCGAGAGGCTGCAGTGTAATTATACAGTCTTGCTTCTATTACCAGTGTTTAATTTTCATGCTCTTTAAACTTTTTATGAGCAAGACAAACCTGTTTTGAGTTGTGTCAAACGTTTTTCGAGTGTGTTATCATCTGCGAGCCGGCATCTAATGCAATGTTTCTCATTCTCGTAATTAGCTTACCTCGGAAAAGACGACATAACAATCTTAAAATAAGTTTCATTTAAAAAGTCATTCAAGACCAATTATGTTGACGGAAAAACGTTGCCAAAGAAAGTCCTGGGGCTCAGAAGTGATGTCTGCCATCTAGTGGCGAACATTGTTATTACTACTCAAGACTACAAAACAACTTTTTTAATTAAAAAAAATAATCGAAAAGTCTGTATGTAGGCGCGAGCAGTTTATACAATTTATTAAAGCCTTGAAGCCAGTTACAAACCAAGAAATTAAGCAAACTCAACATATTGGAATTGTTCAGATCCGTCCTCGAGATGGAGAGTTTAAATCGACCAGAGCCTGGTGGATTTGTCAATTTATTCTCCAGAGGTTAACAATACTGATGGGGAGACATCAGATGGCAGATGAAACAACATGCAATCTGGGTTGCTATTTAAAAGATAATGGTGAAGCAAAAGCAATTAGCTTTTGCTCTGTGCTGTCTGCTGCTCACAGCTGTTGTCATTGCAATTACGCGGTCACTTCTGAAGGCAAGATCGCCACACGATCCAAGATCGTTTGACTTCCAGTGGAATTATGGAGATGATGACTACCTGGAAGTGAGTACGACACTTTAAAAGCATGTGTGCCCATTAGCGCTGGCTGGGGAGGCACACGCTAGCATTGGACAGATCTGCACAGTTATAGCCAAATTGTCTCTGGGTTTTGGTTGGTAAACAAATGAAAGGTTGAGGAAATGTCAACATTCTCCAAAACATAATATCTTGCAGGATCTGGAGTCATCTTGACTACATTATTTGCAGGCTCAGTTTGTCGTATGAGAGCTATGCTATCTTGTCATTCTTCAAAATTTAAAAATTGACAACTCTGAATACGACGCAAGGCTTTGATTGGCTTTGTCAGAAATGATTTCAACTTTGATTCCTGGAACTTGGCTTCAAAAAGTAATTACTTTATCGGAACAAGAGTGTTTTGTTGTGCTTTTTGTAGTCCGGCATTGATTATTATTATTTTTAATAATATTCCCTGCTGCCCTCTGGGAAGAGGTTTCGCAGCATCCGCTGCAGGTCCACCAGGTTCTGCAATAGTTTTTTCCCTGCTGTCGTCAGACTGCTGAACATTCAAACGTAGCATTCCTCTGCACACTTGTAAATACTGTTTTTGTCTCCTGCACTGTTCACATACTTTATCACTGCTGCACTTTGTACTTTATAATTATCTTATCTCATATTTTTATATAGAATGTCACTTTTTTTAACCAGCCGAAATACCTCTACATTGCTGAAAGCCGTATGCAACGAAATTTCGTTTTGTACACACCTAGTGTTGACAAAATGACAATAAAGTTCTGTCTAAGTCTAAGTCTAAGTCTAAGTTTTAATCTTGGAATCATTTTAAGAAATGTAATGCAAGTCAATGTTGAAACAACACTCGCTTTCCTGGGAGCAAAGACAACAGGGAGGTTTTATATGACATAAGATTCACGTCAAGCTGAACAAACGTTTATTTCCTCTTGGTTTCTACATCAGGCGGCTCGGTGGCGCACTGGGTAGCGCGTCCGCCTCACAGTTAGGAGGGTGCAGGTTCGATTCCACCTCCGGCCCTCCCTGTGTGGAGTTTGCATGTTCTCCCCGGGCCCGCGTGGGTTTTCTCCGGGCACTCCGGTTTCCTCCCACATCCCAAAAACATGCTTGGTAGGCCGATTGAAGACTCCAAATTGTCCCTAGGTGTGAGTGCGAGTGCAAATGGTTGTTTGTCTCTGTGTGCCCTGCGATTGGCTGGCAACCGGTTCAGGGTGTCCCCCCCCCTACTGCCCGATGACGGCTGGGATAGGCTCCAGCACGACCGCGACCCCCGTGGGGACTAAGCGGTTCAGAAAATGGATGGGATGGATGGATGGTTTCTGCATTCAAATGATGTCATCAATGTCCCACATTGTACCTGGAAGAGTAACAACGCATTACAATGCCATTAACATGTCTGTAATAATTTCACGTGTTGCATAGCGACACGCAACGGCTGCTAGGAGTTTGGAGTCGGCTCTGACAAATGGCAAGAGCAGGCAGTGGATCAGTCGACTCCGGGGCGGTCGGACTTATCGCTCCGGCAGCAGACTTCATCACAGCCACTGGTCTTGTCCACACGCCTGACGCCTGTGGGCTCTTTTTAGACTTCCTGCGGAAAATCTTGCTCCATTCTTTTCACTGCTTAATCTTTTTTTCCCACATCCTACAAGTTGTAGTTCTCGGGCCAAAAGTGTGAGTAGATTTTATATCTGCTGAATGCTCCACTGCGAGCATAATAGGCAAAACTAAATATCAGGATCAGATAAACATCAATGTCGATCATAGAATCATGTCATTGCACGTGTTTACACCGAATTCAAATGCTAAGCTGAAGGACGCCACTGCGGCACATTAATTAAGCACGTTGCCTCACAGCAAGAATGTCGAAGTTGGGATTTGCATCGGGTTGACTCGGACTTCTCCCACAGTGTGCTTAATTGAACCCTGGAAATTGCCCACAGGTTTGAATGTGGCTGCTCGTGTGCGAGATGAGTGATTAACTGGTCATCAGTCCAGCTTGGAACCCGTTTCCCGCCGTAAGGCTACCTTCCATTTTTCAAAAGTTCAAGTAGGGACAACAATGTCATTAAACATTTGCGCACCAACTGAATGGACTCTGGGCATTTTCAGCATTTTGGGGGTAAGGTTACATGCTGTGTTGTTTGGCTTTTAGGACATTTTTCATCTCAACACAAATTTTTGTTGCCACAAGCGCTTCTGGTCTATGTTCAGAAGGAAACTTGTTACACACACACACCAATGAGACATCACGGTGGAAGGTTGGGATGGGTGTATGGGCGTACAAGTTTTGAGAACAGGGACAGGCAAAATATGCCCCACAACCGGAAATAAACTTAAAGCAAGTTCCAGTGCTCGCTCTTTGTTGCCTAATGTGAAAGATGCATGTCATATCAAGATGTCCCACGCACACTGACATCAATCCACTGACAGCTTCTGGCGAGGCGGGCTGCTGTCTGAATAGAAGTGAATATATCGTGCGTGCAAATCTTCAAACGGCCGCAGCCCACTCGCTGCTATCTGTAGGATTCAGCTTGAAAGATTGTTGACTGGTTGCACTCCACCATCTGGATTTTAAGATGACGCTGGCCCAAAGGGATCTTTAATGATCAGATGATATGCGCAACGTAGATTGCGAGGTGGCACACTGTCAAGTACCTTTCGCTCTCAGTGCCTGCTATTATCATAGCGGTAACCGTCAATCTCTGTTTTGTTTTCATTCACTTGAAAAATTAAATGAAAGGCTGCGAAGAGTATTCATGCCATAAATAACAAGCCACTTTCAAAGCCTCGCTGTTACGATGCCTTTCTCTCTCTCTCGCCTATCCAACTTTGACTTTCGGCATGATCCAAGAGTTTCATGTCATTTAGTCATTGCCCTGGGGTATTCTTATTTACAACTATATTCCGTTAGACAGGTAGCATATGCTTGCTATGTTAAATAAATACCAAATTGTCACCGACGTGAGCCATCTGGCCTCATTTGCAAGCAGTTGTTAGTTGGCTTCAAATACCAAATCGAATGAAAAACAATGTCTCCAGCTTCTGTTGCCATGGTGTTACCTCTTCGGCAATAATTGTTCATTCGCATTATTGGCAAGATCGCCGTGCGGAAATCTGGAGGCAGGCAAAGCAAAGTCAGAGGAAGTGAGGCAGAACTACAAATATAAGATTTTATTTACAAATTTACAATCACTGGAAAAGCAGGATTTAAAAACAAAATGCCAAAAGGGGCAACACGGTGGGCTCAAATAAGACAGTGAACAGACTTGGCGAGCAAAACGATGACCGAATGGAATCTTACAGAGAGCGCAAGGAAATGAATACTCAAACAGACCAGGCACGCCCTGACCAGATGAGTGGAAGAGGCGAATTAAGATGATAAGTCAACGTTGTTAGGAACATTACGGGCCAGGTGTGACGTCGCGGACCATAAGAAGGAGTCAGCTGTCGCTGGGCCATCGGCGGCCAATTAAACGCAATCAAAGCGTGCAATTTGATGTTTCACCTTCATGGGGCGCTGGACTTACGACGGCCTCTGGAGGCTGCAAGTGGAAAGGTGCTTAAGGGGAGTCAATCAAAACTAGCCAAATTGAACATTGGAACCGAGATGCTAATTGGTTCACCTTCTGAGGGATGCTTAGCGGCCAGTGATGGCGATGGCTCGGTCGACAGCAGGTCTAAACATTGCAGTGAGTATTTTTAATTGCTCTTTTTGTCCTGGTCCTGGGGACTCTGCTCCCACTTAGCAAGCAACTGGCGTGCACAAGAATCAGGCTCGCCTTAGGGAGAACAGACGAAAAGAGTGGTGGTTGCAAACTGAGAAGCATTGAAATTTCTCACAAAGCATCCAAAATGTGTCAAATGCAAAGAGAGAAAAGTCAGCACCTCAGCTCGGACCAAGTGGAGGAGTTGCTGCTCTTCTTACTTGTGCTTCTTAAGTGGACATCACTCGCTTTCACTCAGTGTCTTTTCTGGTTACTTGTTTGGAATGCTTTCATTTGTTTTATTATTGTTATTTTTTGGAATTTCACTAGTCATGGACATTATGACAATACCATGCAATCATTTTGAAAAGTGCAATTGCACATCCACTAAGTAAATGGCAGTGGCACTATATTTATTCATTTTTTACATTTGAGTTGTTCGAATAAATCTGAATACATATTGTTGTTTGAAAAAGCTGAAACTGTAGAGCGTCTCTCTGCTGGTGTCATAAAAGCATCTGTTTTGGCGAGGGATAAAAATGTAAACCTTCTTGCCCGACCCCTGGAATTTCATTGACGTCCTCCGGTGACAATTTTGCACTCTATTAACCAGAATGACCCAGAAACCATGTGGGGGAGTGCTTATTCATCTCACTATGCAGCATGCTGAAAATTCTTGAAAGCACACTTAGTAAATTACGATTGGCCAAAGTGTGGAGGAGAAACCGTTTTTTTTTCTTCTGCACAGAGCACTGAAGCAAAAGGCAAGTGTCAGAGCTAGTAATGGTCACAAAAACCTTGAAATCTATTTGATATTCCTTCATGCTGAAGAAATACACCAAAGTGCGATGTGGAGCGCTGATATTCCTGTGCAGAGGTTCCCCGCCGTCGAGTCGGTGAACCTGTGCGGTTGCTGGCCCTCCATCATGCAAACGCGGGCCTCTGGGAACGGCTGAACGGCCAAATGTCTCGGATGAAATATGATCTGAATGCATACGCTGAAATGGGAAATATCACATTATGGTCGTGCAGTGTATTTCTCCGTGCCCCCAAGATAGAGGGCTTCGTTACGTGCCAGCGTTGATGCATCGCAGAGAATTTCAATGTTTAGCATGTTTTCAATCCTTTCCTTCACCATGACACGGCACACAATTTTGCTGTCCCCACGTTTGATGCTATATAAAGTATGTCAAGTCAAGAGCGTGACTGGCCATATCTGGCCGCATTGCTCCTTTTAGGTTACAATAAATAGTACCGTCTGTTTCCCGTGTTTGTTGGGATTTGGCTCATTTTTAAAAAAAGGAATGTTGTCGTCAACATTAGGCGGGGAGAAAGATACCTAGAATGTAATAGGTCCATTTGGAGGAGGATTACATTGGCAACAGTTTGCCATTACTTCCACTTTGATGAGAAGATCAGCATGAGGGTCACACATGAAGATCTTCTCAAGGCAAGCATTTCTCCCGACACTGAGCAGATTCATAACATAAAAGCATGTGGTCAAAGTGGTCAATGCCAGGGAGGTTGCCGTTATTTTATGGGAGATGGGCTCCAGTTCACATGCATGTATGAATACCCAACCAACCACCTGTTTGCGTTGATGGGAAAATGAAACTTCAAATTGTTTTCTTTTTTTTACTCCTTAAGATGGCACTCTCTGTTCAACATCGGGCTGAAAGCATCTGACTTTCACCAAATCCATTATTGAAATCGACAGTGCCATCTAGAAAAGTTAAATAAAAATACAACTGGTTCATGAAGCATATTTGAAGCTTCATCTCCCAATCGCTACTTTCAAGTAATTAGATGGCCATTTTGTGATCCGCATTCTGTCAAATGCATTTCTCCAAAATCCTGTTTGATAGCTCTATGTTGTATTTTGTAGTCAACATAATATTATACACGAGCAACCTATCACTGTATGCATATTTAGAAGATACTACATGTATGTGCTATGCGTGAAAGTTTAGGTGTTGGTGTAGACACATTTAGAATAGACCAGACATCTTGTCTAAAAAATACAAAAAGTAATAAAAAGTAATAGAAATGCAATTTCCAGCAGCCTTTAAATGGCCTCTCCCGGGTTCTTCAGATGGAGCCGATGCAATAACAAATGCCGTTATTAATGTTTTATTGCCCAACGTTTCAAACTGTTCATTCCGTTAACATTTGCACTTGACTATGTCGTTCATTTCCCGAAAAGAAACGCTTTAAGCAGCTTTTGTTTCATTTCCAATGCGATAAATCTGTGACGGGGTGGGTTCCCTTACTGTATCAAAACGCTGTTTTTGGTGCTGTGCATTTATGTGCTTTCATCACAAGCGAGCGCCTGAGGGCAACCATCACGACAATACAAGACAAAAACATGTCTGCCATCCTCGCTCTCCACCGCGTGAGTCACTGAGAAATAAAAAGCCAAGTTAACATTGAGAGTGGCAGGATTAAATACACCCCAAAGAGTGCGCCACCAAAACGACTCCTTGCTTTGTGGGCTGCTTTTATGGTTATTTGCTGTTTGTTGTTTTCATGAAAGATGGGGGCAGAGGATTGTTCTATTGTGCAGCGCTGGAAGGCGTTTTACTCCAATGACAGATCTTTGTTGTTGCTTCTCTGCTGCTCTGTGGTGGCAACAACGAAGTGGTACATGACATTTCTTCTTGACTTGAGCAGGACACACAACAAAAGCAAAATGTGCTTTTGAATGCTTGGCCAAGTTTGGCCAAAAGATCAAGAAATTGTGTAAACGTTTCTAATACACATACCGTGATTTTCCATGTATAATGCGCAAAATTTAACTAATTTATTGTCCTAAAATCTGGGGTGCGCATTATGCATGGGTACAACAATTTTTGAAGAAAATCTCCCTCGAAATAAAACTTGAAATCACCTTTCTTCTTGTTTGTTGTCAATCGCGCATCGCATTCAGCCATCCTGCCCAACACACTTAGTCAGTAAAATTCATAATTGACGACACATCGTTTGATGCGATGGTGCAATCCTTGATGGTGTGTTATTGTCAAATATTGTTTGTTTTTTAATCTCCATCGCAGACCGGATATCATACGGAGGCCGCCATGACAGTATGCGCAGAACGGATGCGCAAGACACGTCAATCGCGCATCGCATTCAGCCATCCTGCCCAACACACTTAGTCAGTAAAATTCATAATTGACGACACATCGTTTGATGCGATGGTGCAATCCTTGATGGTGTGTTATTGTCAAATATTGTTTGTTTTTTAATCTCCATCGCAAACCGGATATCATACGGAGGCCGCCATTACAGATGCGCAGAACGGATGCGCAAGACACGTCAGCTATATACTAAAGAGCGAGAGTTCAGTTCTAAACCTAAATGCGTATTACAGGTAATATTTTATTTCACAACACTTTGCCTTGTTCCTTTCGTCTCTGCTGTTCACTTCAAACACGCTCCATACGAACACAATGCTCTCGTATCAGACGCTTGCTCGATCACCTGCTCGTTTGCTGTCACAATGTACCCTACATAAATCCGAAACATTTGTTGCGGCTCCGAGTCACGACGAGGGGCAAGTTTTGGTTTCCAAGGGTGTTTTTATTCCTCTTCAACTTCTCTCCCATACAGAGCCGCCTTTTTCACATGTCCGCACGTCACTTTCCTCTCTTTTCATTTTAACCTAACTGATCGCGGTGGTATGTCCGGGCTCTCCCTTAGAGATAGGGTGAGAAGTTCGGTCATCCGGGAGAGACTCGGAGTAGAGTCGCTACTCCTCCACGTTGAGAGGAGCCAGATGAGGTGGCTCGGGCATCTCATCAGGATGCCTCCTGGACGCCTCCCCGGGGAGGTGTTCCGGGCATGTCCCACCGGTAGGAGACCCCGGGGACGACCCAGGACGCGCTGGAGAGACTATGTCTCTCGGCTGGCCTGGGAACGCCTTGGGATCCCCCGGGATGAGCTAGATGAAGTAGCTGGGGAGAGGGAAGTCTGGGAGTCCCTCCTGAAGCTGCTGCCCCCGCGACCCGACCCCGGATAAGCGGAAGAAGATGGATGGATGGATGGATGGATGATCGCGGTGGTGCCTTTCTGGGCAGTCGGAGAAATCAACGCCAACAAAAAAAATACATCCAGCCTAGTTAAGAAATCACCAGAAAGATCACCATGACAATTGTGAACACACAGAAAGATAATAAATAACTGGAACATCACTCAAATATTGGTGGTCCCGTTGAGAGTCTCACATATTTCTTCGCTACCGAGTTTGCTAGCGCATGCGCAGTGATACTGACCGGCAGAATAACATCCGGTTGTTCCCAAAGATGATCTTTTTTCTGAAATAATTTTACCTTTACGGACTTAAGTAAGAGTCAAAAATTTGGGTGCGTATTATACATGGGTACAGGATTTTTTCCAGCATCGACATGCCATTGTTAGGGTGCGTATTATACATGGGGGCGTATTATACATGGACAATTACGGTAGTATTTTGCTTATCTCACAATCATCGACCTGCCGATTTATGAAAATCAAACAACTCTGTCAATATTTGCATGTGGGCTACTTTGACTCACGAAGACAGAAGGGGAAAACGGCACACTAAGAGCCAAGGCAGCATTTCTGGGGAGTTCAGCAAATCACTCTCTGCCTATCAGTGGGTGATCTAACTGCTGTGACCAGATTACATGGGGGAGCCCATGAGGCCCATTTTTAATTACTTTGCTGATTGGAAAAATAAGAGCCCTCTAACAAGTTCTGCCAATCACGCATGCACTGTTTTCCAAAGTGATTATCCTGAGAAATGGCCAGGCGTTTTTGTGTTATTACGAAAATTACAGTCGCTGCTGAATAAATAAATAACGGCCAACGTATTTTCACAGCAATTGCCGCAAAGAAAACAATGTTCACATGTCAAGCCAGCCTATTCAGAAACATGAGTCCTAGCTTCGGACGCAACATGTGTTGATGGGAAACATGTAATTGGGTTTTTCCTCTTGTGTGTGCAAGCTGACAAACAGGATAAGGCAAGCATTGTGTGTGCATTCTGTTTGCAGCCAATGCCGTGCAAAGCTAAGCCAGCCAATCCACTTCAATGAAACAAAACGTGATTGTTTGCTTTTCCCTCATTCTCATCGCAATCCTTACGAATGATTCCGCTCCGTTGGTCGGAGCTGCTCGCCCACCTTGATACCAAAGCTGGTTTAGGGGGGAATTCAACCTGCTGGCGTATTGCCGTTCGCTTCTATTTGCCACATTCTGCAAGGAGCATGTGGAGGTAAGTCTGAAGTAAAGTCTCACCTGGAGTGCTTTTGAGAAGCAACACAGCGGCATTTAAGATCAATGTGACTCTATTGCAAGCGGCGTCTGGATGGAGGGCATGTCCTTAATAGCATGCCTGAAACAATCAGCTGCAAATAGGCCATCCGTCAAATATCTGCTAATATTACAGTGTTGGTCTTTGAAAGCCCATCTACGTTTAGTACCATTAGTTAAATGGCTCATCAGACCCTTGACATTCACCAATTGGTTTATGCCACCGTTACACGAATTGACGCGATGTTCTCAGTCGGACCTAAATGGAAGCAACAGAGTGATTCATTCACCCATTAATTTTCAACCATTGAGGGTGGCCAGCCCATCTGGGTAATTTGGGATGAACAGCGGGGTACACCCTGGCATTGGCATCAGTTAATTACAGGACCCTATCATTATTATTTTAAGCTATATTTAAGCTTTTTCAAGCGGTCAGTGTTGAGTTCTTGGTAGCTGTTGTATCAGCGTTTCCAATTCATTTATGCACACTCAACTTGTCTATCATCGCACACAGGTGATCAGGTAGAACACACATTAATGAGTAGATGATTAGAATAGCATCATGGTTAGGTGAAGAGTTGCCAAATTGCACTTTTCCACCGCCCGTACATTTTGTACCCATTAAGCTGTTTGTAAATGAGCTCAAAATAATAGCAGCATCCATTATAAATCCCTAATCAAGATAATTGCACTCACCTAATCCACACCTTTGGTATAAAAACATGGGGGGGCAATAAATAAATAAAAATAAATAAAAAAAATTAAAAAATAAATAAATAAGTAAATTTTTATATGTTTTCCTAGTCTAACATCTTAATAGACCTTAATATTTAGATTAGTCCTGTCTATTTTCCCCTCAGTTTGTTTGTGTGTATGTGCTGACCAAAATGGAACATCAAAGCTTATCTTGTGACCTAAAAAAAAGTGTGGATGCAGATTAGGACACTTGGAGTATGGAAAGAGGTGATTAGTGTTTGAGCTGGAGAGAAGACATAATGAGGGGATGACTGCTCAAGTCTGTTGTGAAGTCCAACAAAATCTGAAATCCAAGGTTGCTGGTTTTTTTACTGAAATTATGAATAATGATGCTCGTATCACATTGCCATAAAAGCTTCACATCTTGAAGAAACTATAGTAAGAGTGTCTGGTGTCAAATTAGCTTTTAGCATGACAAAGCAAAATATGCAAACAGTCCTAAGCATAAGAACCTGGATTTTTAAAAAAAAGCACAATTGCTTAGTAGTCAAAAGTCTTACTTTTGACATTAATTCACAATTCTCATTGCATTTGAGAATCAAGGTGGCGTGGACGGATGGACATGTCTAAAATATGTTTATTTGTTCAGATATAAGTTGTTTATTTATGGAGGAGAAGATTAAATCACCCACTCGAGTGTCAAGAAGAGCAGGATGACACATCCATCAAAAATCTTCTCGAATGCTGCTTGGTGTGTGTCCTTATATTTCTAATTCACACAGTTCAGACACACATTGATTATGCAGCTCCCCGCCACATCTTCGATACACGTCTTATCGCTTCAAATGCGGACACTGTGTTGTATATATGAAAATGTGCATGTGTTCAAGGACTAAAGTTGCAGACATGTCAGAAGAGAGAAGCGCAATTGCACGGCGAGCCACCTGCACACCTTCCCGTTTGCATTCACAGTTGCCCCATCACAGATGGGCAGTCCAACCTCCAGAGCTGTAAAAGTCTAAGGTCACGGAGCATTATGGAGCTTTTAACATTAACGACCACAGATGCAGCACGTGGGGGAAGGCAAGCGAAATCAAGTAAGAAAAGAAGGGGAGAATGAAAAGTAAAAAGCCAAATAAAATAAGAACAGGCAATAACAGAGACACAGCTCCCCACAGTGGAGTTGAATTGCACAGCCAATACAATGCTAAAAGGGGTGGGGGGGCAGTTTAAATAATAAAATAACCCCACAGCTTGATTCAATCTTCTATCCCGCTTTCTCACTGCAAATGTGCTACATGTATTTGAACATTGAACCCAATGTCATGCTCAGTATTATGCAATACAAATGTGCAATTGGAGCCATCATTACACAATAAGAGACCTTTCCCCCCAAAAGACACATTTTGCACATTTTTTCATGTCACACAAAATAATTCATGGTGAGGGTGGCGCATGTGAAGAGGGCATGCCACGTGTACGCCCAAATGTAATGTCATTAGAAAAATAGAGAATAGGCCAGCAGGCAGCCTCGGAAAGGTGACAGAGTGTGTCGGGGTCATGCTCCATCGCAATCCGGAGGGCAGAATGTGAAATAGAGACGAGGTGACTTACATTGATTCAAAATAAAGATTCCAAATCAATTCTTGTGTCCTTCCAATCCAAGTTAATTACAGTGTTTCCAGTCATTATATTGACCCTTTTCCTTGAATTCTTCCATCTTTTTCCCTGCTATGCCTGACTGAACAGTAAATGGGGAGCATTTATGCTTCACTTTAAAAGTATTGCAACAGTGAAGTCAAATCTTTAATTTTTGCTGTAACCCTCAAACGATTAATTTAAAAAACACAAAAATCCAAAGAAAAATCTTGCAAAAACAGTGCAAAATACAAGAAAAATCAAACAAAAATCCACACAAAATTCCACATAAAAAAATAAACATATTGAAAATCCTCTTTAAAAAAATCACACAAAAATCCGCATAAAAAATCCACAAAAAAAAATCACACACACAAATGAATAAAAGTCTTCTGCTGTGAATGGATAACATAAAGGCTACTGAACTGTATGTCTTTTTGTAATCGGGTGGCAAAGAGACAGCAAGCTTACATTTGCCAGCAATTTGTCATGAGCTCATAGAGTGAGGATCTCCAGTCGGGCTAATTACACATGCAAATCCCAGCCAGCTAGCCAACCAGTCGCGGCGGTGCTTTATGACACCTGGTCTTGTTTTGCAGGCAGCCTAGACATGTGTCCCGCTGAGAACTTGCAAATCAAGACAGAAGTGAGGCTGGGAGGACAGGGAAGCGCACTAAGCTGTCAGCATCGTCCCCGGCCTCCGTTTGCTAGCTAGCCACTTCTCTTCGCCTGCCATCGCAGAGCTGCCATTTGTGCTCCCATCAGTCATTTTCATGGCCTCATCCCTCTTTGCCTTTTCTCTGTTTGTTGGCTGCCAACAGCCCCCACACATCACCCCCCACCTCTGACTGATAATTGAGCATCTGCTTCCTGACGTTATGGGCTGTCTGTGGAGAGTTTGACGCTGCAGGTATTCATGAACGGGGGTCACGTGGTCTCCTGTTGGCAGAGCATCACAGGTACTTGTGTGAAACCCTTGCAATTGCACCCAACTCGGATTCAGATTTCATGGCTCGCGCTTTACTTGCCCACGAGCATAAAGCAATCTCCTAAACAAGAAATATATGATGATGCGTCTATTACTTGGGCTTGTCAAGTGTGTGTAATTGGGATTGCGGTGGGCGCTGGCAAAACTCACACGTGGAGTACAGAGATAGGGCAGCTAAAGTAAAAGCCAATTCATCCTCATAATTCTTTTTTATGCGGGCAAACTCATTTGTTAGGAGCAAGCATACCGACAATGGCAAGAAATTAAAACGAAACTCTTAACGGTCGGAATTTAGAGCAAAACTTGATCTCTCACTTCGTGTCTCCCTGAATTGATTCTTGACTTGCAAATTTTAGCGCTGTAAAAAGTAAATGATAAAAAAAGCTGTAAGTAGATGTACAGTTTACTAAAACAAAATACAACCACTTGATGAAGTAAAACAGTGTAAATTCAACAACAAAAAATGCACTCTACAAACAATTTTGATCAATACGTTTTGACTCCAAAAATTAAAAATGCACATTTTAAGCTTTGAAATTGTAAAATTTTAAATTAAAGTTGAGCCTCCCATTGGTATCATTGCCGGTACCTGATCAATTTCTTTTTGTCGACTTGATTGAAATGTTTGACTTGGCCTCCATTCTGTCATGCTCTTTGGGAGGAACAGACTCGAGTCTTGCTCAGCTCGAATCTTTTTGGCTAAAATAAAAATAAAACACAGAAACAAAGAAAGAAGGGTGTGTTTTGTGGCTGCTTGTCTCTTTGTGGGGTCTCTTTGAGCGCTTCTGCGACGATCTGTGAAGTTGTTTTTGAAGGTTTCTCCCTCCGCGCTCTCGCAGTTTGCCTGCGGCCGTATTTCCCTTCCTTCATCGCCCCCCAAGACAATAGCAAGAAAAAAGATCAAAAAGAAATGCGAGACGTCTTTGTGCTGTGTTTTCAATAGAAAAATGCGCTGCTCCATTAGAAGTCTTTGTCCCTTGTTCTGCGAGACTTTTTGATGCGGTCTCAAAACAACACAGTCAAAGCGACACTTAATTTTAGAATCTTGAAGTTACCAAATTCATTATAGGAAAAAATAGCAAGTCAGGTATTCCCTTTGAACATTTTCTCCAATTGTGAATTTTCCGGAGGATTCCAGATTTATTTTGCCTCGTGCTTTATTAAAACAAAAAATTTATGCAGCAGAGATTCGATTTGTCCTTCGTATCGATACACTCGGCTGATTCTGGCCAGCGCTTCTCCGCTTCCTGATGGCTTCCACCTAAGCAGGTTGCAGACCCGCCCGCCTTTTGACAAAGACCGACGGGAGAGTTTGCTCCATTTGCTTTTTTTTTTTTTTCCCCTCCCTCTGCGCTCTTCCCCATTTCTCATTACAGGCCTTAAATCAATGCGGTTGCGCTGTAATATTTCAGCTCGTTGGCCCCTTGACCGAGACGACCCGTTCTCTAAATGATGGATTGTCTTGCATCGTGGCATTTTGATGACATTCAAAATAAATATTGACATCTCGCGGGATTATAAAGCGTCAACACTGTTGTGACACGAGTCCGCGGGGCACTCAGCGGCCTCTTAATCTTATGCCTTGTCTCACTTGTTTCATTTTTTTGCCATTGGGTGAAAACTCGTACGCTTCTGTTGACATTTAGTTGAGTGATAAAGGTCCGCAGTGACGGACTGACGGATCATTCGCCCTCCTCTGCAAATTAGGTTCAGAGTTCGAATTTCCCTCGGGTTGCAAAGTAGGGTTTCAAACCAGGGTTGGGCTTTCCAAGTTGGATTTCGATCGAGGTTAGGCTAGGTGAGGCGACAAGGGAGGGCGGGGTGGATGGACACCGACTGGGAGGGAGCGCTCGCAGGCAGGCAGGCAGGCAGGCAGCAAAGCACCAGCGCTGACGTGAAAAGCAGAATTGTCAATGTGCGGTGATACCACAAGAGGGAAACAAAGTTCCATTGTTGGCAAATATACACTCAGCTTGAAATTATGATCAAGGGCGTATTCCAAAAAGCAGGTTCAACATATTGAGTCTATCTCTGAACTCTGAGTTGACTTACTCTGAGATGGGAGACTCTGAGTATTCGGTTCGAGAATAGCTGATCTGAGTTAGTTCAATTAACTCTGAGTATGTTAACCTGGAGTTACGCGCGTGCACAACCACTTTAAAAGTAGAGCCCCGATACCACGAGTCACCATGACAACTGAGGAAAAACAGTTCACCACAATGGAGTTGGAGGTCCTTATGCAGGCCTATGGCGAGTACGCACGTATTTTTCGCCACAAATCTAATACGGCTGCAGCAGCGAAGGAGAGAGAGACGTCTAGGGAGGAAATTGCCTGAGTCAATACTTAGGTTTGAATGTACTATTCCATTGATGTAATATTTATGTAACCATAAGATCTTAGCATAGCGTATAGTTATGAATTTAAGTAGAAAATGAAATCAGATTTTCAGTTAGGTGCAATCCAACAGGAGAAAAAGGGACATGGAAGCGGCTCAAAATGAAACGTAAAAACAGTAGTCAAAAAGGTATGTAAGGTTTTGCTCGGCTGTGATTGCACCTCATTTTAATTTCATTATTTTAAATGGACTTAAACTATTAAACAAAGTCAATATTAATTTAAACTAAAATATTAATTCAGTGGCTCCTTAAAATAATTTAATAGTAACAATTTAATAATTTCCTCTGAGTTAATTCTACACTTCGTGGATTAACATTTGACACAATACGCATTTATGTTTTATACCTATTGAAGTCATTTAAAATGTGACACTGTAGCCTACACCAACATTCATTAAAATACTATTTTAAAACAAACATTGAGTTCTGCTCAGCCAACAGAAAAAAATTGATGCTCTGCCTCCCCGATATTATAAAGAAAACGCCATTTGCAAAAAGACGTAGTGTTATGCATAAAGTTTGCTCTGACGTGAGTGCTCATGTGTGAAGTTGGAAATATATCGCTGAAGAAGTTTTTTTTTTTTTCAAGTCACACTCACACACATGCACATTGTCAAATGTGGGAATCGAATTCGTGGTGCCTGCACACAAGACAGGCAAGCGTACCACTACACCAGGGGTGGGCAAACTACGGCCCGCGGGCCACATCCGGCCCACGGGGCCGTTTAATCCGGCCCGCCAAACCTGAATAAATTGTATTCATTTTTTTGGGGTCATTTTCCCTGCAATTACTATGTTTCCCCAGTAGATGGGGAAGCGCCCGCCCGCGCATTTACTCCCGGGAGCCATGTCAGAAAGCTCGGTGCACACTCACAAGTGCGTGCGTACTCAGTAGTACGTAGTAATTTCATCTATCAGTGCCGAATTTCGAGTGTAGGCTGTGACGTCAATATTCTCGTAATTCGCGCGCTGAGTTTTCAGATACAGTTTTACACTAATGCCACCCACAAACCTTCCCCTGGAATCCTTCCATTAAAATGAGTGGCCCGAAGAAAAGAAAGGTGGACAGTGAGTGCCGAATGTTAAAAAAGAGTGGACAATTTGGCTCGACCTACGTGTGTGAGAAGACGTTCAGCCACATGAACGTCAACAAAGCCCGTCACAGATCTAGGTTAACGGACCGACACCTCGGCTCTATCCTAAAAATTACCACAACAAATTTTACTCCAGACTATGATGCACTAGCCAAAAAGGGAAACCAACAATACTATTGATTTCTTTATTACTTTATTTAGATGTATTCTTTCACTGATTCTTCAAGATGATGTATTTGGTCAGAATGTTTGCCGTTGGATGTGATTTCGCCTCATTAGATAAACATATTTCATAAATCTGACCTGCAGGCGCTGAAGTGATGGAAAATGTTATTCATCATAACAGTGTCGTATTTAATAAGAATCACTGATAGTAGTTTTTTGGTGAAATATTTTTTTAATGCTGTTAATAAATGCATTTGTTTTCAAAAAGCTTTTTTTTAATATCCATGCTTTAGTATCTACTAAAAGTAAAAACCTTTTATTCAATTTATATTACTTCACACAAACACTACATCCATCTGCTCCTGGTTCGGCCCCCCGGTCAAAATTTAGAACCCAATTCGGCCCGCAAGTCAAAAAGTTTGCCCACCCCTGCACTACACCATCAGCCATCCCAGAAGGTTATTGAGATAAATTATACTGTTCAAAGAAATCAGTAGCGTTCAAAAAGATATTCTTCTAGAAATGATAAAACATCTAATTTGTGTCGGAAGATTCTCTCGCGACGTAAAGCGTTTCAAATTACTACGGCTTCGATGTCGATCGGATTTTGAATGAACGGCCAATCCATGATTAGCTACTGTCTTTGTGTGGGAGGAGACAGCTAGAAACTCTGGGTCTCTTATAGTAAACCTGCCAGCAAGCAGGTTATGTTCACAGAGCAAGTAACTAACCCAGAGTTTAATTTACCTCTCTTTCTGGAATGGATAACTCAGAGATTCCCTCATCTCAGGGTTAATTTACTCAGAGTTTTCACATAACCCGCTTTCTGGAATACCCCTCAGCTCTGTTGACACCCCACTATTGCTGCTGCAGTGTGCAGGAGGGCCCGCCCACTTAATTAACAGTTGTTTTTACTTGGACGATCAATCAACATTTTCTGTCATACCAAGAAATCAATCAATACAACATAGAATAGAAACAATATATCATTGAGAGCATAACTCAACATACTTCATTATGAGACGGCACAATCCATTCTCCACGGCACGTTCAACAAAACAAATTCAGAATGTTCAGCTCACATAATTGACCTTTTCAACATGCCAGAAAGTCTGCGGCAAACAAAGAGTGAGGTAAGGTGAAGGTTTCACCCCACTATCTCTACCAACTTTCATTGATGAAAGAAAAAAAGAATGTTGAAATCAATCCATTTACAGTAGCTTCCTACCTGTGAGAAGTTCTAATTAGTACTCAGGGTTCCGCCTACCCCAAAATAGCCGTACATTGATAATTCAGTAACCGGTTGGGGGGATTTCAGAATGCATGCAGATTCAATGATGACTCAAAATGGAAGTATGGCTGCTTTGTGTGTCTTCCATTGCATTTACTAAGTGGCTGCTGAGAAATCGAGAGTGCGCAAAGTCTTCTCGGAGAAGCCCCCACGCATCCACAACATGAATGAAGATACTGCCGAGACTGGAATTTACGGCTGTGAGTCAAAGATTACCGAGCGTGAGAGTCGGCCTGTTGACGGCCGCTTCTCTGCACGTCGAAGCATGTGCGAGCAGGCCCTTCACGTAAGCGCCGTCACACCTTCTTCTGGCTGTCCCACCTTTCGTGTTAGCTTAAAGGCAAACACGGGAGCAGTCTGCGTCTGAATACCGGAACTTGATCGGGCAGAAATGTCACAATTCACAAATCCGTTTTTTTCCAAGCTTGGTCTCTTTAAGATAACGGATCTGATCAAACATGTCAAACGGACCAGAAGGTAAGGCGGCAACTGTGTGATTGAGAAAGCTTTGCGAAGGTTAAGCGACCTCGCGACGAGCCTTAGAATCAAAACAAAAATACTTGTGGACTCCTTTTTGTGTTGTTGTTTTTGTTTACAGCCCACTGAATGACATCAAATGCCATCCGAGTCTTGAAGACTTACTCCAGAATAAAGGTATCGTTTGAGGGGATGTGCTTGGTTTTGTATTTCCTTACCCACTTTTTCTGTCCTCATGTATTCTTTCTTTGGCCACAGTGTACTTAGCAGCCTTCCACTCCTATCTGCAATCTGAGTTCAGTGATGAAAACATCGAGTTCTGGCTGACATGCGAGAACTTTCGGGCAAATGCCTCCCAAGACAACCTCCTGTGGAAAGCCAGAGGGATTTACCAGGAGTTCATCCAGCCTACAGCCTGTAAAGAGGTGCGTCGGTCACCCACATTGGTCGTCGGAAGACGACATGTTCCGTACTTAATCCTCGTCCCTTTCAGATCAATGTGGACCAACACATTCGCGAAAAGATCAAGGAAACCTTGGACCGGCCCAGTCCAACATGCTTCGACGAGGCCCAGAAGCATGTTTACCTGCTCATGGAGAGAGACTCCTGCCCGAGATTCCTGCAGTCTGAGGTTTACCTGAGACTGAAGCAGAAAACCAGAAGCAGGTGGTACATTTAGACTCGGACCAAAGAAAGTAAAGTTGGAATTTTGTTGATTTGCTTTGTGGGCTGGTGAAAGAGAGAGGTAGAAGTCAGTCAATAGTAGGTTGTCTCCGCTAAGTTGAAAAAAAAGAGACATTGGGCGACATTGCTGTATGTGCAGAATAAACAATAGAGCTGAACACCTGATGAAGCTAAATATGAAGGGAACCTGGGAAGTGAATAAATGTTGACAGTAAGTGAAAGAAATCTCAATCTTGTCAAAAAGGCGTGATCATTGTGCGCATTATTCTAGTCGTCATGACGGATTCGAAAGGATTCGTCTGGTTCACATTATTCAGGCCAACATCCCCAAAAAAGGCATTTCAACAGGGGGGTGTAAATTTTATCTATCCACTCGACATGACGACAGCATTTGACAGTTTTGAAGCAAGACTATATTTATCTTCCCGACTGACTAAGTGGAAGCATGCTGATGGGCATTAGTCAGCGGAGAAGAGTTTCCACAAGTCAGCCGGCAAGTTTAGCCCGTCCCATGTCTGATATGTCCTCTAATTAGAAGCCGAGTTCGCGCCGCACACCAGTGAGCGCGTGGAGCAAAGTGGAAAAAGGTAACCCCCGCAATAAGCCTTCATCCTCCTCTGCTCTCCGAACGGCCTCATTCAACAAAATTGTGCCTTAAAAAGGAGTCGGGAGGCAGCTAATAATACCTCGGGGCCTTAAAACGACACCGCTAGAGTCATCAGACCACCTGATGCGGAACAGATCAGCTGGAATCCGCTGCCTTGTTAGGGGAATCATCTCATCGCACTCCGACGGGGAGACAAATGCGAGTGCACGCTCGGGCCGTGACTAAAACCTGTGTGTTTACAATTTAAAATCACATTTAAACTGGAATAAAAGATTTTGTTCACTCTCTTGATTGCCTTGGATTGCTTCACAAAAGAACATCCTTGGCTGTGAACTGGCGTGCGTGCACAAACTCAATATAGCGGGGTTATTAGCAAGCTAACGCTAGTTGTATTAGCCGCTGTCAATACTGAGATGTTTGAAATAAACA